>NC_139828.1:20400421-21000421 GCF_963691815.1 Echiichthys vipera | reverse complement strand
TCTGAGTTTACTATGCTGATTTAGCGTGCTACAATTTGCTAATGAGAACTAGAAGTACAGCTGAAGTTGATGGGTACTGGAGTCAGAGGATCACCGAAGTCACCAGGATTCCTCTTCTGGGAAACATAAATGTCTGAACCAAATTTCAGAGTAATCAACCAAATAGTTGTTGAGAGATTTCCCATTTAAATCAACAGGCTGGTCAGAGCAGTGGCCATTTTTATATGCATTTTTCTTTTACCATTGCAAAGAGCTGACCGTTGTAGTGGGCTAATTTCCACATAAACTTCAGAGTCCTAAAACTAGAGAGGATGTGAGTTGTCATCATAACAACGAACAATAACGCCATTTTCTCTTGAACAGTTCAATGTCCGTTCTACTCCTATTCAATTGCTTCGGATAGGATCAACCAACAGACTGACATCAGCATCTGAGCAATGCTGCTACTCCGGCTAATCATTTACAATTATTTGGAGGGAAATACTGATGTCAATAGTCCTTTGTAATCATGAGTTATTGCTGCGGAGGAGTTTTACTTGAGGTGACGTCAGCTGGTCTAGCTTGCTTGCTGGTCTTACTTGCAGAGTGGATTTCCTGACTCTAAATATGGGTTTGAAGTTCAGCTGTGATCTGAGAAGACGGAAGTGAGCTGTTGAGTCAGGCAGTGAATGCAGAAGAGGAAGAGTGAACTCATTGTATTTATGCCCATATATGTTTGTGTGATGGTTTGACTGTATATTTGTGTTACCGTATTAATGTGGGGATGGAGGATTTAGAATGACAGTGTGGGACTTTGTGAGACAGACACTGTGGAAGGAAATGTGTTTGCTATACATGGGACGAGGGGACACAACACTGATGCCCCACATTTCACCAAATTAAGATGACATTTTCTTTCATCTCTCATTTTTCTGGTGCTTTTGAGTGATAAGGCTGGGATCTCATGACAAAGAGTGACATTGTTGACACATAATGACTAAATTTCCTGTCCCACAATCATTATGACTTCCTGCCCACAAGGATCTAAACAAGACCCTTTAGTGTACAATGTATTGAATCAAGTATTATATGAATTTAAAACTGCTCTAAGCACAAGCATGGTTCCTGAGAGCTTTAACTCCCGATTTAAAGACTGGTCAGGAAGTACAAAATAACACAGCGATAAAAATCTAGAATTAAATGATAAAAAAAAAAAAATGTAAATGTCAGGATACAAAGATATAGTCATCCAAGTATCTTTTCTTGAGGTTTTCGACGATGGCGTCTTCAGTGATCTTGGACAGCAGGACCATGTCGTCCACTCCGCTTTGCTTCACATTTTGACTCTGCCAGTGGTACTTCGCCTGGATCACACACACCAGACAGCGCAAGAAAGAAATTAAACATGTGGTTGAGATGCTACTTTCCTTTAACGTCAGGATTTATTGACATATAAAACATAATTAAATCCGTTGAGTAGTTTGAAAGGGGCAAACCACTGATTTTACACATGAAGTTCAGTTTACTCATCATGCAGAGCTCAACTATAATGTCTTCTGTGTGAAAAGGTTGTTGAAGGTTCTGTCGCTCTGTCTACCCTCTCTGCTTCAACCGCGGCTGAGTGATGCGAAACCAACATTTTTTCTGTAAATGGCCCAACGGACGCCCAGTTTATAATACTGCCAATGCAAATGCTTTCATCAGTGTGTCAAATAGGCTATATCACCATTGTTTTACCTCATTAGGAGATAGATAGTAACTTTACAGATATTTATTTAAAAGAAAATCTTCAAGATTGTTACTTAAAAGTTAAAGTGACCAAGTTCAGGTAGACCACACACTCTAAAAAGAAATGGAACTGAAGTAAGAAGGAAAGAAAGATATTGTCTATCGATATCTATATATACTGCTGTTAAATTTGACACATTCATTTAGATTAAATTTCAAATTACATACAAGCAAAAAAGAACCACAGAAAAAACAAAGAGGGGTGGCCTGTGGCACAGGGGTTAGAGCAGTTGCCCCATGTAAAGAGGCTGAAGGTCCTCGAGGCAGCCGCCTCAGGTTTGACTCCGACCTTTGACTCTTTGGTACATGTCGCCCCCATCTCTTTCTCTCTCTCTCTCTCTCTCTCTCTCTCTCTATCTCTTGCACCATTTCCTGTCTGTCCTATCCAATAAAAGGCTTGAAAACTGCCAAAAAATTATCTTATAAGAAAAAAACGAAGAAAGAAAGAACAAAAAACAAAGGAAATTGCATACAAATAACCAAAAAAGAAACAAACAAGAATAAAAGTAAAAAAGGTCAAAAGAAACTAGCACCATAACAAACAATTGCTGCAATTTCCTGGCTTGGGATCAGTAAAGTATTTCTATTCTATTCTATTCTATAACATACAAACAAAGCAAAAAGACTGCTGGGTATTCAGAGGTCTCTAATGAAGGAGGCATCAGATGTAAACCTCACGAACTGTGGTCGCCATTACAGGAAGCTGGGGCCGGTTGCCAGGAAACAGGTCACAGATGAGGTGAGCTCATTTTCTAAGTTGGACATTTTTGGAGAAGCATCACTTTCTGGTCCGTCTTATACAAATAAAACCTGGTCAGAACAATAACGAAAGCTTTGACTTAATGGTTGTCCTGAAGCGATGTCTGTGTCATCAGGAGGCCGTTGTTGTGACCAGACAGTTTTACGCTGACACCTTCTTACAGAAGCCTGAGGTGAACTCCTGTGTCTTGGGTTCCCCTAAAAGACACTAGTCCGTTTGATGTGTGATGTCGGACAGGTCTTTTTTTTTATTGGCATGGTGTTTGGGCTGTGGTCTGGGGCTTCACAGGGCGAAGCTTCAGCCTACAGGTACGCTTCACGTGCTGCACCTCAGGCTGACAATATGAAGGACAGCTGCAGATCATAACAAACCTCAACATCAGTTTCATTTTAGCGCAGGTGTTGTTTGCATCATAGCCATCCAACATCACACTCAGCTGGTGTACATAATTTGGATAGGTCTAGACATTTTTTTCCTCTTTCGTAATTTCTTTGTCATATTCTGTTCTAAACCCATTTCTACCCAATTAAATCCAATTCAAACCAAATTAAAACTAAATTAAATCCAATTCAAACCAAATTAAAACTAAATTAAACTCAATTAAACCCAGTTAAACCCAAATTATTCATTTTTTTACACATCAGTAAAACAAAAAAATCTAGTTTTAATGTGCAACAAGCATCCTAATATTTCAATAAAAGACTTAACATGCACTGTAGCTTGATTGAAGTGTACATAATAAAGAGAATGTGTTATATGTGGTGTCTTTCGGCAGGTATATTTATTTCTAGATTAAAAATACCCTCAAGGGGAAATTCAGACAGCAGTCATACATATAAATCTAATTAAAGCCTGTGAAACCAAAAGCAGCAAAGCTATCAGGCTGTTCTTAATGTTCTTTTAATATTTGTCACAGTTTTCACTCTCTACGTGCAGAATTACAGTAAATATTTAATATATATATATAAGATGTAAAGGATAGATATAGTTTTATTCTATATGTTTCTTATTTACAACAAATCCCTTTAAAGGAACAAAACCAGCAGTGCGTTCATTCTTCTCTCATTTACTTTCTGACATTCATTCACTGTCGGTGAATGGATATAAATAAATAGATATAAAAATATAAATCTTTAAAAAGGAGTCACAAAAACTTACTGTAGTTTCATTAATCAAAAGGCTAAATAACACAGCCGACTGTTGTTTTTAGTAAATGTAACTCAAGTAGGAGTAAACTGTGTATTTGCAGAGGACTATTTTTAATAGACATTTGTGTTCTAGTGATTATTCATGGCAGCGGGATGGTGTGTGTGGCATTAACTCAAAACAAAATTAAATTCCAATCCTTAGCTTAATGACGGACCTGTCACCCACTGCAACAGTGTAAATAGTTGATTGTTTTTAATAGGTTTTGGATGAAAATGGAGCTATGAAGCAGAACAGCAAGCTGAATCAGGCTTTACTTCATTCATCATTTGATGGAATTTCTTAATGATAAAAAAAAATACAGAAAATCATCAGACAAAGGAGTTGTACTGGAAACACTGGGGAAAAGTGGGCTTGGACTGCCTCCAAATGGCATGAAAATACAGACGTTTTTTCACAGCCACATGCACTACGTGCGTCCGGACCACCTATCACAACAAACAGAGAAACTCAGATTACAATGCACACAGAGGGAGAGTGACTTATTTCACTGCTCAGGGCTCCAATACTCATATTACTAAATACATACTAATATTTACATAGCAGATATTTGTGTGCTGTTATATTAATGTTATGAATTTCGTGTACAGAACCTTTAAAGTCCCCCTCCACTCAAAAATTCTGTGTCTCTCCTGACTATAGTTCAGAAAACTAGGCAAACAGTCAGTGCCCACACATTTGGTGCAGAACATGTGTCACCGATGTGTCACTTAAAATCAATTCAAATATCATGGCACAATTTCATGTGATTAACCATAAGACCTTGGAGGACATCATACAACATGTGAAATCCTCCTCCTGCTGCCTCGATATTATAACAGACCTTTTCAAAAATGTATCAAACTTCATGGCCTGTGTTCTTCTACAGATTGTAAACACGTCTCTTCTTTCAGGGGTCTTCCCACGGGCCCTGAAAACTGCTGTTATTAAGCCTCTCTTAAAAAAGAACAATGGAAAATTTTCTGTCTTAGTATTATTAGATCTCAGTGCCGCATTTGACACAGTGGATCACAACATATTACTAGACCGTCTGGAAAACTGGGTTGGATTATCTGGCACAGCATTAAAATGGTTTAGATCCTACCTGAAGGACAGGGACTACTTTGTGTCTATAGGTAATTACACATTGGGCAAAAATGACATGTGGAGTTCCCCAATGCTTCCTTCTGGGGCCACTTCTGTTTAATATCTACATGTTTCTGTTGGCTCACATCATGAAAAACAACAACATATGTTACCACAGCTACGCAGACAAACAAATCTACATAACTATATCACCAGGCGACTATAGTCCAATACAAGCACTGAGCAGATGCATCCAGCAAATCAACGATTGGATGGAGCAGAATTTTCTCTAATGAAACGAAGAAAAAACAGAAATAATTGTTTTTGGAGCCAAGGAAGAATGATAAAAAGTCAGTACCCAACTTCAAGCAGTAATGCTAATAACCACAAACCAAGCCAGAAACACAGGTGTAGTCATGGACTCTGACCTGAACTTCAACAGACACATTAAAACAGTTACAAAGTCAGCCTACTATCACCTAAAGAACATATCAAGGATTCAAGGACTTAAGTGTCAGCAGGACTTAAAAAACTTGTCCATGCATTTATCTTCAGCAGGCTCGACTACTGTAACAGTGTCTTTATAGGTCTCCCTAAAAAGTCCATCAGACAGCTGCAGTTAATCCAGAATGCTGCTGCTCGAGTCCTCACTAAGACCAAAAAAGTCGATCATATCACTCCAGTCCTCAGACCTTTACACTGACTTCCTGTCTGTCAAAGAATTTATTTCAAAATACTTCTGTTGGTTTACAAAGCACTAAATTGTTTGGGACCAAAATTCATTTCAGATCTTCTGCTCAGCTACGAACCATCCCAACCTCTCTGATCGTCTGTTTCAGGTCTGCTCCGTGTCCCCAGAGTTAAAACTAAACATGAAGAGGCACCTGTTCAAGACTGAAGACTTTTCTGTTTGCCGCTGCCTTCCAGTAAACAAAATCATTGATTAACTGCTTGCACTATTTGAATGTCACTTTACATATTTAAATGTCATTTTTATGCAATTTAAATGTAATTTTATGTGTTTCTTTCCAATGTTTCTAATGTTTTATGTAAGCACTTTGAATCACTTTGAACCAGCTCTTGGCCAGGACACTCTTGTAGAATAGATTTTTAGTCTCAATTAGACTTTTTCCTGGTTAAAAAAAAAGGTTAAATAAATAAAATAAATTACCTTATGGTTGATTTGTGCTGTATGAATAAACGTGCCTTGCCTAGTGAGTGATATTTTGGTTTGGCATTGTCTGTTCTCCTATTAAGCTCTTTGTAACTTTGTTTTAAAAAGTGCTATGCAAATAAATAACGTTATCAGCTGTTTGGAAAGTCAGTTATACATGCAGCCATTTTGTTTGTGGTACTCAAAATCATGAAAAAAAAGTACATTTAAAAAGTCAACAGTAACAACCTCTACCAGACAAAATGTTTCTGATATTTTGGAAGATCCACTGACGTCACAGCAACCATATTCACTGAGAAACACTTTCTAGAGTTTGACACACTGAACAGTTACTAGAGCTTACCTACAGAGAGACTTTGCTGTTGAGTTAAAAATGAAATTTATTTTTAGATGCATTAAGAACCACAAACAAATCGCCAGTCAAATCGGTTGCATTGTGGTTGTGGCAGAAGTCACACCAGCTGAGATCTCAAATCCTTGCTGCACTTTCTGCACAGCTGTGAGCTGACACCTGCTGCCACTGTCCTCAGAACGAATCACTGTCTGACACATTACTTACTTCACTGTGAGCATGTCAGTCATATTTAAATGCACGATTGTGTACAAGCAGCCTCCTCCGGTCTTTCTTTGACCACACCTTTGCCTGTATCTTACTTGTGACTCTTATTTTGAAAGGATAATAGCTAAATGATTATGGGACAAATGTTTGAAAGCATTAAGGTGTTGAAGTTCAGCTTGAAAACACTGGCAGTTGTCTTCACCCTTTACTGCATGTTATGACTTCAACAATAAGACTGTGATTTTAAAAAAGTTTTGAGGACCATTCTGCGTGTGAGGAGGAAGTGTTGTGACAGAAGCTACAGGCCTCTCCTGCAGTCCACTTCCCCCTCTAACACCTCATCTCTGCCTCTTGTGAAACTCTGTAACTTCGTACATGCAACCGGTTCTCTTCCTGCAACCGCCTGCTACTCGCAGAGAGGACCCACTTAAGCCGGTTTCAACTGTCTGAGATGAATCTTGTAAACTGAGATTACACAGCAGCTCAGTAACTTCACGGAATATTCAAGATAATGTAATTTTCTACTCGTTTTAACACAAACAGCACATTTTTTAGGTGGATTTCTTGTTTCGGAAACACTTTACATGATGAATGTCAGTTCAAAGTCCAAATCCCCAGTTTTATCTAAAATGTGATCATAAATCAAAGTAATATAGAAGAGTAACGCACAGCAAAGGTTGAAGTGAGGCGCTGATCACTGGGAGCAGAACAAAAAGTGTTGCACACTCACACAGCTCCATGTGTATTTCTGTTTTATTCAGATGACATGGAGCCAGTGTGCAATATTTTTTTTCTACTTACATAAATCAAAGTAACCCAACAGTGCAATAAATTTATTTGAGCTGCTTTGAGTCTCAATGAAAAGTCTTATCCTGAAAAAGAGGAAACTCACTGCTGCTGCTATTGTGAAGCAGCTGAATTTCCCTGAAGAGATGGCCTTTAAGACAGAGTCACATCCTTTATCATGTCCATTTTAAACTTTACAGCGTGAAATACCCTCTTGCAGCTTGTCAAATTGAAACTACTGAAAACAAATGCAGTTAATCACGTACTTTTATAAACAGAAAAGATGAGACATGTAAGCTCTAGTTTTAGGAGCATTCACACGTTACAGCTGTCTGAAGGTGTGCGAGAGATAGCAAATGAAGGTGTGGTACCATACCATTGTTCCTGCAGGCCTCCTCTCCTCCTCAGGTGTCAGCTGTCCAGAGAGTGTGTGATTGTGTGTGTGTGTGTGTGTGTGTGATGTTTAAATCCACATGTCGACCTCCTCAGACTGCAGCCATCACACAGCAGTCAGACGGTCCAAACCAAGAGCAGCCAGCCACCTACAAGACATCCACTGCAACGTTCAAAAAGCTACTTCCTCATACTCCCACAGATTCAGTGTGTGAAACAAGAACTGCACACACACACACACACGCCACGTAAAGTCAAGCAGCTACTTCTGTATTTCTGTCACATTTAAAGTCATCAGAGTGAGGATGAAATAGTGACCTAACAGGCTGGTGACAGCCTCTGTGTCAGCAGATCTGAGGGTTAAACGGCACAATTTGTCAATCCAATACATCTCGCCAGCAGCAGACGAGTGTTGATGGCATCAACACCCGCAAAGTGATAATTATCTTCAATCTGTTGCCAAATGATGGTGTTACGGTTGAGCTGCCGGCTCCACCCAGGCTGTGGTTACTTCACATTGTGTTTGTGTCATCAGAGAGGCTGCTGCTTTCAACGCCCATAATAACTGATGGAGGTTCACACAGAGGGGCACCATGCTGGAAGGAGTGTGTATTTGTGTGTGTGTAGAGGTGTCAAACTGTGTTGCTTCTGCTCTTTTCTGTCATTTTGAGTGACATTCTCACTCAAGCAAAAGAGAGGAGAGCAAACCTACAGTAGATCAATGTGGATCGGGTCTCAGGAGGAGGGTCACATTAGTAAAATAAGTGTGTTAAAACACATTTAAAGACCTGGGTGAACAATAGTAAACTGCACATTATTAATAGTTATACTATATATTCAGTGTAATTAACTAATGCCAGATATAGACGGTGCAGAATGAAAGAGCCCTGGCTCTCAGGGTCTGGACCTGGAAGGCCACCCCTGCTTTCAGTCATGTTGACCTTTCAATAGGAGGCATTGGTCACGCATGGTTCATATTTTAATACACACCTCACAAATTGGATTTCTCACAAAGAAAATAATCTGTTACGTCTGTTTATAGAGGGCTTCATCACTGTCTAACAACATGTTTATACTACCACTATCGCTAAGGTCAAACAGATTTGATTCTGAAAAAAATTAATAAATAAAACAAAAACAATTTCACCCTGGGATTATTAAAGTATTTCTGATTCTGATTCTGACTCTGATTCAGTCTTTTAACAGTGCTTTTTGAACAAACCTCTTGGACTATAACTCGTTCACACATTAGCAAGTCTTTAGCAAGTTTTGTTGTTGAATTTTTTGGTCTGGCTTGTGATACTGTTTGTCTTGAGCTGAAGAAAGAACATGTAAGGAGGGGAGAAGAGAGAATAAATCTACAATCTTTACAGGTAAACACTCACACATACAGTACATGCACATGCACACAATCAACTGACCCTTTTTTGTCTCTAAAGTCCGAAGACGAGGGATGTCTCAACCTCATTCAGACATAAGGAAGTTCTTGCTTCATCTTTTCCATGAAGGCTGTCACATTCAAAAATAGATCACTGGTGATCTCAACCTCTTGTGGATGTTGAAGTACAAGTAAGTTAAGGGCAGAAAGCTCAAATCTCATTTCTGAGAATCAACAATGCACCATGTTTAATCAATTTAATATTTCCTTTTAAAAGATGTACATGGGGGACAAATGGATTCATCTTCTATAGTATTGAACAACATACAGTACATGTCATGTTATAATTAGCATGTGACAAAACATAACAACAATTACCGGTACTGTCCCTCTTATTTACTCAGATAAAACAGGCTCACTTCTCAGTGTGAACCTTTATTATAGGCACAGGTAGATACAGAGAAAAAAATGCTCTTCAGACACTGAAAGAAGAAAATACCTTCTGAAACTTTATGTGCAACTGAAAATGATACAAATGGTGTTTCAATAAGTTCAGTCCTGAAAAAACTGCAGGGGTGAGTAGCTGTACACTCTGATGGCATACAAATGAACTGAATGAAAAAGTGAAGTTAAATTAAATAGATGTTTTGCGACCCAATGCACGGTACCCAAAGTTTGTTAAGGATTCCCAAAACCTAAATATTTGTTGAATGCAGCCAAAATAGGTTATTTCAATATAAAATGTCAATATTTTATACAGAGCCCATTCAGAAAATGTTGATTGATATAATTCTAATGATTCTGCATTTTGAGGGGATTTTAGGGGCACGATTGGAAAACCAAATCTGGAAGTGTAAATGAAAAGCTTATATTCTGATGAACAAAGGATCCCAAAGAGGGCTCTGATGGGTGATGGGTCCAACTCTGCAGATTGGTATTATTACAAAAAAGGCTCAACTTGATTTCTAAATATTAAAAGCACAAATGTAAAAATTATAACAATGACAACAACAGTGAACCAATAGCACCATTCCAAACCAAAGCACCACAAAAAAAAAAACCCCAACAGGAACAACATTGCAGCTAACCCCCATACAGACAAACTGTAGCTTCTTTATAATGAAATGATGCGACATGTAGTGTTACAGCTGCTTTCAGCCGTGATCAGTGACACCGGCCACAGCGGAGCACAGTGGACGCCACATTGATGACTGGTCTCTGAGCCACTGACGCAGTGTTTCTAAAAGGATTCAGGATGGGGAAACAGCTGAAACTGCATTTAAAAAAAACAACTAATAAATAAAAAAAGTCTTCAATGAAATCAGCGTGACACAATTTTGGTCAGGGGACACGTTTCCTGTACAATAGCAGGCAAACTGTGACCTTTAGGGCGACTTAATCACGTCACTATCTTTAGAAGCTCACATGGGTGCACACACAGGGGGTTTTGAGTGTGTTGCTTCATCAAAGCAGCTAAAACTAATATGTCTATAATACCAATGGATAAAATGAGAATATATATATATAAATATAGATTTTTTTTTAATTTAACCAGGTAAAGGTCTCATTGAGATTAAAATCTCTTTTCCAGGAGTGCCCTGGCCAAGAGGGCAGCATAAACAAGATGTCACTCATAATGTTGAATCTACAGAGATATATAACGAGTTTCAGTACATTTACTGTTTTGGTTCGCTCTCATAGCTCTCATAGCTTTCATAGCGTGGTTTTTGTTTGCAGCAGGCAGCCGCTATCACTGACAAATATCTAAAAACTCCCAGTACTCCTACCTGATCAGCAGCATACGGCAGACAGACACAGCTAGAGATCTGTTGAACATAGTGAAGCATTACGTAGTTAAAGAGAAAGATATTTCCCTCAGAATTTGGTGGAGACCAAAATTGGAGCTAAAAGCAAGATAATATTAGACTTAATTTCTTAACATAAACACAACCCCAAATTAAGGATTATGTTGCTCTGCAAATGCTGTATTTGTAAATAAGCCACTGTATGCCAATATGTTCAACAACTTAACAACTTAAAACAACTTGTTTCTGCTGCCCCTATGTGGCCAAACAAAATCTGCTACTATCTCACTGGAAGATACGTTTAAATTAGCTGTAATTTAGAAAAAAATGTGGGAGAAATCCTTCCCCAGCAGCCTGAATGTTGATTTCAGGCAGCTGCGAATACATCAGCTCTGCGCCACAAAGAAATCAGATATTTTATGGGTGTGTAAATCCATCTTCGGATTAACACTCCTACAATAAAATGCTGTTTGAAATCAGTACGGTCAGAGGTCTTCGCTCCTCCTCACTGGGCCTGTTCCTGCTGGCAGGGCTGCCGCAACTGAGTCTCTCTGTGCTCTGAACTTCCACTCACAGTAAAAGTTACTAGCAGTGTTGAATGAGTGATAACATGTGGCAAAAATAAACCAAAAAAAAGACATTTTGGCCCTGCGCTGAGGGATTTTCAGACAATGACACTGAGCTGAGCTGTTAAAAAGTTCCTTTTTTAAGACTTTATGAACCAGCTGCCATAGTCGGCGGCCACAAAATAACGTCCTGTCTGTCTCTGTGCTTCCTGTGCAGTATGAAGCTCTGTTTTACCGTGGAGGTGATAGTGTTTAAGCTAACTAACCAAACTGGCAAGACTACGACAGGTTCACTGCAGTGAGACATGTATAGCTTCCACAGAGTCATCAAGTCAAATAAAAAAACAAAAACAAACATAAAATACTCAAGTCCTCTGACTGCTGACGTTTTGTGCAAATCAAACTCTGCTCATACTTCAGCTGAATAACAGCGAGGACTCGATGAATATGTCGATATGGAACGAAGCAATGGCATAAAACAATGTGGTCAAGTAACAATAACAATAACTATTAGATAACATAGAAACAGATCTTTCATTTTATAGCATAAGATATTCCTTTTCATGGGCGAAGATATCTGAAAAATCATTTTCTTTACAAAGTGGATTTAAAAAAAAAAAACTGAACCTGTTACCTGTTTTTAAACTCACCTGTTGACATACAGGTTTTTAAGAGAGTACTGCGACCAGTCCTGCGGCCAAAGAGAAATATAGTAGCACCAAAATATTACAACAGAGGGATCACTAGAGAGACAGACGATGAAGGGGAGTGACTCTCCCTCTCTCTGTCTCTCCAGCTTTCAGCAGCGCTCCCTCCAGTGGAATGTAAAACTCAGGCTGTTTTGGCCCAGCTCGGCCCGGAGAGGCGTCTGGTTTGCGCTGGATTCTGTCTGGAAAAACAAGGTCCCTCTTTAACAGTAACGGGACCAGGTGTCAGTCCGACAGCGTCCCAGTTAGATCTCACTCACACTCCTCTGATAGAGGTAGTGTGAGGGCTGCTGTTACAAGGCTCAGTGGGAGGGTTTCAGGCTTACTGTGAGTGTGTACAGGACCCAGAGTTTGGATGCTGTGAGCTTCACAGTGTCCAGGTCAGTGTCCCTGGCAGGTCTTGCAGCACATTTGTCTGAAATATGGCCGGCTGCAGAACTTGAACCTGAGCACCAGGGGGCAGTAGGCCACAGTGTTCACATCTTTACACTCTGCAGGGAAGATGCACATGAAACAGCTCAGTTAATGCATTATAAGGATCTTTTTAGAAACAGTGCAGGATTTCAATCAAAGTAGCAAGAGTATTATCACGTTTATGCACCTTTATTGTTCAGACTTATACGACTTGTATGGAATGACATAAATCCTCCCGGCATTTGGCCTGTGGATTAAATAGTTAATTAATTAACTTCTTGATACTTGAGAAAATCAGATATGACATTTTGTTTATATGTGGAATGCGATTTAAAAAAAAAGTTGGCTCATTCTGCATGAGCCTGTATACATACACTGTAAACTGATATGTATGTAGTAAGAGTTGGGTCACAAAACATATTAATTTGTATATAAACATTAAAATGTGTGTTTATTACTTTAAACAAAAAAAAAGGCTGACGAATGAATGAGTCACTGATATCCGATTACACATATACCTTTCACAAGCTACATCGGCAGCTCAGACTTCTATATTCACTACAGTTGAGTGTAGCATTGGACATTTTTAAGTTAAATTTGATTTGATGACATCCGGTTCAAAATAAAGTGCCAAACTGCGACAAAAATCAAATCTGTGAATTTTAAAATCTAACTCTTAATTAGCATGACATTTTGTTCAACTTCAAACTCTAAGTGGGGAAATCCTTCTTAAATGTTTTTTCTATGGAGCAATGATTTGACCTCTGACCTTCAGGGTTGTCCGTACTGATGGGCAGACTGAGGTCACATTTGCTCTTGCACTGCTGCATGGCTGCTGGCCGCTGATGCTCCAGACACTCATTGGACGACTGACCGGCTGGGGTCAGACACTGCACCGAACGCATTTCCTGACCCAGACCACACCTGGCAGAACACTAAGACATTGGGGACGGTATTTAAGTACAAAATGGAAACTAAGTTTCATGTGAATGTCCCACTATAACCACTAATTGGACTAAGAATAAACCAAACGCCTGTCTTACCTCTCCCCAGGGACCCGTCACCCACTGAGGGGGAGGGCAGCGCTGCAGGTTACAGCGCACCCTGGAGGTGGGTCGTCCATGTTTGGGGCACTTGGACTCTGGAAGGTTGTCACCGCTCTCCCCGCTCTTACACAAGACCACGCGGTGCCTGTAACCAGGACCACAGCTGGGCGTACACTGCAGACAGAGCAGGAGATGAAGAAAAAAAGGGAGAAAAAAACATCAGGGCAGGGAGATGGGAAGCGATGGGAGGGTGCAGCAGGGGGTCACTGCGGTCATGAGCAAGCAAAAAGAACTCTTAATCCACTCAGCAGAGGGCAGCAGCTGTATAAAAAACAAAGTCAAGAACCTGCTTAGTTCCTGTAAATCAGCTGGACATAATTCCTCTTCAGTGTGTGCCCTCGCTACATTACACAAGACGTTAGAGAAAAGTTGAGCACTGCAGTGCTTCTGACACCATTTAATTTGGTTTTAATTCACCCTGAACTGTGAGAACAGGGTTTAGCTCCAGGAACAAAGTGTGATACGAGAAGATGGGGTTTTCATGGCCTGTCGTAGTTAAGGAACATAAGAAAAGGGAAAAGTATAGTTGACTGCATGGACATGAGACTCCCTGAAACGCCTACAGACTCCTCGAATTAAGGGTCAGAATTAAAAACAGGTCAGGGGATTCCCACATGACAAGTGTAACAGTACGTATTCATGACTACAACAACATGCTCATTGTGATTTATTTGTCTGCTCTGTGCCTGTTGTGTATTTCATGGTGAAGGTTCTCTCACTTTCTCCTGGCAGGCATTTGGGTTTCTTAGGTTCAACTGGAAAATAAACTACAGTGTTGCTTCATCTGAGAGGAATTCTGCAGAAAAACTCAAGTATTGGTTAAAATTCAGCCACAAGTTTACTAGAAAACACAAACCACATGCATGGTGGGAGACTTTCTCCGACGTCTGCCTACCTCTGACCAGTCCAGGGCCAGCCACTCGGGCGGGCAGCTGTGGTTGTTGCAGGGCTCGGTGACAGAAGGGCGAGGGGCTGTACAGGCTGAGTCGTCCAGGACCTTCTCCTCCAGCACGGAGATCCTCCTTTTACATAACACTGCCCGTGTCCGCAGGCCACCGTTACAGCTGCGGCTGCATTCCGACCACTCTCCTGTCCACCACCTAGCGGCAGAGAGGGGCCTTTTTGTTTTTAATTTCCTCATTTGCATTAAATAAACACAATATAGTATGGACACACAAACAGGAATCACAGGTAGGAATAGGGAAGCCCAAATGCACATGTTCAAAATTAGTAAACGCAGTGCACATACATAGACATCATAACATTTAAAATATACACATAAGCATATATGTCACAAAAAAGTAAATACGAATGAGTATGATGACAATTTGTAATGAATAAATGCGAAAAATGAGTTAGGAAAGTTCAAAGTGCTGTCAGTTTAATGGTATGTCAGACAACAGAAAGCCAACACAAGCCATAACAAACTAGCATAACTAAAACTATCAAAACGCAAAAATGGTATCTGGAGAAGTAAAGAATAAGTTTAAAGCAAAGGTGCATAATCATCAATAAATTAATTTGCATTCCACATGAACAAACTCATCAATAAGAGACTACTTACGATGGGGAGCACGGCTCAGTGTTGCAGTTTCTTCTCTTCTCTTTGGGTTTGTTCTTCTTGTCACAGAAGTGGTTGTAGACGACTGAATGATCCGCCTGCTTCCTACACACCACCTGCTGTGTCTGCACACCTGACCACAGGTAATAATGCATATGAACACTTGTATTCTTGTGACATTTTGAAAAGGAGTTTAAACCATTTTTCACAGTTAACTGGCAGCTGTAATAAACTTGTATCTCCTAAATTATGTTCGGTACAAAGTATCGAAGGGGAGATACAATGTCTCATATTTAACTTTTGCATTCTTATTTATTGCTCATTATTGCTCAACAGAGCAATAACAATTTAGTGTCTGTAAATGAGCCATTTTCTTCTGTTGTCCCTAGCCAGATGTTTAAAAAATGTATATCACAGACAAGTTCATGGACAAAACATGACAAATATGTAACAAACAGTGTGGTATCTATGATTTTCAATGGAATTTCAGCTTCAGACAGGGTTCCCCTGGTGATGATGTAACGCTGCCATTCATAATAAGGTGACAACATTAAAACGTCCTTCTAGAGCTGCAGTGAGAGACGCCGCTGCATCTACATATACAAAAAAAAACATCTGTTGAGTCCACAGATGACTCTATTTCAGACATTATTTCATAAAACAACAGACGCAGCCTGTTTTAATGTTCACCACCCACATTCACATCCTCCCCTCCGCATTATAAATGAAAGGAGTTATTTCTCAGAGGGGAAATTTAGCTCTTATCATGTAAGGCAACACGGATCATTAATTCACAGGGCCAGAGAGGAAAAGGGAGATGTGTGATATCTCCAAAGCCTCAGAGCCTGTGAACTGCTCAAATGCTTCAGCATGGACTCCACAAACACTCCAGTCCCATGAAAAAGTTTACCAAATAGATGTTTCAGTCATATAATCCTTAACCTTTATGTGACATGTGGCCTGTGTAAGTTGGTTCAAACATGTTGCATGGACGTCAGTCTAAAAAAACCAAACCTTGTCCCCCACAAGGTAAACCATTACGTGTGCGTGTGTGTGTGTGTTTCTACCTCCAGCGCAGAGAGCTGAGCAGCGTGACCAGGAGTTGTAGTGCCAGGCAAAACCGGTCATAGGTTCCCTGTTCAGTGGGGGGTTGAAGCGATAGTGGATCCCTGGGTTCTCCTCCCGCACCAGCACCTAGACATACAACCAAATCTTTAAGACTGCATGATGGTGAAACTTTTTCGGTGGTGACTATTTCTTTAGTTTTGGGGCTTTCCATTCTTACCATGACAATCAGGGTTATGTTTGTTGGCCCCAGAGCTTCAAGAGTCTCTGGTCCGTCAGTGGGCCGTCTGTAGTGGAAGACGGTACCGGCCACGTCGAACCTGCGCGGCGTGTCAATGGTCAGCTTCCCATTGATAAAGTACTGGTCCCCTTTACTCTTGAGCACTGGGACACAGAGAAGAGGGGGGAAGTATTTAGGCTTTTGTAGCAGAAACAAATACTGGAAGCAGGAACCATTATCCTTCATCAAAAGTTAGAAAAAATACACCATCCAACAGCTCTAAAACTGTCTCAGCTACATGTTGGTGGACATTGTTAGCTTGCAGTGTGTTAAGTCAGTGGAATTTAAACTTATGAAACTATGCAAAGACAACTACTTTACTATAAGGACAGAAGACCCAGCAGTTTTTGTTAGTCAAGTAATAGCTCTAATACAAAAGTCTCTCTATATTTCTTGCAACTGCTGCATAATAATTTCCATCGGGACCAATAAAGATTTATTTTATCTAATCATACAACTAGAATTACCACCATGCAGTTTTTTTTGCCTCTGCCAACTAGTCAAACAGCAGTTTACACGGAGGCATAAAAACACCACACACACACGCGTGCGCTAGCGCACACATATTTGTATATGCGGTACAGTAACAGCTTTGTGGTTCCTGCCACAGAGTTCATATTTCTTTAACTAATAACCATGACATATGACACACATTTGAATATGATCTTACCAAGGTAGTTGAGGGAGATGTTGAGCTCTTGTATGTGGATGAACACTGATCCTTTGGGAATTCTGACCACTTCTTCATAACCTGTGACACACAAAGTCCAAAAAATTGAAGCAAGGTGAAGGAGGTTTATTCACTAGGGGGTCGAAGGGGGCGATGCATAAGCAGTGTTTAGCTCTGTGGGATGCCGATGGACTGAGCAGAGGCTTCGGATTCCAGCTGCATTCCTGGGCAGTCGGCCTCAGCTGCTCGGCTCTTTGCTAGAAGGCGAGAACTGAGCCAAGAGCCGGCTTCTCTTATTCTTCTCCCCAGTCCTAGCCATCTGTTTTGGTCTCTTGTCCTCTTTCTTTTAACGCTCATCCCACTTTGCTCTGCTTTTTTCTGCTCTGCTGTCCAGCCACTGCAGCCCTTTAAATAATTTCAGCCTCACTAGAGGAAGAAGGAATAAAAAACAAAAAACAAAATGAAGGAATTAAATAATTCCTTCCAGCGCTTTGACCACAAGAGGAGAGGAGAGGTTTGGCTCGTGACCTCTCTGTGGAGCTCTGTGAGGTGGGACTGACCCTCAGAGTTCTAGACGGAGCCGTGGAAGATTAAAGTGACAGAGTTTGAGGATTTCTGGCCTCAGAGACAAACACAGGGAGAACAACTATGTGATAAAAGTGTGTTTGTGTTCTCCTGTTAACAATCAGTGACCTGTGTGGTAAACAGAGAACAAAGGAGCTGTAAACCTTCAGGAAGCCCTCGCCGCCTTCCAGAGCCACAGGCTGGCGGAAGTAGACTTAAAGGGACATTATTGCATCTACGCTGTGAGCGCAGAGTAATGATCAAATAACACAGCATCTCAAGAAACCTCATCTTTCACCTTTCTGGGATGTAAGGAACTCCACTAGTCATCCCCTGTTTTACGGTGTAGGTTCAATGGTCTGGCTTAATCCCAGACCATACTTAAATCACTTTAACAGAGAGATGCTGGCTAAAGACTTTAGGCAATCAGAGGGATCAAAAGCTTGTTATAGACATGACTAAGTGATTCTAATGGTCATAAATCTCTCTGCGTCCAGAATAAGCTTCCAATCCTGGCCCTTGAGTTTAATTCATGTTAGAGATGAGACCAGGCTGTACTGCTATGACCAAGTCAAGGGAGTTCAGACTTTTAGGACTTTTGACAGGTTGGGAGTGTAAACTCAAGTAAAGTCAGTCACTTTAGTTTTTACTGGCAACAAAAGCATTTAGGAATTGTAAATTATTTGGCCAAAAGTATGTAAAAGACACTACTGTCTACGTACCTTGAACCCTGACTTCAACCCTATCTAGCACCTCTGGGATGAATCAGTGCCAGACTTCACTAATGCTCTTACGGATGAATGGGAACAAATCTCGGCAGCCAGGTTCCAAAATCTTGTGGAAAACCTTCACAGACCCTGTTATAGTACCACATTAATACCTATTGTTTTGGAATGAGGTATTAAATAATTAGATGCAGGATTTTCAGCATTCAAAAGACTTTTGACCATATGGTGCACAAAAGACCCAAAGAGATGCGTCATGTATGTTGAGATGTCTATATGTGAGAAGTTGATTTTTGCTTGCAGTGGTGGTGACCAAGTACCTGTACTACAATGCAAGCTGGGACTACAGGTCATTCAAGGAACACAGTTTTTTCACATGACGATCGGTTCATTTGTCACTAACTCTAATGCTGGTGTCTCTGCTTAGGCTTGGAAACACACGTTTTTAAAGCCTGAATTACAAACTAATTTTAGTTGTATGATGGAAATTGTAGGAGCCAGCACTATTTTTTAGTTTAACCCATACCAGGAAATAAAAGTCTAGGAATTCTCAACCTCTGCTACATTGCTTTTGTAATAATAATTATAATTTAAATTGGTTTCTCGCAATTCCCCTAACTTTATGGAAGTGCAACACTAAATCATTCCAGTACCCCTTTAATAATAGCACTGACCATGGATACCATCTCCAGATCACAAAACACATGACCAAACAACCTCCACTTTGACTTCAGCTTTACTAACAGATTTAGGCCAACAATAATGTCAGATATTTTGAGGGTAGTTGAGACCTCAGCTGGGGTTGACAGGCTGGCCTGGTCACTGTGGTGAAGAGCACAGCTGCCTGCTCAGGGTGCGTCCCCTCTGAGGAATCCTAGAAGGGGGTGAGTGGTGTTGACAGTTGGGTGAGAAACTCTGAAGTTGGTGTTGCGGGGAGAAATGTAACCTAGAATAGATCCAAAAGCAGCTGGACCTCAAGCCACACTGGTCGGACCTCACCTAAATCGGTCTGCCACGTGTCCCTAGGTGGCTGAGAGATAACTATATATATACATTTACAGCATATGGTATGTATATGTGTATATTTATTTGTGCTTACTTATGTGCTGAGGAGTTTTTCTACTTCTTAAAGATATGTGGACCTTTATTTATAAGTCCAAATGTGAGCCAAACGACCTCCACTTAAGAGTCACAGAATCACTATCATGCTTGATCTTATGGCTGCATTTGATCATGTTGATCATAACGGCTCAATAATCATGTTGAAGTAAGCGACTTGGTTCTTGAGTGGTTTAAATCTCTCTGACAGTCTTATGTCTACTTAACTTGGAAGCTTAATTGCCTAGTCTACAAAACATACTTGTGGTGTACCTCAAGGGTCGATTTTGGGACCTATTCTTTTCATATATGCTTCCCCTTTGTCATGTAATTATTAGACATTATATATGGTTTCATTTGTATGCAGATGATACACAATTATATATTTGTGTCAAACCTTTACAAAGACTATATTGACAGACTGATGAACTGACAATGTCTTCCAATAAGACTATAGACAAATTCTTTGACATCGTAATATTACATGATAACATAACAATAAAAATGTGTCCCCTATGATCATTAAAAAAAGGTTAAATATAGACACAGTGATGGATAGGACTAGTGATTGTTACTACCTCTAATGCCAACTTTAAGCTCTGTGGTGCATTAAGTCTCAACTGTTGAATGTACACATAATTTATCTATAAGTAGAGCAGGTGCTGAAATATATGTTTCTCCTCCAGCGTCGTGGAGTTTTGTTGGCTTCATCAAATAAATAACTGTAAAAGTATTCTGCTGCGGCAGGAGTTTGCATGTGAACAGACAATTATGCAATACACTTTAAATGTCTGGGGTATCCTAACTCGCATTGCCAGGCAGCTTTCCAAGATGCATTCTGAGTCCAGAGCATCAGAATCCAAATATTGCATGTGCACATTTTAGGACAACAGTGCAATTATGTTGATAAACTTCTCATGGTAAATGCCTCACGTTAACCAAATCTGATTCTCAGAAGAGCAGAAATAGTTCCAAATACATTTTAAACTGCTCTTCTCCCCCTGCCAATGGAATCATCTTAATCTACAGTATATTTGCAGATGTCTGTGTGGCAGCAGCTCCCAAAATAATTGATGAGATGACTAGTGCTTGAGTATTTTAGTTCTGTACCTCCTTCAGGCAGCGAGTCGTTGAAGAGTCCCTCCACGGACACACACCTGCTACCGTCACCCCCACAGATCCGGCAGCGGTCCTCGCGGACGTCCGAGCCGAGGATTCGATCACAGCCTACGTGCTGCGAGAAGAGAGAAACGAGTGAGCTGCAGGGTCACTCAGGGTCAAGGGGCAAAGTCAGTAAGCCGAGAGGTGTCAGAGGCCGGGCTGAGGGATTACCTCTAATGTCTTCCAGACCGCTTTTCCAAAACACAGAAATATCTGATGGTAAGTCCAGATGTGTTTTCTGATCCTGTGCAGACATAATGCTCTTAGGTTGCTAAACTCATAGCTGTCGACATAAATAAGTTTCATGATGAGTGAAGCAGGTGGTTTTACTCAAACTCTTTAAGACTGAACCAAACCTAAACACAAGTGTAGAGAATGAATAGCAACTGCTCTCAGTCTCATATATTCATATGGCAGTTGCTTATTGTAGAGAGGGATAATGAGGCTTAAGTTTATTATTACTTTTACACTGATTAGATCGCAGCTCAAAACTAAATCCAGAGTTGAAACTGTGATTCACCCCATGGTTATCTGGTGACTTTATATTATGGGTAGTGGTGAGTTATTAAATGTTAAAATGATTTAGATCCAGACTGGCAGGAGGCCTCTTGTGTCTACATACACACAGTGTTTTGCAGAGTCCAGTGGGACCAATAGAACAATACAGAATAAATAAAAAGCACTGTTTGCAGTGCTAAAATATCAGGAGAAGTGAGAGATGGCACATTGCAGAACGAAAGGTTCATCCGATGTCTGCAGCTAGACCTTTAAAATTCAAGTGTGTGTTTGGCTTAGTTTTTACCTCAGCATTGACATCAGCACCGTCTCCACTGCCCCCCCCCCCCTTCACCAGTTGCAGTGCCATGAGTTGTCATACTCCGGTTAACAAACCTAGATAACTAATTTAGTAATAGGAGTATTCATACATGTATACATCGTAACCAGAGTAAAATGAGGTTTCGCATCTGCGCAGGCTCTGGGGTTATAATTTAAATGCCCCTCCCCACTGTGCAGCAGTGGTTTTTGACTCTGTAATTGAACAGATCAGGAAGCAACGGCCCCAAAAAACAACAGCAACAACATCTTTAAAGGGGACTTTGCCCTGGCAAGTAACATTACTACCAAGAAGACCTGTTTCTGTCGTAATTCTGTTGAAAAGTTGTCCAATAAGCTTATTATTTATAGAAAACTGAAACTGAAAAGCCTGTCAGATAGTTAGTTATGATAATAAAAGGTTGCTTTATTTATGCCTATTGTTCTTTAGTGGTGAGCAATCGCAGACTTTTATGTACATTACTGCCACCTACCCATGGATGTATTCTCTTCCACCAAATACATAATTGCAATGCATTGTGGGTGATATCCACCTCTGGAGTGACCATTGTTGTTCACTCGATCACTCAACCCTCAGAGGGTCCATCTCACCAAGTTACCTACAGTTTTTCAGACTATTGGATTGAGGGCATGTTGAACCATTATTGAAACGCAGCAACAGTTGTTGTGATGTTAATAAAGATCAACTGGAAGAAGGAGCTGGATTTTGACTAGTTGTTTGTGTGCGGAGCGCCACCTACTGTACCGGAGGTATACCTACTCCCATTGTTCTTCCCATTCTTCCCTGCTCATGTATACGGAGAGAACTGCAATAACCTGGTTTTCCACTTAACTGGGGTAAGGCCATACTTCGGTTACTGCTGTGCATGTAAACGCACTATATTATCATTTATTTTCCGAGCATAGTGATCTCATATAAATCCCACCTCTGAACTTCAGTTATGAGCTCTCCTTCACTTGCAGGATGCGTCTGGAGATTTAGAAACAGGTGCAGACCAGGAGCTGACTGCACCTGAAAACTGTGGCACCTATATATATTTTGTCCAAGAGAGCCCGGGTTAAAAGGGGCTCTGACAGACATGCCTTTCGTCTGCAGCGGCATGTTGTGATCAACTGGATCATCTGTTCCCAGGTCCTTTTTCTAACTCCAACACTTCTCCCTCTCTTCTTCTGTTTCATTGTTAGACCTCAATCTTAGAACTGAAACCAGCATGAGGCTGCAAACAAGAGAAAGAGGTTTCTCCACAGTGAGTCGCAAGAAGAAAAAAAAAGGATAAAAAGAAAGAGAAACACAGGAGGGAAATTGAGAGAAAATGAGAGGAATGGATGTAGATGGAAAGAGAAAAAGAGAGAGCGATAATAAGACCGCAGTGAATGAAAGCCTGTCTGTAGTGCAGACAGACTAACAGCTGAGCTGGAGGGTCACTGAGTTCCTCCGGAGCAGAGCAGAGCAGAGCAAAAGGGGAAAACAGGAGAGGTGGAGGAGGAGAGAACAGAGAGATGTTGATAAACAAAATCCTCTTTCTGGATGAGTTCAGCCTCCCTCAGCTCCTCAGTCTACCTAACCTCTGAGACACTCGAAATAAAGCAACATCATGGGGGGTAAAGAGGCAGGAGAAGGGAGCTAAAAAATAAAATCTTTTTCAGAACAACAAGCTGGACACGCTCACGTTTTCTTTTCGTCTTCTGTCCTCACATCTCTTTCTCCCCATCTCAAGCTTCTACTTACTTTTTGGAGAAGAGCTACATCCAAAATAAACAACAAGTGGAACTAACAACAGATTGGGAATCAACAGCATCCATGTAAACTGCACGATTTGAACCATTAGCATTTTTTTTGGTCGACGTCCTTTAACAAATGGGCCATGTGGGTGTCAAAATGCGTTCCAGGATCCTGTTGGAGCTCCAGGTGGTCTCCACTTTTAAAATGAGCAGCGGTTAGATGTTTTGTTTTCATTAACCGCAGAGATTAAGAGAGAGCATCGGTAATGGGAATCTAAGATCGCTGCCAAAGTTAAGACAATTTCTCAGTTAAGCAGCTGATTGTGATGATCGTCAGCAGTCAGTGTGTAAACTAGACAGTGGCGGCTCTCCAGAGTCTAGAGAGCGAGTATAAACAATATTATCTCAGTCTCCTGTTGATCCTCCACTCTGCCGCTGCAGCTTAAACTGTCTGCTCACATGCAGACGTCTAATGGCTTTAATGTATTTCAATTAAACACTTGCATGGATGCTTACAAACACACACATACACGCACACACACACACACACACACACACGGAAAGGTCTTATCTCACCTTACACTCTCCGTTCACACACACATCCAGAGAGTCGTCTCGGCAAGGCGTGCCGTCCACCACAGCTGGAGCACGCTCCGTGTAGAAGTTGTATCCTTCTGCCAGGCAGTTGAGAGAACAGGGCTTTACCCCACCTACACACAAACACACACACACACACACACACACACACACACACACGATTGATGTTCAGTAGGAAGACACATTTTTAAAGACTTTCAATAGACTGATTGCACACATCATATCTCAACAAAAAACTTTTCTTTTATGTAGTTTTCTGTTATAATCACTTTACTAAACTTTAGGACGAACAGCATCGGCCATTCAGTAACATTAATAAAACAACATAAAGATTAGGTGATGTGATAAAAAGGCCTAAACATCTACTAAATAGACCTGGAGGTCACACCGTTTTCTTTCTACTTGTCCAATTAAATATCCCGTATTTCTGATCGAGTTATTGGAATATCCCGTTCACGAGTTTAATAATCTAAACGCCATATCCCGTTTTCAGAAACCTGGATAAGCCCTTATCCCATGTATGAGAAACTTTAATATGCTACCTGGGGTACCGGGACACTGATGTGTACACCTTATCCCAGTTATTGATATAGACGACAAAAAAAGGGCTTCCCCCTGCTTGAGGTGAGATTGTTTGAGATAAAAAACATTATTAAATCGGCTTTGTTTCTCTGATGCCCCTAAAATTAGATCTTTGCCCAGTGAATGTCTCCTGCTAGCTTGCGGCCAGAATTCTGCAGTCTGAGCAAATGCAGATATCCCAAACTGTGCCGAATTTAAATGTGGGCTAATGACAGCAGTCAAACCTCCTGCAGGGCAACTGCCCAAAAACTGAACTCCCGCACCAAGCGTCAGGTTCACTCGCAGCTCTGCAAGTCATGTGGGATGTTTAATTGGCTTTGTGAACACCTGATTGAGGAATGAAGGGCCACTGACACCAAACATGAAGCCTGATTTAAAGATCAATGTGACAATAGAGACGATGTAGTGAAATAGATGTCGGAAGATTGTTTTTCAAGACATATTTCAACACAATCTGAATTCTATTAAATGAGGCATGCGGTAAATAGTGTTATATTGACACGCAATTCTCTCGCACATGTTCCGCATCACGTCCTTACGAGGGGTGCAGGGAGAAAAGGCAGGATTAAAGAAAGAAGAGTCTGCAGGGGAGTAGGAAATGTTTTTCAGTGCTGACAACCAGAGAACAAGCAGCTGAATGTGATTAGGCCCCTGCTTGCTTCTAAAACACACACAGAGAAAAAGAAACTATTGAATACTACCTCAATGAACGCGTACAAGTATACATATTCACAGACAGAGCACTAAGAACTTCATCACCATCGCAAAATATCAGGTTTACTCACAATACAATACTATTACGATACGCTGCCCACGTTAATGACGGTACGTGTTACAGCGATTCTGCGATACTCGATACACTGCAAGACAATCATCCGTGATACATCATGATATCTGTGTAACTGAAGAAAAAATATCCCTAAAAAGGCAAAAAGCAGGAATTATTTATTTATTATTTGTTCACTGCACTTTGATGTTCGTTTAACAGAATTTGACAACTGAGATGAATCAATGTACAAGAAAGTACATAGAGATAAGTGTCTTTAACACACACACAAAATACAATTGAGAAGATATAATTGACAGAAAACTAAAATAAGTAATACATTAATGCAATAAATACACATTTCTCTCTTTAATAAAATACTGATATTTGGACCCAGTGTATCGATAATGTATCGCAAGAGGAAGTAATACGATATATTGTGTATCCATATTTTGTCCCACTCGTACAAAATATGTGCTGCATATGCACAGGATCCTGAATTTACACTGACAAAATTTTAACTTAAGCTAAGCTTGCAGTTGTTTGCCTCCACCAACCAGTGAAGTTGCAGTTTACATCCAAACTGTCCAGGCTTACTAATATATGTAGTTAAGACTTGTGAAGGAACTTAATAAAAGGTATGAAGTGTTTTTTTTTGGTGAAGCGTTGATGCTTCACAAACATCTTTAATCTGGCAGCACAGAAGATCTAAACTTTCACCAGAGTTTGGAGATTAGTGTTTCCAAGTCAGTATCCGACCAAATGTCTCCCCTTGTTATGGCGTTAAATAAGTTGACCTTTGACCTTTTGCAGATATAATTTCATCACTGCATAATTTTCTCCTATTAGACATTTGTGTAAAATGTTCATAATTAGTTTAGAAATTCTTGAGTTATGAACAAAAACGTGGTTTGTAGGTCACAATGACCTTTGACCTCTCTGATCAGTTTATTATTAAATCTGAAGACACTCCCTCCAGGGGTTGCTGAGGTGTCACGTTCGTAAGAATGGGACCAACGTAATGCCTCCAGCCGAGACTGTCGCTGTCGCTGAGGCATAAAAATGCAATACATTTTAGAAAAATCAAGAAAGAGATGAATATACATTTGGTCCAAAATATAATTTTTGTGATTCTATAAATCATTTTTCAACACCTCAAAACAATATTTTGAGTTGAAAAAATGCAAGATGGAGAACCACAGCAATGATGACAAGTTACTAACCAATGGGTTACTAACGACTAACTAACTATTCATTCATTCATACATCTTGTCCCTATCGGGGTCAGCGATCCCAGCTGACATTGGGCATGAGGCAGGGAACACCATGGACAGGACGCCAGTCTATCGCAGGGCATATAGAGACAGACAACCATTCACACCTATGGGCAATTTAGAGTCATCAATTAACCTAACACGCGCACGTCTTTGGACTGTGGGAGGAAACCGGAGAACCCGGAGAAAACCCATGCAGACACGGGGAGAACTTGCAAGCTCCACACAGAAGGGCCCCAGCCGGAGGTTTTGTTTAAAATGTTAGTGTAAAGTGCATATGTGTTCATTAATTAGTGGCTCAAAGAAAATTAATAAATAAACACACATCTAGAGACACACTATCACATACTATATTATACTGTACTATCATACTACCTTTCACTCTTATTTCCTCTGTAGTCCTTTCACTGGCCCTGACAGACCCACACACATGCATGCACACATAGCACGCACGCACGCACGCACGCACGCACACACACACACACACACACAGACACACACACACACACACACACACACACACACACACACACACACACACACACACACACACACACACACACACACACACACACACACACACACACAGACTGTTGCTAGAGGTCTTCTCCAGCCAAGTGGTATATATCCTTCATTCATCTGTGCAGCTCGCCAACAGCTCCACAATTTGAGTGGCTGTTGACATCAGTCTGGGCTGTGTTTGTTTGTGCTGGCAGTGCTGAAGCAGGTACAGTATGTACTGGGAAGGAGAGAAAGAGAGAGAGAGAGTATGTACTGGCACAGCCTGCAGACGATTAAGTGGTCAGACCTCGGAAAACTACAATTCCCATGGTGCCTAGCTTTGGCAGGGCAATCGTGGCTTGCAGCGGGGTGTGTGTGTATCATAGCTCGCAGGGCGTGTTGTACGGAGTGTGAAGGTTGAATGTGAAAGCCGCTGGACTGAGAACAGCAATATGGAGCAGTTTGTTTGTTTAAAAAAAAGGCAGCTTAAACGACAGACCTTTTTTAATGAACTGTCCTTGGCTGCCTGTGCTCAGAGAGAAAGGCTCCCTCTGTTCTCAGAGTCAGGAGAGAGAGAGAGATTGCATAATGGGGACCTACATAAAGTGATAGAAGGGGAGACCAGAGCAGGAACGACAAATAAAAAAAGCAAGAAGAAGAAATAGAAGATGTCTTGCTTGAGCTAGAGGGCAAAAGCGAAAAGAGCGAAAGCTGAAATGAGAGAGTGAGAGGGCTGCAAAGGACAGGGAAGGGGCTGGGCGGTGTGATCTGACCTTAACGCAGGACAGAGTCTATGGCACTGTTCCTATTTTAACAGCTGCAAGGGATTTCCATTGTAAAATCAGCTGACTTGATGAAAGGAGCACTTGTTGCCTGAAGTTGGAATTGGCTGGCCGGCTATCTCTGTAAGCCATTATGTTATTGGAGGGCTAGATTAAAGGCAGTTATGTCGTTGAAACTATTTATCTTTCACATCCAGTGTAGTGCTCATCAGGAGCGAGGAATTCTCGCAAGGCATTGTGGGAACGCATGGCTCTCAGCAGCCAGCATCTGTTGGCCAGACAGGAGGCAGTCTGCAGCTTCGATTCACTTTCTCCTCTCTCTCTACACACACACACACACACACACACACACACACACACACACACACACACACACACACACACACACACACACACACACACACACACACACACACACACACACACACACACACACACACACACACACACACACACACACACACACACACACACACACACACACTGTTTCCTGACTTCTGTTCATCTCCTTGGCTCAAATCTTTCTGACCATCTTCCTCTGTTCACCTTTAATATTCTCAACTTTTCTTCTAAATCAACTTTGAGTTTTGTGTTCTCTTTTCCAAAAAATTCTGGTAATCAAGTGGAGCAGCATCACCGTGTCACAGAAGACTTGCCGTTTGTTTCTAGCGATATAACACTTTTCTATAAATTGCTGCGTGTGTTTTTTTTCTGTTTGTGAACTTGCAGGTGTGCTGATGACATAATCTTTTACTTGTTAATCCAAGGTAGTAGAGGGTGTCCTGGTGGCCTAGGGGTTTTTAAGATGTCGACTATGTAATCACAATATAAACAATTGAGGTTGGCTGGGGTCTTTGGTTTCATGTCATCCCTTAACTTAACAATCTTGAAGATGTTCATTTCAATAAGTTGATTAATAATGACTGGGTGTTTGTAGCGACAATTGCGGGATAAACCTCAAGCGGCGCACTATTAGTGACATCATGACAGTCATGTGTGAAGTGGAGTACTGTTGTTTTTTTTTGCCGGTCTCTGCGAGCATTATCGTCTGCAAACGGTTACTGTGGGCGAACAAAGAAAGAAAAGAGCGATGACTACAGATGACGAAACTGAAAGTGGGAGCCATATCGCTGCCGCCAAAGAGAACGGAAAGGAGATCTTCGAGATTGTAACTTTAAGCTGCATAACAAGTAATAATTCTAAACAACAGTGTGTACGTGATTACCAAAAGGAAACACATCATGCAAAATCCCTCATTTAACAGTGAATTATCAAATAAGTTATGCATTTAAATCTACATCAAGTTCTGTGGTAAATATCCACTAGCTAGTCGCTAACTTTGCTGGTCAGGTGGCGTAAAGCCGGGTTTAGCTTTCTGCAGAAAACATCTGTTTGCTGGTGGCGCTAAAATACTCCATACAGCTGAGGGGGATGTTAAGGGCAAAGAGGAGATCTGCGGTAGAGATCACACCATGGCGCACACACACACACACACACACCCAGAGATTGTTTTTTCACTCACCTCCTCTGTATGGCTTCCAGGTGTAGAACTTTCCCCGGAAAGGAACGATGTCAAAATCAGAGCATTGAATCTCACGGAAATCCCGAGAGCCTGCAGGGCACTCCTGTAGGACAACACACACACACACAAACACACACACACACACACACACACACACACACACGCACACACACACATGCACACACACACACACACACACGTGCACACACGCAATGACCACATACAAATCAAATTAAATCAAATAATATTCCTGATTTTGATTACTGCATGTTGACCAATCAATGATGACGACAGAGAGCAGCAACACTCACGTCAATGTTGCAGGACCTGAAGCGCTTTCTCTCCCCCAGACAATACTTTCCACCAATAGTTGGCCTACAACCAAACACAAAGAGAACCGGGCCAGTCAGTCACATCTGAGTACAATTTAACAAGATCTAACCTCCATCACATCACCACACAGCACTGGCTCCTGATCCGCTTTGTCTGCCTTCACCGGTGTGTTTTCAATCTTGCCGTCTGTCTCTTTTATTGCTTCATTGTCTATCACAGACCAACACCTCTACATAAAAAATAAAAAACAGGTGAGAAGGAACACAGCCAGCCGTCGTCGAAAGACTGCCTCTGCTGCACTTTACACAATTCAAACAGAACGGAGGCAAAAGAAAATGTGCTCAGAGATGATACGAAAGAACACCGTCAGATTTGGGTCAGTTCATTCTCAGTTTAATCGAATCCAGATGAGGGATCTGGTGACGATTCAGAGTATCTGAATTATTTCATACAGGATACAAATGGTTGCACTGCTGGAAAAAAAGATTTCAGCCCTGATGCTTCAAGTTTTATCTGAGTTTCCTCTCTCGGGTAAAACTGATGAGCAATTTTCTCAGGATGCAGCCGTCTAACTCTTCTTTCTTTTCTGATACCCAGACCTGAGGTTCAGAGGATGCTCTTTTTCTTCCTACCTCATTGTTTGGAACTGAATTATGTAACGTAGCACAGTGGTTTATTAAGACGTATCCCCTCACCCCTGTCAGATGGATTCAGGTACCCCTTCATCAACACCACTCATCAGGTTCCGAATGTGTTCATTTGGATTTATCAATAAGTGGATATTATTTAACATGGTTCACAAAAAAAAAAATAAAAAAATAAAAAATAATAATAATAATAGATTAATTTTATATAGTGCTTTTCTCAGTACTCAAAGATGCTTCACACATAAAAAATAGACAATCAAACAGGGAGCATGTTAAACAACACTAGAACAAAAGAACATCACATTAATAGAAGAACAGAGGATGCATGATGGTGGATTTTAGTTGTTGTAGGTGATCCTGAAGAGATGGGATTTAAGCTGACTCTTGAATGAAGGCAGTGTTTCTGAGTTCTGGATGGCGAGGGTGCGATGTTTGGTTTTGGGTGCGAGGTTTGAGGGTGCGAGGTTGTTTAGGGCTTTGTAGGTGGTGAGGAGGATCTTGAAGTTGATACGTTATTGTATGGGAAGTCAGTGATATCTTTTCGAACCATTATTGCAATTTTTTACAATATAGTTGTAATATAATATTTTTTCATACAATTAAAATAAGATAGCATTTACACATTACCATTAGCAAACTTCTCTCTCCTCGCTTGCTAACTACTTTTCATGTACTCTCATGTGCAACACGTTTTGTTCCAGCTACCGATGACTCAGTATGTATGTGTATACATATTTTTCATTTTCAAATTGTTTTATAGTTTTTTAAACCAGTTGAGATACATGACTATATTTCCATGAACCCCCTGGTAAATGTAGTACCAAGTACCCTTGGTTGGGAAGCACTGACGTAGCACATAACTATATTTCTTTATATGGGTATTACAGAGAGTGTTTAAAATTGCCTTTCAGAACTATAGTCCCATATTGCATCACAATATGTGTCTCACTATAAATTTTCTGTGTAAATAATTTGCAGGTTCTTGGCACAAGTTTATAAAACAAAAATAGAAGCACATGTTCCCATTTTGGCCTTGTTAAGCAGACATCACACTGAGGGTTTGATATTCTGATCGGAAAACAGCGATATCCACCTGTCCACCAATGAAAACATTACAATTTCCTGAGGCTTCAGCAGAACGAGGGCTGTGGATTTTATTGCGTTTCAGACTGGCCACAGTTGAGGCCCATACCTGGGGCTGTCACAGTGCCTGTTAGACGAGGAGACTCCCCCTCCACACGTCCTGCTGCACTCCTCCCAGGGTGACCACAGACCCCAGCCCCCGTCCACGCCCTCCGGACGAGTCCCGTAAACCACGCACACCCTCTTGTAGCACCACTGCAGCACAAACACACACATATACAGTATTTAACAACATGGTCAGATACATAGAATTTACACATTAACAATGACAAAATTCTTCTTTACGTTAGTCTGTACTTGTCAAGTCTGTAAAGCCAGTTGTCATCCTCGAGAAAAACGCAGGACAAACCGAGAATACAATTCATCCTACAATCCAAAAGACCGTTGTTTTTACTTTTTGCTTTTCTGTGTGATTTTGGCCAGTTCCATAAAGTTATTCATTGGGAATCATGTCATCCAAACAAAACAACAGCCAAGATGAGTCAGTAAGTAAGTAATGTGTTGCTTTTATATTATTGTAAGAGTCAAGGAGAAACAGCCCCAGATGAACAAAATCAGGCTTTACCTACAGCTGACACATTCTCGTGTGGCAAAAGGGCCCTAGCTCTAAAAAGAATAATGTAAGAAAAAGGTTGATTTTACTATTTACCCCTTTCTCTATGGTGTTGGTCTGACAGATGGTTCCCTCTGCAGCGGGAATGCTGCTGGTAATGCAACGGTTGCTCTTGCTCATGCACCAAAGTTCACTGCAGACTTCCTGTGTGTGTTTGTGTGTGTGAAAGGAGAACACAGGAGAGAGAGACAACCTGTCAGTGTTGCTATAGATAGATAGAAGACCATTATGAAGACACCAGAGCAGACACACTCTTGTTCACCTCCCTCTGTGCTCTCTCTACAGCGATGCCTATAACACATGGGATTATGTTTTATTGTGTACATATGCTCTGACCACATAGTATCGATAGTAATGAGTCTATAAAGTTGTATGCGGTTCCAGATGTCCATTCGCTCCGAACCTGGCCCCGTAAAAGTTGACCACGCAATAAAGTGGATGCTGTATTCAGCGAAGGCATTGCAAGATGTTTCACGTTGTCGGAGAGGCCGATTTAAAAGAGAGAACAGGAGGAACACAACCTACCAACCAATACCTGACATTGTAAGTTAAAAAATAAACATGAAGTCAGTCAGGTTCCATCATGAATATGAAATTCACTTCTTTTTTTTTTTTTTTTAAATCTGTGGTTATTATTTAAATCTTTTATTCAACATAAAATAGGCTTCATCAGGTTTAAAAAATATATAATTATTTCTACAGTATATGATCCATTTAGAGCCACCTGCATTATTTTAAGACACATTTAAAAAGTGAGAACTTACAGAAAGCTGTAATTGCTAGGTATTAACACCTTTATGGACTTAACTGGAGCCGCTACTTCTCCAGAAGTGATTGAAGGACAACTAGAGATTTGAGTTGGACGAGACGCATCATTTTGTCAACCGTGAGAGATTTTGCCATGCCGTTTATTTCTTTGGCCATTGTGGGAAATATTGCTCTATGGATGGAAGGGTTACTTGATTGGTTGGTTGGCCAGTCCACCACTTCGTTCCAGACTGAAATATCTAAACAATTATTGGATGGATTGGCACAACATTGGTCTAAACACCTGCAAAACGAATGACATTCCTCTCTGTCTAAGCTGTAATGTTAGCATTTATGCTCAACTAAGATGGTGAACGCAGTAACGATTAAAACTGCAAAACTTCAGCATGTTAACATTGTCATATTGAGCATGTTAGTTTGATGAAGTTAGCATTTAGCTCCACTGCCAAAGTACAGCCTCACAGAGCTTTTGACCTGTCTTGTTAAATTATATCCAACCATACGATATGTTTGCTTATAGTGATAAAAAAAGCATTCTAATATAAACAGCATTGTTAAGAAGGAGGAAACGTAAGCTGAAAAGTGTGTAGACAGAGCACTCACCGCATATTTACATTGTCGCGATCTGACACCGTACTGGAAACGGCACTGTTCGTCTGCGTCGTAGGCCTGACCCGGTGCTGTGGTGGGGTACACAAACTCCTGCTTGGGGGGGATGTTGTTCAGACAGGAGCCCATACCTGAGCTAAAGCACACCAAAAAGGAGTGGGATTAAAATATACAGTTTGTGGCGATGCTTCAGTTGTTTGTTCTGATAATATCCAAAGTAAAAAAAGTTTTACTGAGACACTGAACAGGCTGAAGATAGACAAATTGAAATGTATTTGTCTTCTGTCAAGATCTATCTGTTACCCGAGTGTTTCTCTGACAATCAAAAATGCAACTCTGACATCCAAGTGATTTGTTTTCTCTCTCTAACCTCCAATTACCAAATGATTTATGGTGTTGCAGATATCTGACTAGGCTGACTCACTCCAGGAAGCTGGTGATGTAATCCCGGCTACATGCGGACCAGATGAATGGGTTTGTCTTCATGGTGATGTGGTCAGCCATCAGCTTGGCTGTCTCCTGGCTCCGTGGACCGCAGGCGTTACCCATACCGTCATGGTTCATCCCAAACCTAAAGCCCATGATGAAAAAGTGACAATACTTTGAGGCCGCTTGGACCGGTAATATTCGCTGCAGCAGGGACGAGGACGGTGGATAAAAAAGATCACTGTGGATAACCGAGTCGAAAGAACAGACATGTGGCGGTTTGAATGTCTGAGGCCTGTCTGACAAAATGAATCACATCAACATCAAACCACAGAAAGGATATATTACCTGAATAATAAACCCACAGGAAAGTTATTATTGACGTTCAAGTGGCAGGTCCCCACAATGTGAAAGAGTAGTCCTCAGCTGTAACAAATATTAACCTTCTTTCAAAATCTCTGACCATGTTTCATTATTATCATCATGAGTCAATGAATCGAGTAGTAATTGCAATATTTTTTCTGATATTTTTAAAGATTTTTCTGCATTTCTTTTTTAATTTATCACTGTAAATTAAACATTTTGGACCGTTGATCAGAGAGAACAAGACATTTAATGACGCTACCAAGAAGTGTGATATAATGTTATTAATATTTTTCACTATTGAAATTAATCATCAGATTAACCAACAGTGAAAATTATCATTTACAACCCAAGTCAAATTTATATTCTCTCTTAATATGATAACGTTATGAAAATACTTGACAATTCACACAAAACAGTACACTAACACACTTGACTAGGGATGCAAGTAATGATTATTTTATTTATTTATTAATATTATTCCTGTGATTACAACTTGATTAAGTGATTCTTTGTTTTATCTATAAGATAAATGTAGCCCGATGCAACTGATGCCTGTTTTACTTTATTTAAACAACAGTCCTAACCCCAAAGATATTTAACTTACGGTCATATAAGGCAAAGGAAAGCATCAAATCTTTATATTTGAGAACCAGACAGAACGCTTGAGATTTTTGATTGAAAAAAGTCATCGTAAACATAATTATTCCAGGATTTCTTGTGACTTTCGAAATGCAATTTACTGTGTAAACCTGCAGGATAGAAAACTGAACACTACTGACCGAAACACTGAAATAACAAAATAATAATAATAACTAAATATAAAAAGTATCGTCCAGAAGATTAGTTATTCAAAATGCTCCATGTTCAACATGATATGGTAAACAGATATATAAATGACATGATCTAAGTCACATGATGATGACATGATCTTTAAGTTACACAGTGTAAGTTGTCCATTTGGTGTTTTTTCATTTACAGCATGCAGCCATGACACTCACAGTAGCTGCATTTGAGCCTGAAATATAAATGCTCTGGAAGCTTTTCATGAGTCATTTCTGTCTTGATCAGTCCTGTCTTTTCATGTGGGTCCCCTCCACCGCGAAGAGGCCTGCCTTTAATCTAATGCTGCACTGTGATGTCAAAACAATTTATACAACAATTAAAAACAAATGTTAATTTTGTTGAGACAGAGGAAACAGATTGTATATATCAGCACACTACTTTATGTCCAGTCATTTTGGCTCGTAAGCTTTGTGGTCTGAGTACTTGAAAGCTATCTGTGTTAATCATTAGGGAGCCAGGACCCCGAATGATCCACCATCTGCCTTAATACTTCTCAGGCCTGTGTGCGGACATGATGCCATGGGACACTCAATTACTCTGAGCTAGGAAGATACTTCCCAAAAATAAACCAACTCAATTGGTTTCTCCAGGAAAAAGAGGGATAAATTCAGTAACCTCTTGATTTACTGTATTCATGACAGAAATAAAGCACACAGGCAGATACAATTGCTTGTAACTGAGTAATACAGTTCAGCTACACCAGGCAAATGAGTAAAACAAGTGTGCCGGGGATCCAGATATAAACAGAGGCATCTCCAGGTGCTGCACCAACTCCACATGTAACTAATTCCACATATAAATAATGTGACCGAAAGAAAATATACAACTATTAACACATCCTCAACGGATGGAAATGACTCATGGTGTTACAGATTACATAAACCGTCCTTGGAGATCTGGAGGAGTAATCCGAGGAGGGAGGGTTCATCTTGGACCAGAACACAAGAAAAGACACATGAGACAACTTAGGGAGTCCTTCAGGGACATTTTCTGAAGAACAATAACCATAGATGTGGTAGGGATTCAGTGTGAGTAACACCGGGTAAGGAACTTCTCTTCCATAGTCTCAGTGGATCAGAGCTTAATGAACATGATCTCTGCATGCAACAAATTAGTGAAAACGTGTCAACCTGCGTCATTCCCATTGATATATTTGTCTCTGTTTTGTGAAGTTGGTTCAGGATGGATAAGCTCTAGTGACAATCTATTCAATCTATGTCAAGAAAGTTCACTCTGGAAGTCAACTACTCAAAGTAGACCAACCAACTAATCAACCGACTGACCAACTGAATGACCAACCGATCAGCTGTTATCCCTATAGTCACACCGATAGAATGGCTAATTCAGTGTGTCTGTGTGTGTGTTTGTGTGCGCGTGTGTGTATGTGTGTGCGCGCGTTTCACTCACGTGTGTCCGATCTCGTGGGCGATAGTGAAGGCTGTTCCCAGGCCGATGTCCTCATTAATGCTGCAGCTCCTCTCGGGCTCACACATCCCTCCTACAGGAGCCAGGCCTGACACACACAGACACACACACATGTTCAGTTAAATGTTGATTTTCCTTTAATTTTTACCCTAAGTGTAGCAACCCTTTCTTTCTGTGATTTTAATCAAGTTTCCATTACTCAAATACAACAACACACATAATGCACCTTCCGATGAATGAAACTAAGCGATTTATTTGTTTTGTGTGTGAAAGAGAATATTTGTGTGTGCTCTGATACATCTGTCTTTGTGAGGACCTATTTGAGTTTCCAATCTTAATGGTCGGCCCTCACTTTGGGGTGAAGATTCAAAGTTGAGGGTTAAGACCTGCTTTTAGGGTTGAAGTTAAGCATTTAGCTGTGAAGGTTGCAGTCAGGCTTAGGGGTGAGGGAATGCTAGAGTACAAGCATGTGTGTGTGTGTGTGTTTGTGTTTGTGTTTGTGTGTGTGTGTGTGTGTGTGTGTGTGTGTGTGTGTGTGTGTGTGTGTGTGTGTGTGTGTGTTACCTAGGGTTTCACAGGGCTTGTTCTTTTGGATGCAGATGTCGTATCTGCAGACAGGAAGGAAAATCAACCAGGCTGTTCAACTAATAATTATAAACACACAAACAGAAGCAGCACCACTCTACAGATGCAGTCTCACTTACATATGCAGACAGACACGTACAAACACGCTTGACATGGACATGCAGCACATCCACAGATGTGTGACCGACACAGTCACACAGATGTTATGGTCAGACAGTGGACAGCAGTGATAGCAGACAGATATAGATTTAAAAGAACAATAGCAGGAAATCATGGACGGTCACTGTGGTGTCATCTGTCTGGACAGTTTCCATCCTCTGCTTGATAAATCCTGTCGTTAAAAACCCAAGTGTTCTCACAAAGCCTCCACCGAAACCCCAAGACATTTGTCTATCTGTAAGCTTATAGCACATTCTGTTAGGAGGAAGAGGAAGGTATTTGCAGCTCTGCAAGGCTCCTTTTTGCATTTAGATGACTCTGACCAAACCATGGTTGTGTTGTTTGCTGTTTCACATTCCTCAGTCAATAGCATCATTGTTTTATCTGCTTAATATGCGTCTACCACTGTTGTCTGTCTCATCAGTATCAGTAACAGAGCACAGTTAGAGAAATGACGAGAAAACTGAGGGAAAGCAGCGCTGTCAGATTCAAAGACGTTTTGCTTTGATTTTGCCCTCTTTCTCGTCCTTTCTCATTTTTTCTGGGCTGCCTTCTTCAAAAAAATAAATCCATCATTGTCTCTCGTTCCCTCTTTTTATCTGTCTTTTACATTTTCTCTCCAGATGCTGAGCTGGGCAGAGCCGCCCCAGCTATCGTCACCTCAGACAGGACAAGATACAGCCCCACTTTCTCGGACTTGGCTCGATGAAGACTTATGAGTATAGGGGCTGGGAATGTAAGAATTCGGCTTAGAGGAAACACTGTTTAACCCTTCTATGAACTGGGAAACAGACCTAACATATCTTTGTTTACAAGAATTGGCTGTAGGAAGGTTAGGGTGTTGTACATATACGTAACAACAATACAGCTACTTGCCTTGCACCCACGCTTTGTGACAAAAACCTTTTTTCTTTTAGCTTCACAAAGAATGTCTTTATTCTAAATAACCTTTATTGATAAATGAAAAAAAGCTGCAGAACAGAGTTACAGTCTATCTGTTTGTTTTTCTAACCTGGTGATAAGCACAGCAGTGTCATGGTGAGCAATCCCGTTGTCTGGTATGGCGTTACCGTAGCTGCTCCGGTGCTGAATGTTTTTCTGCCACTTACAGAAGCTGTCTAAAGACTTCCCTGCATGGTGGTTGATCTCTAGTGTTGGCTGGAAGAGAGACAAGAGAGGAAATACAAAGTCAAAACCTCAAAAACACATTAGGAAATTAAACAGTATTTCAATTTTAAAACGCAACAAAAGATATTACAGCTCCAGCAATTTCATATTTTTTGCAAAGACACCTAATTAAATTATCTAAGGTTATTCAAGTGTCAACATAAGAGAGATTTCAACAATCAGATGATAGGCCCCAACAATGCTTTTATAACCCAGCCCCAGTCTTCCTGTATTGCAGTGTTTCCGGCTTGTTTTTCGAGTATGTCAGTCTTAATGTCCTGTGAAAACTACGCATCATAAAAAAAGGATTTTTTTTCAGCACTGTGACATTCCATTTTTCAGAAAATCCAATGGGTTTTTAAATTGGATTAAACAGGTATGAGAATAAATAAAGGTACACGTAATTCAAAATCAGTAAATTTGGAGATACATGGATCTCACTGGGAAGCAACTTCATTATGTATGTCACACATGGTGAGAAAACATTTGGATTCCAGGTTAAAAAGGCTTAAGAAACCTCCATCCACTCTATCTAAGTATCTAAGAAGGCAGTGTGGAGGCAGGATTAGAGCGAAGGTGCTCTGTAGTATTATGAGTGTGCAGAGGAGAAGGAGTGGAGGGAGTGCTCTACTGGCCACAGCTGGCGAGAACTCGTAACCCAGGAATGCATGTGGTGACATAACTAGTAATTGTCTCATCCCACGGTCCCTCATTTCTGGGCCCACTGCTGGCCCAATTTTATTTTCCAGGGGCAGCTTGCCGTTTTCAGACCTGGAAACCAGCAGCAGAACCGCTCGCCGAGACTGCTCTCGTTCCTGTCCCGACCTCAACCTCAACGGTCCATGGAGAAAGAATAACAACACTAATACTGCCCACCGCTAATGATCCTAACATTTACTCCTTTACTCTGTCAGATGACAAACACATCCGAGCGGCAAATTGTGGGGCTAATTTTGAGGCAGTATGAACAGTATGAATCATAAATGTTCCCTAATAAGACAGTTATGGAGGAAACCTCAAAGCCACACTGTAATACTCCTTTAATTAGGAATGATTTATCTATCAGATTGCTAGAAGGTCAACCTTACACCGCCGGCCGCACCGTCTCTCCACATGCTGTTAATGGCAGGCTAATAATGTCAGTTTTTAGATATTCAGATGGCCCAGTCATCTCCTGTGCTATGTCGGTAAGGTCATGCACTTTTGAGGAGCTGAACCCCTGCCTTGTGGCATGTTGTGGATTTTAACTCTGCGCCCTTTCTAACCACTCACTAATCACTTGCTTACATCATTCAACAGACATGCTAACAGCCCTGCGAGGCTGCAACCAGCAATGCTAAAGCGAGCTAAATGCTAACATCAGTGTGTTTTTATGTTTACAATGACAATGACCACATGCTTACGTTTAGTAGGTACATTTTTGCACCCAATGCAAAGTACACATTGATGGAAACGTCATTAGTTCTGCAGTATTAGTTATAAATCAGAGTCATCTCATCTCATCTCATCTCATCTTCAACCGCTTATCCAGGGTCGGGTCGCGGGGGCAGCAGCTTTAGCAGGGGACCCCAAACTTCCCTTTCCCGGGCCACATTAACCAGCTCTAACTGGGGGATCCCGAGGCGTTCCCAGGCCAGTGTGGAGATATAATCTCTCCACCTAGTCCTGGGTCTTCCCCGAGGCCTCCTCCCAGCCTGATGTGCCAGGAACACCTCCCTAGGGAGGCACCCAGGGGGCATCCTTACTAGATGCCCGAACCACCTCAACTGGCTCCTTTCAACGCAGAGGAGCAGCGGCTCTACTCCGAGTTCCTCACGGATGGCTGAACTTCTCACCCTTATAAATCAGAGTATAAGATAAATAAAAGTTTTGACCAGAAGTCACCAAATTTGCTTCAAATCATCCTGGGGAGAACATGATTGTCTGTACCAAAGTCGACCTCATGGTGACGCTAGAAGATTCATCATCTTCAACAATCGTTGTTTATTCAGGGAAAATTGACTGAGCATTAAGCTCTTTTACAATATAGAGGATCACCAAAGTCTGGAGGATTCATAGTCTGGGGATCATGAAGGTCTGCATGACCTTTTATGGAAATTTTGATGCTGATGTTTTTTGCATCAGCGTCTAAATCTAACTTTAAGCTTTTCGACACCCTGGATGTGCGTCATGCGGCCAGAGAGGTCACTGATCACCAAGGTAACCAGCAGGACAGTCACAAGGCTGCTCTGTCTGACACGTACAAAACCCCCCTTAAATCCTGACTTTTTTGCCTTTCCTCACCCATCTCCCTCTTCTTTACAGCCTCCCGTCTCTTTCAATACAGCCGCCACTGACAAGAGCCACTTACACACTCAAGAGTCCACCGCGATGGTGAAAGAAAAGACACTTAAGCCAACAATTTGACACAACAAGGAGCTCATAGATGTTGGTCAGGGAGAAGTTTTGTGCAGTCTGGACGGGGAGGTAATGAGGACAAGCAGAGAAAGACATACAAATAGGAGAGGGTTGTACAACTTTACCACAACAGATGACAAAGTTTATTTACCTGGTCTTCCATGAGCAGGATGAGCCGCGTCACCACAATGTTGACTGCATTCCCCAGGCTAGAATCCTGGAACAGTTTGGCAACCTGACCTCCAGGGAAACAAGAAAAGACCAGTCTTAAAAACAGCTGATACACCAGTTGAGCACATTACACTCGAGTTCAGACAACACTAGAAATAGTGTGTAAACCATCATAAATCACTGCGATCGCAAGAGAAGTCCTAGAGAATGAAAGCTCAGCCTGTAAGGAAAAACCTGATTCAGCATGTGCTAAGAAGGCATCCCTGTCTCGTGCCTTTACCAAGTTTAAGATACAACCAACACTTATCGACTAGTATGAGAATCTTAAAAGAGCTGTAAAGTCACTGCATCACAAGGGCCAATGATTATAAAGGAGTTAAAGCACCAACAGTAATAAAAAAACAAGGTAAAACCACTACTAGCACTAAAGCTGCACTCAGACACTTGTCATTAGTGATGTCTGGTGAAATTTGGCCCACTTTGCTCCACAGCACTAAAGAGACGCTGCTGGCTTCTGTGATTCTCCAACACTCCGGATACAACCTGCTTTGTGGCAGCTGACCAACCCTTCATTAAGTACATTCCTAACACGTGTGTGTATAGGTTTAAAGTGATTAACTGTGTGTGAAAAGATCCCCGGTGACAAGAAACAGTACAGATGATGACATACAACCTAAGCCTGTCTGACTAGAACGTGCAGCATCCACAAGGAGAAATAAAAAAAGTCTACACTTTTGTTTTTCTTTCCATGTCTGAGCATTATTCATGCAACTGCATGAGTCTAAATCTAATTTATTTCAACTTAATATGAGTTTTTGACACCTAAATGTATAAAGAAAGTTAATGTCTAACTAATCCTTGGCATTAGAGAAGCACTGAAACCTATTTCTGTCACTTTAGACGTTTCTATGCTTTAATCTCTTCTAAAGTGGTTCTCAGTCGACTCCTTGGCATGAAGCTTTTCATAAGACAAACTCCAACGGCAGTGGGAAAGTTTCTTTTTAATGCATCGTGCATGTAAGTATTTTGTGTTGTGAAACTTACAATATTCATGACAGCCAGGATGTACTGCTCAATGTCTCTGCGACCATGGTAAGCCACCATCATCTTGTCGGCGACCACCAGCGTCTCCACGTAACGCTCCCGGCTAACTGAGCGCTTCAGAGGCAGCTGGCCGCGACCAACATGATGGGGAGGCGTCTTCAGAGTTCGCTGCCACCATGATGCGCCTTTCATCGGCTTCTCATCTGAGGAAGATCACACTCAGGTTTTGATATCGTACGATGAGAAGAAACACACAAAAGCACATCAGCTCAGCCAATTATACATTTAAAACAGCATCACTCACTGTACATTTGCCAGCAGGCCAACAGGCCAAGACGTAAATGTAAATCTGAAACACTTTACCAATCACAATGATGCCTGAACACATTTTCCATGGACAAAGAGCTGCATAAAAGCACTGCATTAAAAAGCTGGATGTTTATTTTGTTTTTACTTTTATTTTTCAAAAGATGGATTTCTGAACATACTGTTGCTTTTTCAGCAACGCCCTGCAACGCAGACACACCCAATCACAACTGGGAACTAAGACACAACCACAATCTTCTGCTGCTATGCAAATCAGCCCGGGGCCGTTTACTCTGGACCATACTGCTGCCACTAAAAAGAGCAGAATATCGCTCCTCTTACCAATGACTCCACAGGATTGGCCCTTGTACTGATGGCGGAGCGATGACCGCTTGTAAACCACATGGGGGCGCCCCTCTGCTCTCTCCCCCCTCTCCGTCCTGGTCTGGTTATCTGGTGAGACAAGGGGTTCAATCAGGTACTCCTCTCCCCCTGCAACAATCACCCCCTGCTGCAGAGAGACAGATACGTAGAAAAGAATAGAATAAAATAGAGTAAAATAGAATAACAGGAATAATTGCTTTCATGGAACAAATATCACAAATGTCACATTACACAGATTCTTTACGACACATGTTCATAAATCGAATAACACTGCTAGCCACAAATATGGATCATCCCAAATGCTCCTTCAATGATATGACAGAAATGAATCACTTATACTCTTCATATTGACAAAGAATAATGAGCAACGAAGCAGGCAAGGTAAGGTGAGGAGAGCAGAACTGAATCAGAGGCCCTCTGAGGGATCCTGGTGCTAATGAGTCAGAAAACTGACAGCTGGAGAGCACGGGACTTCATAACAACCTCTGAGCTTCCAGCGCAGCAGATTTTGACCACAATGTTTAGTGTTGTAGCAGTTTGTGCCCTTCATTTATTTATTGAAATAGTTTGAACAAATCTTTATTAATTTTTTTATTTTTTATTAAATAAACAGCAATCTATTACATTTTTACAACATATTCTCTCATTTAGAGTAGCTTTTATAATTTAATTTTCAGCCAATATAATAAGCAGCTACAAATCCCTTAGTGACACAGTATACATTGAAACTATAAAGGATAAACATGGGCATAAATGTACAATAATATGCCACATGTCATAATTACGACTATGCTTAAGGTCTACGGTCATGTCAGACTATCCAACAAGTGTTTTGCAATTTATTTAATAATTTATAATTAGAAATACTTCTACATTAGAGATACAAGCCTAACATTATCATCATATCGCTTTGTGTTCAGAATGTCCCACTACAAACGCCGTCCCCTCTCAGGGTCCTCTGTTGGACCCCACAGAACAAACACACACACACACACACACACACACACACACACATACACACACACACACACACACACAAAGACAAACACACGTGAGAGCATGAAAGAGTGAATGAGAGCGAGAAAAATGCGAGAGTGAGACAGAGAGCGATACACTAACACTTCCTTTGAATCTGCTCAGATGTGTTGGCCCCGGTCAGAGCGAGTGTCTCCCCTCGACTCACTGCGGCAGCTTTCAAAGTGCCTTTAATCCCATAATATAGTTAGTGATGCTCCTCTGGACACACCGCCCGCTCAATGGTGAATGTGCTCATGCTGGTCTGACCAACAGTAATTACGTGTGCTGTTTATTAACGCTTTGTGAACACATCTAATCCTCAGCTGTGTATACAACTGTTATTGTGGAGCCTGCTGTTTGTAGTGAGAGGACACAGAGATACACAGCGCTGTGAATGCAGGGACGTTATTTCAGCCAACACAATGATGCATCACAATTAAGTGATCCAGTCCAGTGATTCAGAGGGGGAACTAACTTTGATCTCTTAGTTTGGGGCATTAACAAGCTGATGACTTCATGAGAGTGGGAAATAAATGAAATGGAATTGATGCTTCGCTACAGTAAGTGGTACAAAAGAGCACTTTGGAAAACTGTTAAAATTTGCAGAAGATTAAAGGCCCTCAGTTCAGGTTTTTTTTTCTCAAAGCACTGCTTCCAATATCCTGCATTGTTGACCACAGCTTCAGTTAATTATCTCCTACATTTCCCAGTCTGCCTTTAAACAGCCCCAAGAGAGCATGCCAGAACACAATGCATTGTGAGTTATAGGTAGAGGTTAAATGGATAGTTTGGATCTTTTGAAGTAGGGTTGTACGTGGTAGTTATCCATAGTCAGTGTATAACCTACAGTAGATGGACCAGCGGTCAGCACGCCCTCAGCTTGGAGAAGCAGACAGGGTCCAGATAGGACGGGGCCACACAGCAAAGTGCATTTTAGCCACCTAAAAACAGGACTACCTAAAAAACAATCGTCATCTGTTTAAGTGTTTGCTGTATTTGTAAGTATTTATTTTCACCACTTTAACTTGCTGTCAGACTAAGGTTGTCAAAAGTACCGATACTTTTCTGTACCACTTGCTTCAAAACAATACAATATCCACATTTGATGGTATCAAAAGCACAAGCTATTAAAAAAAGCAGATCTACAATCAGATTTTTAATCCGATGTAGCACAGATGACACTACGGAGAAAACAAATTAACTATGTGTAATATAAGCCGTAAGATCACTCTCTTCAAAGCCACCAGACTCTATTTGACAAAAACAGAAACTACCTCGCAGAACGCGGGAGTTGCTGGTGTAACGCTGCCTCAACCGGTTAGTTTATTTGTATCATGGAGTTTTAAAAGGGTAAGGAACTTACAAATTGTATTTTGAAAATAGCATGGACTTAACTGATAATGCGCTTTTAAGTATGTTCTGTAAGTTTTTTTCTTTTAGGTAGTCCTGTTTTTAGGTGGCTAAAATGCAATGTGCTGTGTGGCACCATCCACAGCAGTACATTGCTTTGCTTCCATGTAAGGACTTCTCCAAACTGGCGTCGTGCCGACCACCATCTACTGATAAATAACTCCACTTCGAAAGATCCAAACTATGGGCTGCTTACGACAACTATTGTAACTTTCTGAAACCAACAATCCCACCCACTTTACGTAGTGACTGGCCAGGTTTGCAGAGCTGAGTAAGTATGCAGGGTATGCCCTTCTTTCTCTGAAGCTCTCTCTTTCTTTGCAGTTGATTACTGAGTGCAACAACATCAATGCCTTTGAGGAGAGACACTCTGTGCTTAATATCCACATTTGTATAATTCAGTGAGTCTTGCCTTGCTCTGTGATGACCACATTGTGGTCTTTTGAGGCAGGTATAAAAACTTTTGCTCATACGGCCGTGTACGTTTCGTCCATACTGATCATACAGTATTTGTTGTTCATGTTGTATTGGAGTTATCAGTTTTAAATAGTGTTCACATCAAAATTCAAGTCGTAATTACAACAGGGAAAGATTGAGATTTTTGAGAAAGCTCTGATACAGCCGACTTGGCACTTAATAATACAAAACTGTCTGTAAACCAAACAAACATGGACGCCTCATGTCAAAGTCTATCTCTCAAGATAATTAAAACCAAATTTTAGTATTAAGAGTTTTATATTATCAATGTTCAGTATTTTTAACCTTAACAAGACCAACTATTAAACAGTGTCATGAACATGGCACAAACCCTTAAGAGAGCAATTCTAATAGTTTAGTAATTGCTTGATTTCTTTTAGCTGCAGTGCACTCTTACGGGTGTATCTCTGATTGTTAAATGGTGCTGCAAATTTGGAAGTCTGGAGTATTCTCACTGGATATTTATCAACAAATCATCATGTTTTCTGTCCTTGGTTAACAACCTGTAGGAATATAAAATCTATGAGAAAAGAAAGAATGCCCTTTTTCAGGATGAATCCCTCCTTTAAGATTAGGTCATTTAATTTCAGGCCATTTCAACTGCCAAGGACCACACTAGTTGGCTTGGGCAAAGATTACAGCTGGCTTGAATACTCAAGGTTTTTTAAAATGTCATGCTTTGATGTCCGAATCGAGCATTGCTGATCCCTCATTTGCTGAGCCAGCGCTGCTGCTGACCTCACTCAGGGTATTATATGGATTAGACTTGCAGGGTTCAGTCTTACCAGGCCGTTACAGTTGCTCAGGGCCACTTTGCTAGAGTGCGGCTGGTCTTGGAGGTGTCCTACATAGTGGCAGTGCGGAGAGTAAGGATGACTCCAAGCTAATCGACCTTTCTTCCAGTACTCCACCCTGAACTGCCGGGACAGCAGGCCACCCTGCAGCGTTAGGTTCAGTAGGAAGTTGTTACGTGAAGTGGACAGCTGGTAGAAGAGCTAAGAGACAGAAAAAGAGAGAGTTGAGTATATAAATGCTCTTATATAAGAATAATTTGAAGATGGATGTCAATGTAAGACAAACAGAGACTAAAGAATTATGATGAATAAGGTAAAGCCATTTAAAAAAGCTTAATACAGAGTCAGGGAGTCTGTCTTCGGTGCTGCGTCTTCTTCTTCTGTGGTTTTGTGGCGCTTCTGCTTCTAGTGTCACACCGTTAGGTCCTACACGTACTGGGATGGCAATCTCGTACTGCCCTAGACTGGACAGGAAGGCAGCTAGAGGGAGAGAAAATGAGAGTTTAACTTAATAAAGCCAAAATTCATCTTTATCTTATTGACTCTAATTAAAAACAGTTGAGGATTTAGGAGTTGCTTATTTTGAATAATGCTATGGGGCTTTTTATTGAGAGAGTAACCCAGTTGGCAAAGAAAAACTTGCAGACTTTTTGGCCCATTACTGACAAGGTCCCACCACTCAAAGAACCCCCTCCCGCATGAGGCCTAAGGGATGTTGCCATGGCTACCTTGAAACTGTATACTTCCTGTCTGTCCCAGTCTGTGCCGGGGCCTGGTGGAGATTTATTGTCCAAACACACACGGCTCCAAACAGCCAACGTCAGCTAACTAACGGGGAAAGGTCACCAGCAAATGAGCCCAGTCTTCATCAAACCTTTGGCCTCAGTTGGTGGAGTCAGAGCCCCTTCCCACACAGAGTAAATACTCAGAGATCAGAGTTCCCTGGTACAGACTTGAAGAGCTCTGTACCGGGAAAAACCACTCTGTAGGTCTGGCTTGAATAAACAGCAAGCACAATTACAAATACTGCCTTCACATGGAACTCGTGAGGTTGTACTGTGTTTTCTACTTGGGAAGTTTAGTAGAAAATATGTTCGGCGTTCAAGTGGTTTTCGTCATGTCATCAACAAAAACGTATGGTGGCCTTTTTTCCTTTTCAAACATGGTGAATGACTCAGCGTTTTCCGCATTTTAATTCCATGTTTGATTCTTTTTCCCTTCGCTATGTAGGTGCACAGCTATGCAGCGAGCAAAACACACTTCCAGTAAGGGTTCAAGAAGGTCGGACGGCCTGGGAAGTTTTTACTGGAAGTAATTGGGAAATTGTGAAAACTTACTTGAACAAAAACAGACAATTCAGTGATTATGGCTACAAACTATAAAAAGATGCAATGCAATTCCAAGACTTAGAACAAAAAGGTATTGTTACTGTTCATTTTTCCTGCTTTTCTTCATTAGGCCTACCTGACCTACAAACCCACCTGCACACCGGCACACCTGCACACAATTCCCTCATTCCCTGTCTTTAAACCATACTACTTTGCTAGATCATCAGTGGTGCTATCCCTTCCATTGTGCCAGCGTTATCTTGCTGAAACATATTAACAGTAGCTAACTAACAGTGACCTAATTGCTAGTAAGTTAGAACGTAGCTTTAGCTACATGTAGCTTAAGAGAGCGGGAGTGTACCTATGTTCCCGCTTTGTATGTGATCGGGGAGCATTGGACCCTTTTAAAAAAAAAAAAAAGGTCTGATGTTCCCCGCTTTTCCCAAAAAAAGGCCCTATGTTCTGCGCTTTGTTTGTGACCGGGAACAGCAGCCCTTTTATTAAAAAAAGGGTCTGATGTCTGATGGTCCCGCTTTTCACAAAAAGGGTCCTATGTTCCCCGGTTTGTTATTTTTTCCCACAATCAGTGCCGAATTCCACGGCAAATAGGCCTATGTAGACCCTAACAATACCCCCTAACCCTGGCCCTAACCGTAACCTCTATCCCTAACAGAATGCTCTATCAAAATACCTCCCTAGTTTCTCCCATTTATTAGAGTATTCCAGTTACTGTACATGCAATTTAATTATTTCTGCCCTATCTTCTCTGGTCAACCCTGAGAGGATGAAGTCGTACACATTGGATATAGTATCTCTTTTTAAATTTAATAGGGGACACTCCCTGGCTAATAGGGTTTCATACAGAAGCTTCTGTGCTGACAGATACGCCCATCCACCCATGAGCAGGGCATCACCCTGGTTTCTGTTATCACCAAATGAAAATAGTAGAAGGAAATACTCTGGATGGAAAACTGCCCCTCCCTCCATCCCAGACACACCTTCATGGTACCTCAGGCCAAATGCTGCTCTGTCTTGTCTAAAACAGCAACTAGAAGAGGAGGAAAAATCTATGATTATTCACAAGAGAGAGAGAGGAATAGTGGAGGGAGAGCTGGTCCATCGTAATCTTGTTAGAAGGCTTTCTGTGTCTCATCTGTCTTTCTCTTGTATGCAGACTGTATAGCGCACGCACAGGGAAGGGATGCACATACACTACATGACCAAAAGTATGTTGACAACTTTCTCCAAATACTTTTGTGTCCTCTTGTTCTGGGGTTAAGAGCATTTAACCCCAACCCTAACCCTAAGAGCAGGTAGCAAGCAAAGACACAGTAACCTGGCTCAGGTCTCAAGGAGAACTTGTAGCATTTATTCACATTTATGTTAACTGTTATTGGAAGTCTCTCTGGATAAAAGTGTCAGATAAATGAAATGTAAATCATGAACAACACAACTTCATACTCTCTGTCACGTTCACTCTAACTGTCACTGACAGCGTGTGTGTCTCTGTGTGTAAGAAAGTCCATTACAGACAGAGAGAGGACAGTTCAGCAGCATGAGCAGAGGTGACAGCAATTGTTTCGCAGCATAGTTTCTCTATGGTCAGGGAAAGCCCTGCAGCGGCCACAAAGCAACACATGCTTTCATTTGGCATAGCGTTTTGTCAACCAGATGAATTCAAGTCGAATATTCACTCTCTTTTAGCTTCGTTTCTGGTATCCACCAACTCCTAAAGATAACATCTGGCTGTTTAGCTGCTCCACTATGTCCACCAGCTAGTTGCTAACTTCGTCTGTCTGCTGTATAGTGCTGAGCAGGTAGTGTTTGACTGAAGTCGCTGGAAGCAGGGCTGATGAGAGCAGAGTTGCAGAATTTTAAAAATCAGCCATAAAAAACTAAAATGCTTCATAGAGCTGAGAGAAACTTCAGAGTTCTGTAGGTTTATCACTATTAACAGCACCTTTTACATAACATGTAGTCATTTGCACCATTGTAAATATAGAAATATTAATTAGTGCAGCTTTACAGTCTGATCTGTCTGAGCCTGTGGAAAATGAAGTCTCTGAAGGTATGAGCCACGTCAGGATTTGTGGGATATTTAAAGGAAGCAGCATGGCAGCCTATTGGAGACAGATAGCTGTGAGGGGTCAGAGGTTAAGTTTAGGAAATACACAATCACAGCCTTGTTCAGGGTGACGAGACACGGACACTCAGAGATTTAATGTCTTTGCCTTCAGGGGGATTTCAGTCCCTCCACCTTCAGTGTGTATGTGAGAGAGACTGTGTGGTTAGAGGTGAGGGGGCGGGCACGTGGCTGTGCCACAGCTACATGATTTGTGGAAGCAGAGTTCAAGTTCAGCAGCCAAGACCTGCAGGCCTGGAGTGTGCCTCAGCCCGTCAGACAGACGGGTCAGACCTGAAGCGTTTTATTTGGCTCATTTCACACAACTTTTTCTCATCTGAGCACTGTGCATGTGAATTATAAATACATTACAGCGACTATGGAACACATGTTAATCATTAAATTACAATTAAATTACAAATTAAATACAAATTAAAAGGGGTATTTATTCTGAATTTCTAAACATGGGTAGCAATGTGATTTTTTTTTTCTTTTTACCAGAAATTAAAAACAGATTTTACTCTGGGCGCCTTGACCATAAAATACATAAAAGTGCTCTTGCTCTCAAGAGAAAAACAAGCCACAGTATAAAGCCAGAATCACAGGCAATAAACCAATTATGTTTTCCCACTATTTATAAAGACATTAAACAATAAGGTCTGTGCTGTTAACAGTGTGTCTAAATCTAACTCTGGCCTCTGAAACTCTTTTCACATTGAATATTTGATTGGTCTGAAAAGTTCAACCTGTGTTATGCAACCTTGCTTTAGACCTGCTCCAAGACCAGGGCGGCAGACTTTGCAGGTTTTTGGTGGGAAAGCACGAACACACATTTCTACAGTAACTATAGGATAACTATACAGCAATTATAGAATTGCAATACGATTACTGTAACTTTACATCACATATGATTAAGATGCCTTACAATAAGATTTTATCAGCCCCAGGAACACTTGAACATGATTGAGTCTAAGTTGTTGACTAGGTTCTGTTTAACAAATATTTGTATGTCTGGTTAGATTCAAGTTGTTGTTAGTAGAGCTGGGTACCAAACAAAATGTTGTCCATAGCACTGAGTTTCAAAAACTGTCATTTCATAATGTTGTTCACTTGTTCTTTGATCACAGAGTTCCTAATTGAAATCAACATTTTGCCGAATTTAGACTATTTTATCAAAGTTATATTCCTTAATAGCTGCCTGTGTTAAGACAGCATTGACTTCTTTTGGTACAATACTGTCAATATAAATGAATCCACCTTTTATACTGTGGTGCCTCATCTTTTAATTCTGGCTGCATCAAACCATTGAGCAATAATCCAAATCAACTAACAGTATTCCTTTATGGCTACAACTAGATCAGATTTCATTTAACTTATGATGACTTATGATTTGTTTATATATATATATAATTGCCTCCTCTCACCTTGTGACTGAGTGAAATCATCTTTGTGACCTCCTTCGACCTCTGTGGCAACCAGGACGACGATGACAGTGCAGAACAGACCAGTCCTCCATAGCATTTCCATGGTTACTACAGTAGTTGCTATAGTAACAGAATTCAGTGCAGTGGTCCCCGGGCCTCTGTCCCAACATGTCTTCTGCCCTCTCGGATGCCCCGTCGCCTAGCAGTGGGACAGCTCAGAGCTCTGTTGGGCCATGGCTGCAGGAAGATATGTGTGTTCAGACGGACATAGCAGCCTCTACAGTGTGTTGATCAGAGAGTGGTGATGGGTCCTGGATTAGTCCTCATAGGAGTATAAAAAACCTGGATGGAACTCCCAAGGGGCTCAGCAGCAGTGGCACGTTTGGACTCCTCTCTTTAGCCCTGTAAAGGAAAAATTGTTCAGTGAGGAATAGGAAGGCCAGGAAAGGGAGTGAAAAGGGAGGGGAGATACAGATTTAGACCAAGGGAGGAACAAGAGAGACATAGTGGAGCAGAGACGAGAGAGAGAGAGAGAGAGAGAGAGAGAGAGAGAGAGAGAGAGAGAGAGAGAGAGAGAGAGAGAGAGAGAGAGAGAGAGAGAGTACAAGATCCCATTGACCCATGCAGTTCCCAGTCTAACAAGACAAATCGACCCAGTTCATATTCAGCGTCCAGTGAAGGACCGCCCTGTCCTGCGTTATCCCTTCAGCTAATCAATCTTGGCTTTGGTGAAGGGCAAACACCCTGTCTTTCACTCTGATGACCAGAGACAACAGCAGGTCCCAACCTGGGGCCCCTGAGGCCCCACTCTTTAAGCTGCCTGCCCACCGGAAAGAGTTCAAACACAAAGGAAGCCATTGATCTTGTAAAAAGCTGCGCTTAATGCCCAAACAGGGCTTGAAGTGGGTATTATGTCAGAGGCTCTGGTGGTAAAATGAGCCAATTTGAGAGGAGCAGCAGGTTGCCATCACTGCTACGCTGGCTGACCGTGGTGGCTGGTTGTATGGCTGAGTGACTTGCTGGCTGGCTGCCTGACTGTGCAGCTTACTAATTGGCTGGCATCCTGGCTAGCAGACGGATGGTATGAGTGTCTATATGAAGCTTGTTTACATCTGACACAAAGGGTAGAGTACTGTGACGAATATTGTTTCGCCAATACTGAGTTTCTGAGGGCGATACTGATAACGACATTTGCATGTTTCACATTTTAAAATCTGATAAAGATATATGGGCCAAACATTTAACATAAACATATAAAATAAACAACAATCTCGATGTGGATCCCATTGATTTGTTTTTGTTTTTAATGTGACCGAGATACATTGAGTGGTAGTCAAAAGTACTGTGACCAGGGGAGCTAATTATATTGATCTCTAATTTGTTATTTAATTGCAGTTAATTATTGGGCAATTATCCACCCCCCTAGTGCTCTCAGGTGGTATTGTTGGTGGTGCTGCTGTTGCTGCTTGTTCATATCGTTAGCGACATGGCTACTGTGTCAAGACACAAGTGTGCTGTATGTATCCAAATCTGAACCAGAAACCCTGATCTCAGTGCTCTGATAAAGGCAGAGTGAAACTCCTGGTAGTATAAATAAGTAGGCAATAAGCTAGCTTAATGGTCTAGTTTAGTAGAAAGATTGGTTCCTATCTTTCTCCCTCTTTCTCATAATTTTTTTTTTTGCCAGGTAACGTTAGAGTTTCAACAGTTACTCTGTTTGTTCCACTACACGCCATTCATGGTACCTGATGATAGCTTCTGTAAGATATTCTGTTGAGTTGTATCGCTTTAATTGTGTTATTATTTATTTATTATTTTATCACCTTCATAAGTACACATACACGACTCAAGTACTTCCCTCTTCCTTTGTGCTGTAAAGTAAGTCTTTATTTTACCAGGAGTTTGTACTCAGTGGCAGACGGTGAAAGCGAGGCCTATAGGGAACGAACCTGAACGCCGGTGGTGTCGCTATTCTATAGCCATTACATTGTGCAACAAGTTCAGCAGATCGACTGGTAGCTGGAGAGGTGTCAGTTCATCTCCTGGGTACTGCTGCAGTAACTTCAACGGTTTCTCTCCATCAGCAAACATTAATTACTGTTTCCCATTTCCAGAAATAACAGGGAGGAGATTGTTCCTTCCTTTTTTTAACTGCTGAATAGAAAGTAGTTTGTATGACAGCACTCAATGACCATTTGGAGGAAACTCTTCAGCCAGGCAGACATCACAGATTCAAATCTTGGGTCTGTTGTTCATTTTCCATACTACTAATTTAACTATCCTGCGCTAAACATAAACCCCAAGTTCCTTTTTTAATTGAGCACTATTGGATTTTTTTGTACTTACAGACCAACATAAGAGAGAGTCTGCTTTATAATGACAATGGAAAATGACTTCCTCAGACCCACAGTACCCATTACAAAAACAGACCAGAGCCAGGATCAGGAGTCACATTTTCATGGGTGCCCTTCTCTTTGACTTGAGTTTCCTGGCTATGGATTGCACTGTCAGCTAACTCCCCCCTCCCCCCCAAAAAAACCCTAGCTATTCTCCAGTAAAGTCTGCCCACCCAGTTAACTCTTGTCCCAGCCTCCCCAGCCTCCCCTTCCCTCCATCACTCCCTCAGTGCCGTCTGGGGAGAGAAGAGTGAGCGGAGACGCCACACTGGCCCAGATGGCTGGCGGCTAACCAACTGCAGCCAAAGGTAATCGGAAGCAGATGGGAAACCTTTTGGTGACGAGAGCAGAGGGAACAAGTTGCCTCCTGAAAAGAGGAGGAAAAAAATGAGTGCAAAGCCCAAGGGGAATGAAAGAGAGACAGCAAAGTGTAAGTTGTTCGAGCCAGCTGGGAGAGTGTTAATACCCTGAACTGAGTGTGGAGGAATGAGTTGAAAAGAGTCCTAATGTTCCTCTTATTCCATTTTCAAACACAAAGGGAAGGTACAGTAAAAGGAGAGCTTGCTTAAAAAACACTAAGGGGTCTTTGTACTGTTGCAGCTTCCCTCATACGTGGAACAACTGAAAGTCTTTCTCTTCCCCTCCCTCAGGCTTTCTCCCAGTCATTTCCTGCACAAGCCAAACTCCCCTCCATTTTCATTACTTCTTCGGCTCCTGCACTCGATTTATTGTGGGGTTATTAAACTTGCAGCTTGATATCAAGTGCTTTTCATTACCACTAACTCTTCTTTTGTTTATTTAAACAAGAGAAAGAGGGGGAGACCGGACCCCCCAGTGCTGTCCCTTGGTGCTTTTTAAGTAAAGCTGCTTAAAAAGATTTGTGGACAGCGTTAGAAAGATCCCCACAACAACACGCATGCACTGCCTTCTTGGTAAATTATTGCTCTATTATAAACTACACAGAAATGCAGCTAAATTAAGAGAAAGCTGTCTCGCAAAGGTGACGGTATCGTACATCTTCCGTGGTCTGTTGTGCAAAACTTTCCCTCTGGGCTGTATCACTTTTGAGCGGAATAAAAAACTTATGTTTGTCAGCAGGCCAAGCGAGAGCACATAGGCTGACTCTCTTGCCTCGATGTTTTGCTTGGATTAGCTACGAATATCGAGCATATAGCTGCAATCACGGCCAAGAGAGAAAGTGGTCCGAGTTGCAGACAGGCCACACAATTTCCAAGGCAATCACAATTTGCAAAAGAGAAAAGAAGGAGGGGAGAAGAAAGGGGTCGTTGTTAACAAGAGAGAGAAAAGTTGGACCGCTCAGGATAATTAGGTGGGAATTTAAGGGTGGGCCAAATTTGCAATGTAATCAAGCCAGTGGACCCAGTTTTGACACGTCATTTTTTCGTCTTGTCATCCACTAGTGAGCAGTGACTGGTGCTTTTCATGTGGTGAAAAGGATGTACAGTGACTTTTTTTTCTTTCTTTTTAAGACTAGAGCTAACTATGCTGTCCTTGTCTTTAACAGTTGCCAGGGAGAGCGGAGCTATCCGAAAACTAGCACACTAATCAAAGCCATATGACCGGCTCAAAGTAAAGTCTGTGTGGAGCGAACAGATGCTAAGTGTCCCTCAGCTTAGCTTCAAGTCTAGAACCCCCCTCACACACATACACACTGTTTCCACTTTGATCAGGGAGTAGCTCATGAATCAGCTTTAGGTTCAGTTTATTATTTCATTAAACCAGCGGTGCGGCTTCTCTTTTCTAATAAAACCATGCGGCTGTGGGATCAAATAGTCAAATCAGAAGAATGTCACAAGTCAGATGCAGGGTTTCAGTTTGCCTCGGCAGCAGTTCCCTTCTCTAAAAGTCCAGCTTCACACAGCTCTCCAAATGAAACCCTGAGCAGGTGAAAGAAATAATACAAAGAACTGGGAGATATTTCTCAGACTAAACTCTCATTCTCTGTCTGGTACAAAGACAGAAAGAGAAAGAGGCAGGCATTCCTTTCTCAATTTCCCCAAATAAACATTGTGCAGATGAAAAGTGGGAACATAAACAGGCCGGAGAACCTCGGATGTGCTCCCCTAACTCTGAAAATGTGCCTCTCGAGTCTGAAACAATATTTAGTGAGAGAGAGAGCTGACTCGACATGAAGTGAGTCAGCCAGCAGCACTGGGAACACAGCACAGATGGTAGTAGAGGGTTTTCTCTTTCTGTCTTTTATCATATTCATTTCTGAACTGTTTTTAGCTTCCTTACAGCTGCCAACAGTCCAAAACACTACAAATATACTCAGTTTAGTTGCATGAAACAAAGAAAAGCAGCAAATGCTTGTGTTTGTGAAGATGAACCATTAATGTTTAGCGCTTTTTTCTGCTTAAAAAAAGCCTTTCATGCACATAAAAACAGCTCTTAATTAGTTGTCTTTCGTTTGACAAAGTGACATAGCATCCATGGTGCCAAGGAAGGCCTGCAAATGTGTGGGGTGTTGGTATCATCTCTGTTACTGACTTTATTATAAAGTAGCAGCCATGATGTGACGGATCAATACTAAAATTTCTTTGTTAATGTTTTAATGTAATGTAATGTTTTCACTATTAGTAATCAGCATTCATCACTCATGGTGGGCTGTCCTTACATAAAGATTATCCTAATGAGAGCCACACGGAGGCTTAAATCTGGGGAAAGCACACACTGTAACGTTTCCTTTAGTTGAGGATCTCTAATGTGCATATATGCATGTACGTGTGCGGTATATGGTATATCCAAAATCCTGAGAATATATAGTATCGGGAATAATAATAATAATTAACAAGGTTATAAAGTGCTTTCCAGAAAAGACAGAAGATAAAACCAAAAACACAGTGGGATCATAAAAAAACCAATAACATGAACACACAGGACTAAAATAAAACGTTTATATATGAAAAGGCCTGGCAAATCTAGCAACATATTCAACAAATCACTGATGTAATTTGGAGCAAGGCCATCTAATGTTTCAAAAGTGATCATTAAAATTTTAACATCAATATGGTAGCTTACAGGCAGCCAGTGTAAGTTAGCTAGCACACGAGTAATGTGTTCGTATTTCTTGGTGCCTGTTCAAATTTGGGCGGCAGAGTTCTGCACCAATTGGAGTCAGTGAAGGGAGCTCCTGCTGATGCCAATATTAAGTGCATTTCAAGTCCAGCCCGAAAAAACAAAAGCATGTATACGGTTGTGTAAAACCGGAAAGAGACAGAAAAGATCCGATTTTCAAGATCTTTTTAAGCTGAAAGAAGCAGGACTGTCTTTACCTGAGCATCAAAACAGAGATCTGCATCAAGAGGATGTGTTCATTCTACCAACAAATGAACAAAACAGAATGATGCACACAGATCAAGAAAGCAACAGTGATGAGAAAAGGACATAAAACCTGCTGATATCTGCAAAGTCAGCTCATCAAATTATTCATTTGTGCAGATCTGCATGTGCACACAAGTCCTGCAGCTACTTACATCATCTGTGTTGCATCAGAGAGTCTAAACGGGTGCTTTAACAGTTTGGATGTATGATTCATTTATCCCTTTAAGATGCTACACATATTATAGATTGGAGGTTTGTTTTGTTTCCCATCAATGGGAAAGCTACATGTTGCTCCTCCTGCCAGTGAGTGACACAAGGCCTCCCCTTCACTTATGTACCTGATGCCTGCTGTCGGCCACATCATTCCTTTACCGGCCTGCACACACACACACACACACACACACACACACACACACACACACACACACACACACACACACACACACACACACACACACACACACACACACACACACACACACACACACACACAGACACCACCTTGTCATCAGCCAATGAGGACATCCCAGACATAACTAAGAGCTCCTAAGGAGAAGAGCCAATTCATTTTTTTTTGTTTTTTTGAGGGGCACACTATACAAATACATATAGACAACATCAAGTCCATGGAGGTGCATACCATGACTCTCTGTTAGTGCAAAAAGTCAAAAGACAAAAGGAGAGCGACGGTCAAAAAGTCTGCAGAAATATTTCTGTAGAAATGAGCGTCTTTAAAGTGGAGAGAAGCCTCCTGCCAGCATCATGTCAAGACCGTTTTCCTCCAGAGTTGTGCATGAAAACGCAAAGAGTGCGCCCGGGCTCGGTGACTTACCTTCCCCCGTGTCCCCTTGCAGAAGTTTCCGCTGTCTGTCCTCGGTCCTCCGCAGCGGAGCGGAGCGGAGAGGAGGCGGCGCCGGCGGATGACTGAGGAGACTCAACTTCTTCAACTTCCAGAACCGGAGAGCCGAAGTTTCATGTCGAGTCACACACACTTAGATGATACAACATCCGGGTACCACATACAAAATAAAAGCAGCTCCTACAAAAGTTTTGGTGTAAAATAAGGAGCTGAAATGAGGATTTATCATCAGGTCTTGACTTTGAATTGATCTCCATGGATGTTTCGTCTAAAAAGTAGGCTACACTCCGACCCTTTGCTGATTTTGCTGCCCAACACTGTGCACTTTTCACTTTTCAAGTAGGCTATTATAGTATAGTATAGTACACTACTGACACTGAGTTATATTTATTTATTTTGAAATAAATAAATAACACCCCATCATCAACAGCACTATACATCACGCAATCGGATTTTTAGTTGTGATTTTTCAATAATCTCAACCACATTAAATGAAGATACAGAATTTACTGCAACTATTAAAGGTTTTTAAATAAGAGGGTTTACCATTTCCAATGTTCACATGTCCAGAGTGCATTGATTATTGCCTCACTGAGATGTCACCCACATGTTTTTAATAAAGAGGTGTTTTTCCACTTTTTTGGAGGATTTGCATGATTTGTTATCATCAGAAATCACATTACAACAGTATAAATGCATGGTACTGTATTCTACAAACAATGTTAAGGTTCACAATATTATGTTAATGCTTAAATTAACTGAATCTGGAATCATCATAACTGTTTGTCATCATTAAACATTCAATCTTTTTTAGTAGCAAATAGACATAATCAATTTAATGTGGAATCAAAAATAAACCCAAATGATGCAATCGAGTCAAACCCATAGACTGTATAAATGAATTCATTATACAGTCTATGGTCAAACCGCAAGAGACAACCTTTTTGTCGATGGTCAAATTAAGGAAACAGTTGGGGGCTCAGTGTTGTTTTATTAACTATCTTTTTCTTAATTTTTAATGAAAAGAAATGTCAATGCATAGCCTACACATGAGTTCCCACACTTAATAACTTCATACCTATTCTATAACCTCAGTCTGAATTCTAACAAATGTGTTTTAAACAGAGATCATTTGTTGACCCATAGCCCCCCACTGTAATTGAAGCTAGTACTGCTGCTTTTATTTTGAAGGCACACATTTTCCTGGTTGGTTTTGTCTCTTGTTGTCTGACTTGATTCAGAGGGAGCCCGCTGATTGGCTGCCTTATCTGCGACTCCAAGGAAGCAGCTGCAGCCGGTGAGGTGTGTGTGTGTTTGTGTGCGTGTGTGTGTGTGTGTGTGTGTGCGTGCGTGCGTGCGTGCGTGCGCGTGCGTGTGTGTGTGTGTGTGTGTGTGTGTGTGTGTGTGTGTGTGTGTGCGTGTGTGTGTGTGTGTGTGTGTGTGTGTGTGTGCTGCAGTACTGTGGTTATTGCACAGGTTTTGTGTTGTGTCACTTCACATACATACTTTACCTTAGAATAAAGGACAGATCACAGTATTTTAATGTCACCATGAGGTCACTGTGTATCAGGAACTCATGTTTAAGTTACCTTTGCATAAAGACTAAGCTAGCTTGGCTCTGTACGAAGACAACAACATCTGCCCACCAGCACCTCTAAATCCCACTAATGAGCAAGTTATATATTGTTTATTTAATTTACATACATACACGCTAACCAATTCCTGACTGTAGCTTCATACATAAAGGAATTAGTTTAACATTTTGGGGAAATACACATACAGTGCCTATAGTAAGTTATGATACCCTTTTGAAATGGTCACTTTTTGTTTTACAGCCTGAAATGCTGCCATCACCATGCTGTAGGGATGGTGTGTTTTGGGTCGTGTGTTGTTTGGTTTCTGCCAAACATAGAGCTTCGAGTTCAATTTTGGTCTCATCTGACCATATCACCTTTTGCGACATGGCATCAGAATCTTCAGTATGTTTTTTGGCATACTGTCAACGAGACTCAATGTGACATTTTTTCAGAAGAGGCATCTTTCTCTCCACCCTGCCAAACATGTAGAACTTGTGAAATTTTTGTCACATGCACAGATCTACCAACCTCTGCCATTTAGACTTATAACTCCTTCAAGGTCACCATGGGCCTCTTGGTAGCTTCCCTGATCAATCTTTTCCTGGCTCTGTCATCCAGTTTGGAGGGGCGGCCCGATCTAGGAGAGGTCTGGGTGGTGCCGTATGCCTTCCATTTCTGGACAATACTCTGAAAGGTACTCAGAGGGAAAGCTAACACCTTTGAAATCTTTTTATATCCTTTTCTTACTTGTGCCGTTTCACAACTTTATCCCTGTTTTTGAAAGTATCTTTCCAACCATGGTATGGTCATCAATTATTTGTGTTACCATGCACTACTAGGACTGGAGTCCTCAAGGAACAGCTGATTTTATTTTGAAGTAAAATCAAAAACACCACAGTTGATGTCAGGTGGAGAACAATTAACTTGGTGTGTGATCTTGAAGGTGATTGGTTAAACCTGAGAATGTTTATAATGGTTATTCTAAAGGGACTCCCGACCCTGCTATTCTAGTTGTTCATTTTTTTATTCATTTCCAGAAATTTTCAAAAATAAAGTTTCACTCGAATGTTGTAAGGTAAAATGTGTAAATCATGCTGGGAAAATATATTATTTTATGTATCAACATTTCAGGCTGTAAAACAAAAATAGTGACTATTTCAAAAAGGTGTCGTGGCTTTCCATAGGCACTGTATGTGTGTGCGTGTGTGTGTGTGTGTGTGTGTGTGTGTGTGTGTGTGTTTGTGTGTGTCTGTGTGTGTGTGTGTGGTTAGTTGTCTCTAGCCCCCACTAGTTCACAGCACCTTCAGATGAACAGATGTATCTTTGTCTCTGAAGCAACAACATCGCTCTACTTAGCGGTGAGGCAGTGAAACATACTGTAAGTAGGTTTTAATTTTATATCTGATTTAACAGCAGATATAGGCTTTGTGTCAGTAAATTACACATATTTAATATGAAAAAAACAGGAAAATAATACAGTAAGTGACATGATGATGGTGATATGATGAGTTTCAGATTGGGCTTGAGGAGCAGTTGTATTTAAATGATGCAATGTATCAACAAAAATTAAAGTGCGGTTTGATATGTAACTTGTTAATTGCCTTTTTTCTCGATTAAATGCCACATGCTTGAAACTACATGTTTTCCTATGCTGTAGTGTAATAGCAGTAGTTGGCCATGTTCACACTCTGTTTTATTATTTTATTAGTAATCCTCACGGAAAACTCAGTAAACAGTACGTCAATTCCAAATGAAACCTGCAATAATCTGAGGTATTTAGTTTTTATCTTTTTTCAATTAAATGGGTATTTTTGTATTTCCACATCTGCGTCTGAGCTGTAAAAAAGAATAAAAGTGTGCATGCACCACAGTCGAGTTGAGGCATTGTTGTTCTGGCTTACAAAAGTAGAGATTACATGTGCAAAAATATAAATAGCTGCTTTCATTGTGCCTTGGAATAGAAAACCAAAAATGGGTAAAGAGGCCTCTGTCTATGTCTTTTATCGCCTGTAACGTTTCTTGAAATTGCTGGATGTATTTTTGGTCCTAGACTGAAGCATATCTGCAAAATGTTCCAGCCGCACGCAGACGATACTGGTCTGGGCAGCAGAAAGAGGGTTTTATGAACAAAATGTGCTCGTTAATTCCCTGTGTAAGTGTGAGAGTGTTTACAGACAATTTGAGATTAAACCACAATTGACACAAATAGCTTCATTATAATGGGGTTTCGCTGACAGCTTGCTTCCTTGTTTTGTTTTTATCAACAGAAATTAAACAACTGTTGAGTTAGTCCTGGTCTATACCAAGTATTTAGACATGGAAATGTTTAAAAGGACATTTAGCGTGTAGATTTAAATCTCAACAGGTTCTTTTTGGTGTGAAGTAATATAATCTGAACCATGACAAAGGAACACATGCAATGTGTTTATTTCATGTGTCATTGTTTCCGCTGATGTAGGAAATTGTGCTTCAGTTTGGGGCGCTTCGGCCCCTGATCTGATACGCAGAGGAGCTTTTAATCCAAGTCCGCCTACGTCTTCAGTTGTTTTTAAATCATCAACAAATGGCAGTTTGGGGAAAAATCATATCATGTGTGAGGGTCGAAAGGACACATTATCTGTATGTGGATATCTACAGTCTCAAATGCTGATGTATGTATGGAGGAATGCTTCGAGTTACATAACAAGGAGCTGACTTCCTGATAGCACAACCAAAATAATCCTGACCTAAAATAACTTTATTAGCCGAATAGTTATTACTACAAAGATCTTGATCTAATATGAACCATGTATTCTACAGAGAACAGCTTTTAGCAGTTAAAGAAGCAAGTTAAATCAGGCCTACATGTACTGTATGATTCATGAGAACAAAAGAGTTAAAACGTCTGTGCACTAATGAGCTGCTGAGTCTCAACGCTGTCGGGGGGCCTTGCTCTTTGCTTTTTCAGACATAAAGAGGTCACTGTTTGCATGACCCCTACTTGATCCTGCCAGCCTGACGTTAACGTTAGCATGCTACTGAAGTCTTGACATTTTTTAGATGTTTGGGTGTCATGTTATGGTGAATAGGCAAAGACTGTGATGTCATATTATCTGTAATATTTCTTATTTGATGGGGTTTATGATCCTGTCCATAAATACTACACACATTGTGTTTTAAGGGCTCAGGGTTTCAGGAGATCTGTGGGCTGATTTTTCAACGTCTGACCCAAGAAACATACATGAGAGCACCAAACCTTTGTCTATACTTTGGGTTTAGTGCTAATTATTATTATTATCATTATATAATATTAAGGTTAGCATGCTAACACTAACATGGTAAACATTATACGTGATAAACATCAACGTGTTAGCACTGGGATTGTGAGCAGCAGGATGATGGTAGCGTTTAGCTCGAAACACAACCGGTCTGTCAGAGCTGCTAGCTGGGCTGTGGACTGTGAGTCTTGTTTTTAAGTAGCTAAAACTTATTTTTGCTAATAGTTTATATTTACTTGAGTAGTCTACAATTTTGAATGCTGGACACCCCAAATTAGGTGAGGTTTTTTTAGAACAACTGATTTTCCGGGTAAGTAAGTTGTATGCCTGAGCTTTTACTCTTGGTTAGTGTCAGCCCGAATGATCAGCTCTTTCACTCGGTGCTTCATGCTTCACAGAACATCTCTGTCACTGACATCAAGATTGATCGACCTGAAACAGTCACTTCTCTACAAACTTGAAAAGTGTGGGGTGAGGTTTTTATTTTTTACAGTACAGTAGAGTACAGAAGTATATTCCTGACAAAGAAAACATCAGTATCACCTTTAGTGTGAAAAGTCTATAACAAAATGTTTTTTACATTAAACAAGGTATTTTCATGTTTTTAAGACAATACGTTATATACTACGTTAATATACTATTTATCGCGCTATTACGTAACACGTTATAACGTGATCAATTATGTGGTTTTAACTTGATAACTTGGCCTATATTATTATACATTTATACAGCATGTAATGATAATGTTATAGGAATAAGTTGTCTCGTGAAACATGTTAGAACGTGATGAGTTTGTATGTTGTAATAATGCAAAAATATCTTGCTATAACATGAAAACATCTTGCTATAATAATACATTTCACATTATAACTTGATTTACTTGCTGGTTTGGCCGCTGTATCTCAGGCCATTTTGGCGCGTGTCACTTATTACTCTGCTTGCTGAAAACACAGTGATTCATAGGACGTATTCCACTGCTCACTATCTGCTCACTTTGCAGCCCCTCAAGTTTTTAATGCAAACTTGATTAATTATTAAATTCATTTTTCTACATGACATTCAGCTAGTTTCTGTTTTAACTCTTTATTTATGGATCATTTTCATCTTTTAGTACAGAATGGTGTAACAAAGGACAAATACAAAACATTGACTAACTACCCATATTCAAGGTCCGGGGGTGATGAGTAAATCCAAAAGTATCATACCCAGTATGTGCATACAGTCTCACTCATTGGCCAGATAGTCATTTCTGCCATCGTTTTTCACCTAGCTCGTTTTGGAGTCTGACTGAGTGAGTCATTTGCTCTAGTACATGTAGTTGTTTTACAATATTAACAAAATAATCTGTAGTGGGGGCATTTTTCTGGAGCTAACATTTTGTAATGGCCTTTTTACTTGCAGCCAGCAAGACGCTAAGTAGGTACACATCAGCTTTTATCAACCCATCTGGCATATTCCCAAGACAGAGAGTTGGGAAAAATACATTCATATTAAAACATGGAACCTTTGAAATTATTTTTCCACGTCCCTCCAGAAAAACTGGATGGAGGGGCAAGACCAAAAAAATATGGGCATGATCAGCAAGGACCTCTCTACATTCTCTCCAGCAGGCCAGTTGTGTACCAGTCTGTTTGGACTTCTGCTTGGGAGTTATAAAAGACAAATTAAGCTTTTCTAATAGAAGTCTCTCCAAGTCCAAGAGTTGGTGGAGGATGACTGTGTTTCTCAAGCGTTCAGCCACATGTCCTCTGTTATCACAATGTTCAACTCTTTTTCCCATCGTTGTTTCACATCCTTCTTCAATGAGGTGATGCTGTGCAGAGTTGTATGCATCAATGAATATATGAATAAATGCTGGTGGCTCTGCTGGGTTACAACCTGTCTACAGAAAATAATCACGGAACTGTAAGTACCTGTAACAGTCTCGCCCACCTAGTCCATACATTTGAAATAAATTGTTAAAGCTGTTAAGCTCCCGTTTTTTAACAATTTTGCATACAGCAGTAACACCATAATAGGTCTATTGTTTATACCTATGATCTAATAATGCTGGTGTGATTTCGGGGGCATACGCTCGCCATCTAAGTTGTTTTATCTGTTTTTGTTTCAAAGTGTCTTTTATTGAAAATAGTAACAGGCTCGTTAAGGAAGATATGAAGCCACACTGTAGGTTCAAAGCTGTCGTGTGTCATCGCTCTCCCCTCTTTGCTTTTGTAGTTCATACTAAACAAGTGAAGTAAAAAAGCCATAAAAAAACATATTATGGAAAGAACACGAGCTGAGCAAAGACTTGGCTGCTAGTTGGAAGTTTTTATGTCTTGTTGGAAGTCTGTCAATGTTTTGGTTAGTGTGATCGTGTCGTAAATTACAGCAGTGTGGCTTATATTCTTGTCATGGTGTGTTAGGAGGACTTGTTGGTTTGTAATTAAGTTCACTTGCACTTTCAGTTTAATTTTATTCAAGTAATATCACTGAAGTTTTGGAATTTAAAAGAAAAGGATGGAAAACAGTCAAAGAGAGTCATTTACATCTCTCTATAGTATCTGCAGAATCAACAGATAATCCACCTTATAAAGGAAATGAAAACATGTCATCACCTGAACATTATCTTACATATGAGGACTATGTTGTTTGCCAGTGACTCACAAAATGCATTGGCAGATGACTCAATGTTTAGACACGTGGTTAACAACTAACTACTTGGTTAAAACTACTTCAAGAAAAGATCACGGTTTCGTGTAAAATGAGTGAGTGTGTCACAGACATAATTAAGTGAAGTAGTTATGTCCTGGACGTGGTTACATACTTACAAATACTCATGTTGGTTAACCAAAAAAAAAAAAAAAAGTCAACATTCACTTTTGGTTCCACACGGGACACAAACAGCGGCCTCCTGGGTGAAAGACCTAGGTTTTTTTGAGCCATTCACCACCGTGACCTCCTCCATACACAGACTTTGGAGCTCTTTCTACGCTGTCGTCACCTAGCAACAATCGTATGGGTCGTAACAAGGCGCATGCACAATCAACCTATAGGGATGGGGGGTTTTTTTGGTGAGGATTCTGGGATATTGTTTGATTATTCTTATTATTGATGAATCTGTTGTTGATTAATTGTTAGTCTACGGTCAGACAACAGTTAAAAAGGCCAATCACAGTTTCCTGAGTTGTTTGATCCAACAAACAGTCTAAAACTAAAAGATCTTCAATTAAAACATAAAAGAGGTAATTCTCACATTTGAAAAGTTGGAACCTGCAAATGTAGTTCAATAAATTACTTAAACAACTAATCACTTATCAAAATAGTTCATCTTAAGTTAAATAGTCAGTTCTCTGTAACTAATCAATTAAACAACAATATCTTGGAGGTGCAGCATCTTATGATCTTAACGTAACATTCTGACAAGAACCCGAGCAAAATACATTTACTCTCACTTAAACTGGACTATACAAACAGGTGTGTAACCATGTAAGTACTCATATTCTTGTGACATCACAGTTCGTCTGTAAATGTGCATGAACCGTCTGTCCACATCAGTGGGTCTGGGGGTCTTTGTTGTGGTGGCTCTTGTGGCATCTATGTGTTTCTGCTCGGTTGTCCACTGTGGATGTGGGCAAGAGACACATGTGGAGCCAGGAAGCTGAGGTTTTCACTCACTTTAATCTTTTCTCAGATTTTACATTACGCTACAACGTAGGGGAAAATGTTATTTGGCTCTTGCATAAAAATGTCAAATAGTTTAAGTTCCATTAAAGGTCCCATATTTTGAAAAGTGAGATTTCCATGTTTTTTTTATGTATTTATTATAAAGCAGGTCGAGGTGCTATATATAAATACTTTGATAGTATCAAAACAGACAATCCACGGAGAAATAGACACAGGCGATATTCAGAAACTGTGACTTTAAACGACTTTAAATCTGACTTTTATGGTTATGTCACAACTATACTATATATATATATATATATATATATATATATATATATATATAAACATCTAAATAGGTAAAACAATTTTGGAAAATGGCAGAAAAGGCGGGTTCATACACATTAACAAAAGGTTCAAGACTGCGTACATAATGCCTATGTAGCTATAGCTGTTCACCAGTTCGCAGTTGCGGTCAACATTTCCATGGCAACAGCGAGCTCCACCAACCAGAAGCGTTGCTGTTGCGCTTAGGCTTTTGGATAGTTTAGTACTTCTCTATCTCATCTCATCTTCAACTGCTTATCTGGGGTCAGGTCGCGGGGGCAGAAGCTTTAGCTTCCCTTTCCCGGGCCACATTAACCAGCTCTAACTGGGGAATCCTGAGGCATTCCCAGGCCAGTGTGGAGATATAACCTCTCCATCTAGTCCTGGGTCTCCCCCGAGGTCTCCTCCCAGCTGGACGTGCCTGGAACACCTCCCTAGGGAGGCTCCCGGGGGGCATCCTTACTAGATGCCCAAACCACCTCAAATGGCTCCTTTCAACGCAAAGGAGCAGCAGCTCTACTCCGAGTTCCTCACGGATGGCTGAACTTCTCACCCTATCTCCAAGGGAGACTCCAGCCATCCTCCTGAAAAAACCCATTTCGGCCGCTTGTACCCGCCACCTCGTTCTTTCGGTCATGACCCAGCTTTCATGACGATAGGTGAGGGTAGGAACGAAGATTGACCGGTAGATTGAGAGCTTTGCCTTCCGGCTCAGCTCTCTTTTCATCACAACTGTGCGGTAGAGCGACTGCAACACCGCCCCCACTGCTCTGATTCTCCGGCCAAACTCACTCTCCATCGTCCCCTCACTCATGAACATGGTCCCGAGGTACTTGAACTCCTTCACTTCTTCTCTATGACATTGCAAATAAAACGTGTTTTTCTTCAAACAAGCAAGTCATACGGACTTATGGCTCCTACAGGAGCATAAACCATCGTTTCACATTCTCGTTGCTCGGAGTAAGTCTACCTCGGATGGTTAAGACATTTAAGGGACTTAAAGAGACTAAAACTAAAAAACCTAGTGTTTAAGACAGAGGGTGAATGCAGGTATATTCAGACAGGCAATATGATGAAATAATGTGTTTTTTTAACATTAAAGCATGTAAACATGTTCTAGTAGAAACCCAAAATACAAGCATGAACCGTAAAATGAGCAAATTATGCATCCTTTAAGTACAAAATCTTCACTTGAGTTAAATAGTACAGTAACTATTCAAATTAGCGGGCGCCACTATTCAAAAACACCAATAATTTAAGCAAACTAGAGAACAGATTGCACCTTTAACTTAAATAAAGATGAAAACTTTCCCCATCAACACCCTTTCCATTATAAGATCTACACAAAGACAAAGTCGAAATTAATTTAATTGACTGACTTAGCACTTACACATTTCTGTATAGTTTGATGTGATTGTTTTAAAATCTCAATCCTTATTACAAGCACTTCTACGTTTACATTCAGATTATCTCCTCTCTGCATGGTGTGACGTACTAGGATCTCAATTTATGTTTTGAACTCAAACAGGCATTTTCCGCTGCTATCACATAAGCGTTCCACACTGCAGTGGAAACCTGCTCATCTGTGCCCTCAGACACCTCTGAAGCCTTACATCATATCAGACACATCACATTGTAGGGTTTTTATTATGTAGTCGGGCAAATTTCCCCCATAAAGTTTTCCTCTCAAAAAGGAAAATTTACAAACAAAAGCACGAGGATTTATCTAGAATGAAAACGCACCTGTTCAACAGAAGAACAAGATGCCGGAGGAAGGAGGCTGTGAGGGCGGACTGCAATTTCCTGTTGTGGCTTTTTTCACCAGCTTGTTAGTCTGCAGTGTCAATGTGTGGGTGCGTCTTGCTAAGTATCTCATCCAGACATATGACACCTCACAGCTCATCTGTGTAGAGCTGAAAGTCCTGAAAAAACATGCCTAAATATATTTATATATTATATATATATACATAAAACATATAACACAGAAGAGGTGAGGTTCTCAGGAGGATTTCTTGTAGCGTTGAATGTTGTCCATTTTCAAACTGTGTTTCCACAGCTGTTTTGTCATTTAGGTGAGAAATCAGGGTTGCTTGAGCAGACAGTGGAGGAGAGGTAAAAGGCTGGAGGGTTAGAGGTCACACACTGGATTTAAATCTGTGTGTGTGTGTGTGTGTGTGTGTGTGTACTGGTCATACATTGGGCTATTGAACAAGCATATTCCTAAAGACTTTTTTATATGCAGTTGTTGTTTAAATGCTCTCTTTCCATCTCTCCAGCTCCTTTCCACCATCCACATCCAGGACTGTAAGTCAAATTTCAGCTCATCTCTCCCAGGTGTCACCATGTCCATCGACCCTGCGGCCGAGCTGCCTTTCTTCTACGGCAGCATCAGTCGCTCAGATGCCGAGCAGCACCTGAAGCTGGCTGGGATGGCCGATGGGTCCTTCTTGCTGCGACAGTGTCTCCGCACTCTGGGAGGCTACGTCCTGTCTGTTGTGTGGAACCTGGAGTTTCACCATTACCCCGTTGACAAGCAACTTAACGGGACTTACTGCATCGCAGGAGGAAAGCCTCACTGCGGGCCTGCAGAGCTCTGTGAGTTTTACAGCAAAGACCCAGACGGGCTGGTGTGCATCCTGAGGAAACCCTGTCTACGCTCCCCGGAAACACCTATACGTGCTGGCGTGTTCGACAGCCTGAGAGAAAACATGCTGCGGGAGTATGTGAAACAGACCTGGAACCTGGAGGTGAGGCTCTGCTGAGGCTGTTGGGTAACACTGTACAGGGCCCTGACCCCAATGAGCTCCTACTTGTCAAAGAGTTGAAATATAAAATAATAAGTTGTAGTATAACTCATATATAGCTGCATTTTGCAGGCTACTCGGTACTTTTGAGTTTGTACTTGAACTTGAAATGAGTATTTCCATTTTATTGTAAATCTATATCAACTCAACTGATATTGTACTTTTTATTCCGCTTTATTCATTGACGGATAGATTGACAATTACTGTACAGATTAAGATAATAGATACAACTTTTACACATTATAAACACATTTATAGAGATAAAACAATTATTTAACTTTTCTAACACATTTTAACAATTTAATGTCATATATGATAATATATCAGTCACAAGAAGATTTAATTAGTACTTATACTTATGATATTTTAAGAACATTTGTCTGATAACACTTTTGCACAATTAGGATTTTAAATGCACAACTTTTGACATTGTGTTCTTTGGATTCTCTAGAATATAATTTTTTACCTCAGAATCAGAAATACTTTTTTGTTACAACTCCAGATCTACAAACAGCAAATAGTATACAGACTAAACATATATTAGAAAAAACTCAAATTTACAGCAATAAATATTTTACAGTAATAAATAATTATATACAAGATCAAAGATCGTCTGTGGTTGAGTCTGAATTACAGAGAGGAGGTGACAGGCTCTCCAAAGGATGTGTTGTATAGTATAATGACCACAGACAGGAAAGATTTCCTGTGGTGTATCTGGGTGTGAGGAGACTTCTGCTGAAGGTGCTCCTCTGCTGGGCCAGTGTGTCGTAGAGAGGGTGGGAGACATTGTCCAGGATAAACCGGAGCCTGGACAGCATCCTTCTCTCTGCCACGGTCGTCAGGGTGTCCCTCCTGATCAGTTTGTTTAGTCTGTTGGTGTCTGCGACCTTCAGCCCACTGCCCCAGCATGTGACAGCGAAGAAGATCGCACTGGCCACAACAGACCCATAAAACATCCTCAGTATCGTCTGACAGATGTTAAAGGACCTCAGCCTCCTCAGGAAGAAGAGTCGACTTTGGCCCCTTTTGTAGACAGCCTCTGCGTTTCTAGTCCGGTTCAAGTTATTATTGAAGTACACCCCCAGGTACGTATACTCCTCTACAGTGTCCACAGGGACCCCCTGGATGGAGACAGGGGTCACAGGTGTTTTCACCCTCCTCAGATCCACTACAAGCTCCTTTGTTTTAGTCATGTTGAGCTGCAGATGATTCAGCTCACCCCAAGTGACAAAGCTCTGTCAGAAACAGTCCTGTATTCACTTTCATCCTCCTTTCCAACGCAGCTAACTATTGCTGAGTCATCAGAAAACGTCTGAGGGTGGCAGGACTCAGTGCAATAGTTGACCTCCATTCTAATTATAATTTGGGTGAAAGTAACAAATGGCAAAATCATTTTATATGATTGAATATAGGACAGCAGATGGCTAAATTACAAACACAATTTACAAATTTTGAATCACATACCATGCCATCATCAAGGACCCTTGCAGAGAAAACACTCGAATACACTCAAATGTAAAAAATTATTTAAAAAGACCAATACACAAACAAATAGGCAGACTCTACAGGGGATTTTGCAAGTTGCACCTTTTCATTTGTTTAGTGTCTTTGTTTACTCAGTTTGCGATCTGGCCTTCTGAAGTCCGACTTCAATTTTAAAATCCTGTCGTTTCATGATTTGTCTCTGCAGACAGTCACAGACTGAGACCTTTTATCACTGGTGGGCTCCTGATAAGCAGCCAAACTGGCTCCAGATGCATGTACACTCCCAGTAAGGAACAAAAGAAGCCAGAAAAATCACAACCCTCGTTCTGCAACATCACCTCCTAGGAGTGGTGGGAAGTAACTATGTACATTAAAGTACTGTACTTGTAATATAATTTTGAGGTACCCTTTTCTGTTTCCACTTCAACTCCTCTATTTCGAACGGTCATGTTGTACTTTTTACTTCACTATATCCATTTTACAGATCTAATGCAGGTACCTATGTTACTTTGCAGTAAAAATTCTTACATATAAGAAATAAGCAGGAAGCGTCATGCAGGACCACGGCAGCAGGCACCACCACGATCAGCAGAGACCTGTGACTACCCTGCATATACAGTCTAAATGTGTGAATTCTGAATGTCTGCGTCTGATTCTTCTGCTCAGGGAGAAGCGATGGAGCAGGCCATCATCAGCCAAGCTCCCCAGCTGGAGAAACTGATCGCCACCACGGCCCACGAGAAGATGCCCTGGTATCACGGTAAAGTCACCCGGCAGGAAGGCGAGAGACGGCTTTACTCCGGAGCACAACCAGACGGCAAGTTCCTGTAAGTTGCTCAAGATGATGTTTTTGCATCTCTTTTTCTTCACAACTAAAGGTCAGAGGTCCTTATTCAGTTCTTAAGCAACACTGTTTTTTTGGTTTCGCAGAGTGAGAGACAGGGAGGAGTCGGGTACTTTTGCTCTGTCAATGGTGTATGGGAAAACAGTGTACCACTACCAGATCCTCCAAGACAAATCAGGGAAATACTCCATGCCAGAGGGAACAAAGTTTGACACAATCTGGCAGGTCAGCCCTCCATCCTACTCTTCTCTTCATTCAATATCTTGTGATTATATTGAAGCTCATGGCACTTTTCTTTTTCCTAAAATGTAACGTTATCTTTATCTCTCCAGCTGGTTGAGTATCTGAAGATGAAAGCTGATGGCCTGGTGACTAATCTCAGGGAGGCATGTGTTAACGGAAAAGCTGCTGAAAGTACTGAACATCTTATTTCCTTTTCTCAGTTATATCAACATAATGTTTCCAGGCCACTTTTGTGGGTTATTTGTAATACTCAGCCTTGTTAATCAAATTAATAGGTATAAACTGTTTTGTAATCTTTCAGAGACACCCAGTCTCCCTGCAACAGTGAGTACAGACACAATTCTGCACTGTTTAAGTCAGCATGTGTTTCTTTTTTCTGACATTAATCTTAATGCAACTCTTTCAGCGGCGACCCGGCACAAATAGATACACACCGCCACCTGGAGGTCAGTCACCTGAAGTACAACGAGCTCACACCACTTCACAGTTATACTGCAACATCAAACACACATCGGCTGCTTTGTATTCTGCTTGCAGCCAAATTACTCCTGGGTTATTTATTTATTTATTTTATGTTTAATTTTTGAGGAACAATGAACCAACACCACATACCACGGACTATATAGCCCATGCATGTTTGCAATGCCTGCCCCTTGATGGGCCTTTAAGATACACAAAACTGAACTGAAGAAAATACATACACAACAGCACAAAACAATGATACAGTCAGTGGTGAAAGAAGTATTCAGAGGTTTTACTTTAGTAAAAGTATCAATACAACAGTGCCAAAATACTCCATAACCAGCCAAATGTACATACATGTATATGACAGTATATTAACATTAAATTATTATGACATTTAGGTATGATCAGCATTTGATTGTTTTAGCTGGTGGAGGGGAATGTTACTTTATTGATAGCCAAGGGTAAACTACTTTTGCAGCCGAGAGACGAAACAAATCTCAAATCTATTTTAATAACAATCACTGCAGATCTACAGTGTTCTCACTTTTAAAGTTAGTTATGTGATGTGCTGAATAATGTGTCTGTTTGAATGATTGTATTGTGTTCGTCATGTGTTTTTTACTACACATGCCTCCTAATTGCCCCTCAGGGACATATAAAGTTTTTTTAATTGAATTGAATTGAACTGAATCCATCACAATATGAACAATAAAAACAAGACATAAAACATAAAACAAAGAACAGACTAGAATCGACAAAGTGCTGCAATCCATAAAATAAAAGCATGAAAAAAAAACGCCAAGAGCAAATTTCCTACATATTAGAAAGTAAATAAAATAAATAAAACATAGTTCAGTAAAGTGAGAATAAAACTATAAGATAAAAACGAATCGATCTATAAATAAAAAATAAAATGCATTCTCCCAAAGTGACTGATTTTAAAGTACTTTATTTATTGTTGGATAGATTAATTTGTTACTATGAACCATATTTTGTATACTGAGCATTTGTTTGTGTGTAAAAATCCTAGTGTAGTGGAGTAAAAAGTACAATATTTCTGCCTGAAATGTAGTTAAATAGAAGTAAGTAAAAGTGCCTGGTGGCTCAGTAGCGGGCGCCCTATGTACCAAGGCTAGCACTCCTCGACGCAGCGGCCTGGGTTCGATTCCCTTTGCTGCATGTCACCCCCTACCAACTCATGTTCCCTGTCATTCTTCAAGCTGTCCTATCTAAAAAAGGCAAATAAAGGCTAAAAAGATCTTTAAAAAAGTAAAGTACGAGTACTTTAAAACTGTAATTAAGTACTTTCCACCACTGAGCTGTGTTTCCAGGAAAACAAAACAAACTCAGTTAAATAGTTAACTACTGAAGAGCCTATAGGAAATGATACCAACTGTTTAATAGCTTAGTTTAAAGCACATGTTAAAACCTGCCAACAACTGCATTTTTATTTATATGTGGTTTGCACCTTTGCTTGTAGCCGCCTCGAACCGTGAAGTTCTGCCGATGGACTGCGTTGAATTCAACCCGTACCACAACCCGAATGAAGTGAGGAAGTTTAACATCAAAAGGACTCAGCTGCTGATCGATGAAGTGGAGCTCGGTTCTGGGAACTTTGGCTGCGTAAAGAAAGGAGTCCTCAAGACTGAATCGTAAGGACTGAGACATTATAAAACAAATACAAGTTTTACTACTGAACAGATGCCCTTTGATGGTCAGACTCTCATCCAAAATGTTTTCTCTCAGGGGCCAGAAAGATGTAGCCATCAAAGTGCTGAAGAGTGACAATGAGAAGCTGGTGAAGGAGGAAATGATGAGGGAGGCAGAGATCATGCACCAGCTGGACAACCCCTTCATCGTCCGCATGCTGGGTTTGTGCAACGCTGAAAATCTCATGCTAGTCATGGAGATGGCCTCTTTCGGACCTCTCAACAAGTTCCTCTCCACCAAAAAGTGAGTTGAGCATGGGCAGATCTAGAGTCTCTGATAATTACCAGCCACAACAGTGATGCTGATATTCACAAGATGTTCACTGGTTTATGATTATCAGTATAGATTTAGGTATAGTTGCTCCTGCAGGAAAGTACCATATACTGCGATTCAGGTCACGTTTTGATTACACAGCTCAATATCACAATTCTGAGTCGTAGAGGATGATTTTCTTTTTTTTTTCATGTGATCCCTTAAGATGTAGTGGTGTCTACTTGTGACGTCTCTCTGAACATTATTTTATGTTACGAAAAGGTGTTGGGTAAAAGTATCCTGAATTTCACAAGAAAGAAATCAACATTTAAAATGAACATTTTTGTGCAGCAAGTTCTTCTTTCTTATCTCTTTAATCATCTTGCAGCACATCAGCTTTATGTAGGACCAGGGTCTGGAACAGCCTCTATCCTCAGACCTTTGATTTCAATTTCAAGGAAAAAACACATTTTTAAAAGGGATTAAAAGAACAAGAACAACATATTCTTTCATATTCATTTTTGTGATGAGCAGTGTTTTCGTCCTCACAGGGATACTGTAACTGTGGAGAACATTGTCAACCTGATGCACCAGGTGTCTATGGGAATGAAGTATCTGGAAGAGAAGAACTTTGTGCACAGAGACTTAGCAGCTCGTAATGTCCTGCTGGTCAACCAACAGTTCGCCAAAATCAGTGACTTTGGGCTCTCCAAGGCCCTCGGAGCAGATGACAACTATTACAAGGTGCATGTCATCATATTGTTACACTGTAGGACAAAGTGACACATAGAACCACTAAAGGATGGAGAAGGGGGGATTATCAGCGTTAAAGCTAACACAAACAGATATTGCATCCTCAATTGAGTGCTTTTGGGAATTGGTGAGCTCCCCCCTACACACATACCAACCCAAAGATGTTACCGGCTCTGTGGAAACCAAAGTAAACAGTGAATTGATGAATTGAAGGAAATAATATACAACTGAATGATATACTGTCTAATTCAAGTTTCATTTTTTGACCTTGTATAATTGGCTCACCTGTGAGCAAACAAATCCATCTGCTTCTTCAGCACTAGCGACAGCACTATGAACATAAACATTTAGGTTACTTTCAGAGCCATGGTCGGGGCCATAGATTCTAACTTGCACAACTCTCAATCAGATAAAGGATCAGTGAGTCAGGCAGACTAGATTTACATAACAGCCCTAATCTGCCCCTGGTTTTCTGTGATAATGCAGTTAAAAATATACATCACCTATTAGAAAAGTAGCATTAAAAATGAAAATGAACAGATCTTTAAGCACCATTTCTCCATCGTTAAAGCTTACCAGGGCCCTTTGCCCTTTGTATATAGCATGCTGTCTCTGATTATCAATACTGATGTAGGCGATCTTTCATTGTCATGTTGCTTGTTGTCATACATGGTGGGTTGTACAGGCTCGTACTGCGGGTAAATGGCCTCTGAAGTGGTACGCTCCAGAATGTATAAACTTCCACAAATTCTCCAGTAAAAGTGACGTGTGGAGTTTTGGTGTCACCATGTGGGAGGCCTTTTCCTTTGGAGGGAAACCTTACAAGGTACCAAGTTTTTTTGCAGTCATCTTTCTGTTGTACACGTTAAGTTGTATTACAGCTCTTATTTTGTCTCAATTTTGTCTAGAAAATGAAAGGACCAGAGGTGATGCGCTTCATTGACAATGGGGACCGCATGGATTGTCCGGCAGCATGTCCAGAGAGAGTATACGCATTGATGAGAGAATGCTGGACATACAAGTAAGAAACTGATCGTCTGAGTCTTATGCACCTTGGTTAGTTTAGCTTCAATTTAATTAAAAATGATATTCAGTGGGAAAACAAAGAGATGTGCAGCAAAAATAAGTTTTCTTGTTGATGTGTGTCCTCTCTGTGCTGCAATAGAAATATTTGTTTCTTAACTAAATGTAAGATAAAGTAATTCCAGGTGACATTTTGAGAGCTTTAAGTATATTTTTATGATTAGCGGGATAATATCATGAATTGCAATTATTTTGGCCAGGATAATCGTGACATGAAATGTTCGTTTAGTCCCATGCTCGCCCTGGTAGTCCCAATGTGTTGTATTTGTTATTCTGTCAGTGTCAGACAGCGGTGTGACCTTTTTAGATCTTGTGACATTGCCTTCCTTTAATCACAACCTTTCAAACGGTTGTTTCCGGCCCTCCTCTCTCCTCTCTCACCAGGCATGAGGAGCGTCCTGACTTCAAGAAAGTTGAAGAGTCAATGAGGTCTTACCATTACTCCATATCCAACAAGGCCAAGCCTGAGGGAGAAGGGGGTGCAGCCGCCGAGCCTATCGAGTAGACAGAAACAAGGCACATTCTGTCCCTGTGCTGCACAAAGCACCCTTTCAACTGGCCATTAAACAACCAAAACAAAGAGCTTTTTATGAACGGTGCACACTGACCAGCTTCGACTACAGTATCAATACAGCTAAACAGGCCTCAGTGACATTAATGTGCATTTATAAATTGTTCTTCTGTCTGTTGGCAATATAAGGAGGATGTCTGTCTGTCGATCTGTCGTGGTTTGAATGTTGAGTGTTGACGTCTTTGCATTGATGAACAAACTAATTTTATATTCAGGTATTTTGGCATATAATGGTTGTATATGGTACATGAACAAGTGGATTTTTCACAGTATCTGGCACCCCCTAAGAGTACTTTATTGTTTTTTAAAATGCCAAATAAACTGTTATCTTTATGAAAATACCATGCAGAATAATAGTAAAATTCTTATTTCTGACCCATCCATTTGCTGGGAGTGAGCTGAATAAGGTCTGGACCATAGACTGTATAAATGATGATATATTAATCATTATACAGTTTATGGTCTGGACCCATGCTGACAGATGAACTGGCCAACATGGTTCAAAGGCTGAAATGTAAATAGATACTACCAGAGCAACATAACAATCTGTACATTTTTTAAGCATGTTGCATAGAAATAAAGGGAATAACATCCTACAAATATGCTTTTTTTTACATGTGCAGAGCACTACATCTGTTTCCAAATGTCAGACAATAGTAGAAAATGTTGATCACTTTTTCCCAAGAGTTTAGTCCACAACCCAAAGATATTTCGTTTTTAGTTAGTACATTTAGATTACTTTAAAAGTGTAAAGAAAGCAGAAAATATTCACATTTGAGACGCTGCGACCAGAGAATTTTGAATTATGTTCCTTTAAAAAATGACTCAAATAAATGAATCGATATGAATCAGTTAATCCACTAATTCTATGCAGTCTTACCTTTATTAATTGTCTCCCAAAAGTGGCTTTAATACAAATATTGGCACGGTTTCTTTAAATTATGGAGAAATATATCAATGTATGATGTTTTTGTAGAGTTGGTCTAATAAGTAAATAAATAATCAGTATAAATAAAAGGGGCATTATATGTTTAAATACATATTAATATTGATTAATCTAAACGGGTCTAAAGCAGATATCTCCTGTGTTGCTCCTGTCAGTAACTTAAACATGATTTATTGTGGTTTATAATGACTAATGTTACCGTATCAAAGGAAGTACTTTAAGCTGCCAGGCAACAACTGAAGGGCACGCGACACAGGAAGTTTATGGATTAGCCTTCAAAATAATAGTGTCGAGTTTTCACAGAAGAAAAATAAGAGAGGACATTGAGCTGTTTGCCGTGGTCTTGTGACTAGTAACAAACTAAATTGTGATTGATGTTAGTTGTCAGGGTGACAACACTCATCAGAGGGGCTGTAAAGTGTTTGCAAGTCTATGAAAATGTGTTTTAAGAGGTGGTTTAAAATAAGTCACTGATTCAGCAAGCCCAAGATATGATTTTAGGGAAATACAATCAATGAAGTAGTTGTTTTTAACACAATTGTGCTTGCTCATGTTTTACTTATTTCCAATTTGGTGCTTACAAATAATAGCTGTATAAATGTTGCTTTACATTACATTGATCATAGGGTACATTATTTTGAAGGTTTCGCCCGGAAGTCACTGCCAACGGCTCTAAATCGACGCTGGTGCACTTTTCGTTTCGCAGGGAGGAGTCAGACGTTAGTTTCTTTATTATAGTGACATGTTTATTGAATTAACAGTAATTATACAACATGTATCGCACCATGTATCCATAATGTAGTCTGCCCATGCTGTGGACCTAAAGCTATCCATCGGTTATTAGATAATTATCGCTTAAAACGAAGAAGGAAACTGACGGAACAGGAAGGCGGAACAAGTAAGTTCGGGAAAGTAGCTTTCAACTGTCGCGATTTCGTCACCGTTTGATCGTCTGTCTGAGATAACGGGCGTTTTTACACGGTTTTTATTTAAGACACGATGTGAATTAAGTGTGAATAACGTGGGTTTGTCGTGTCTTGTGTGTGTGTGTGTGTGTTTTAGCTGTGGTGAAGCAACAAGTCCGACCCGAGTTTAGCTAACGTGAGTCACGTCACAAATAAACTTCGTACAGTCGTCATGTGCCCTGCTGTTTAATCTCTGGGCTTTTATCCCTTTAAGTATGCTGGGGACCAAATAAAGGCGCATTATTATGAAGATGGGGGCGCCGGTGTTTAGATGGAGGCATAAATACACATTTATACCCCGTCATAGTGGTTACAGACGGTTTTACTTGGTTTTATTGTCATTCCGCAGATTCTTGGTTTCACGGCGGAATAAATAGTCCCTGAAATAGGAAATGACTCATGATGTTTCATCTTTGATGTTGAGACTTGTCCACTTGAGGTGTTTCGGTGAATTCAGGTTGCCATTAATTAATTTAACCTTCTCACTTTTCTCACAGTTGAATTGTAGATATATATATTTATATTAAAGTAAACTTTCATGCATTCAGTCATAATCATTGGCTCTCACACTTCAATTTAATTTTATTTTTTAGTGCCAAATCATAACAAAAGTTATCTCAAGACACTTTACATATAGAGTAGGTCTAGACCACACTCCATGACATATTTATGATTTAAAAGACCCGACTATTCCTCCATAATAATAATAATAATTACAGTATTTATCTACCAATCTTGTGCAGACAGTGACAACGAAAACCTTACTTTTAACAGGCAGGAACGTCGACAAACTCTGTCTGTCTTGACTGACTGGGGACATTTATTTATGTTCTTGTACCATATATCATGTACAGTTTAATCTTGACATGACCTCAGTTTTATATGCCACTTCTCAAGATTATTAATCCAAGATTCACATTTTTCCTAAAAACGTATGTAAGGTGTTAATACTTTTAGGCCCAAGACAATGCAAAAACTGGGACACAGATGCTATTGTTGTGTTTTAGAGATGAAAAGGTTACTGCATTCATTGATTAGTAAATCAACAGAAATATTATTAATAATCTTTTAAACATTTAAGTCCCTTTTAAAGCTTGGACACCAGAAATGACCTCTTAATTGTCAGGATTTAATGCTTTTGTTTAGGTTGTGGACTCTGGGAAATGTTGATAGACAGTTGTGTTTATTAGTTAGTTACTACCATATATTAATATTTAGAAAAATGTAATGCCCTAGAATCCCGCTCGACATAATGTATGCTCTTTAGTGTAAATGTGCATCCTTTAATCTAAGTCGGTCCCCCTCCCTTCTTTATTTCTCAGCCCTCCTTTAATCATACGCATGAGTCCAAACAAATAACAATACTGCGTCTATAACAAAAACTCTGCACTGGGTGTTTACATGATCTTTTGACTGCCTTCATTTCTACAGTAAATTATTCACCAGAAGCATTGAGACAAATCACCTGGTACCACCATATGCAACTATGTCCATGGCGCTGAAACAAGTCTTCAACAAAGACAGGACATTCCGGCCCAAGCGCAAGTTTGAGCCCGGGACGCAGCGGTTTGACCTGCACAAGAAGGCCCAGGCGTCTCTAAACGCAGGACTGGACCTGAAGCAGGCCGTGCAACTGCCTCACGGCGAGGATCTCAATGACTGGGTGGCCGTCCACGTGGTCGACTTCTTCAACCGCATCAACCTCATCTATGGCACCATCAGCGACTCCTGCACCGATCAAACCTGCCCCGTCATGTCTGGTGGGCCCAAGTACGAGTACCGCTGGCAGGATGAGCACAAGTACAAGAAGCCGACGGCACTGTCGGCCCCGAAATACATGAGTCTGCTCATGGATTGGATTGAGGTACAAATCAACAATGAGAACATCTTCCCCACCAATGTCGGTAAGTGTTGACATTAGCTACAGATGGTTGGTTTCTTAAACTCTCCATGCTAAAATCCAGAATCAGGTCACAGACTTTGTGTGTGAAACAGTATTTTGAAGATTTTTTTTGGCAGTTTTCAGGCATTTTATTATATAGGACAGACAGGAAATGGGGTGAGAGGGGGAGAGACATGCAGCAAAGAGCTGCAGGTCAGAGTCGAAACCCGTGGCCGCTGCTTCGAGGACCTTAAGCCTCCTTACAAAGGGCAACTGCTCTAACCACTGGCCGCCCCGTGAAACAGTATTTTAGCATCCAAAAATCCTACTGTAAAGGAGCTCAGGAGGTTGGTTCATATCTCTGAGACAGGTAGTGAACTCTGCTTGTGTGCAAACCAGGCCACCACCCATTCAGAGACAATGTCCACAGACTCAGGGCAGTGACCATCGATTTCTTCCTTTGTCTGTTATGCAATTTCAATTGATTATCTGGTCAGATATAATGCTTGGTGCCTCTCCCACACAACAGTCAAACCCCCAGTGGTAATAACGATTCAGATTCTCACAGTTGAGATGCTGTAACCCAGTGGTTCCCAACCTGGGTGTCGGACCCAACAATGGGGTTCACAAGATGATGAACAAAAGAGAAAAGCAGAGAAGAACCTATTTTTTCACATTTCCCTTAAATGTTTTCTCTTGGTCTTGTAGAATACTGAGTTATTTAATAATGCAACAGAAACAGTTTTTTAAGGGTCTGCAAGACAAAAAAGTTGGGAACTGCTGGTGTTACACGCTCATATTTGGTATCTTTTACTCATTAAATGATTAATCTTTCTTACAGTGAACTAATCATGATGGCTTTGGTCACACCAAAGACCAAAACAATAGCCACTTAAGTGATTAATATGTAATGAATACAATGGGAAGCTGAAATTAAATGAGATGAGATACAGATAAAATTCTTCAGAGCAAAGGCATTTCAACTGAAGTTATTGTTTAAATGTTTTAGATTAAATCTGCGAGGCCACATTTATTAGATTACCCACAGCGTTGTGCCCATTGCTAACTCTAGCAGTTAATCTCCTGCTGCTGTGGTATTCTCGGTTTCTTATTATCTCAGCCTGTAGCTCTGCATGTATACGTGTCCTGTGCTGTCGGCATCTGATTAATCACAGAAACATCCAAGCAATGGATTTAAAAATGGGTCCCAAAATGTACAAGAAGCTTTAAATAGAAACGACCTCTGACGTGTGCCCTCTGAAACAGATTCCTGAAATATTATTGAATTAGTCAAAGCAAAACGACATTCATAAATTAAACACTCGGTGAGAACAGAGGCTTATCCTCCAGACCGAGTCCTGTTGATTTTCTATTCATGTATGAAGTGAAACTGTTTGGGTCCTTTAACATGCTGGTATCCAACCTGAAGGACTCCAGAGGATAAACAAACACATTGAAATTCAGTAACCCTTGAGGTTAATACACCACTATTTCAAATGTGTTCCTGTCTGTGAAAACAAATGGCAAAAGGTCACCCTGGATTGACTGGTGTTCTCCCGTCTCCATCTGTCTGACTTGCAGGTACTCCCTTCCCTAAGACCTTCATGCAGGTGGCTAAGAAGATTTTGTCTCGTCTGTTCCGCGTGTTCGTCCACGTCTACATCCACCACTTCGACCGCGTGAGCCAGATGGGGGCCGAGGCTCATGTCAATACTTGCTACAAGCATTTCTATTACTTTGTCACTGAGTTCAACCTCACGGATCACAAAGAGCTGGAGCCTCTGGTGAGTCAAAGAGGAGTTTTAGGATCCAACATGGAGCTGAATACAAAAGTTGATGAGATTATGTTGTGAAATAATGGAATTTCAGACACTCAACTATAAACTAGTTGTATACATGCATATATTGCATCCAGTCTTACTAAGTTTATTCAGTGTTGTCATTATTTGGAGGAGACGTTTTCCTGAATTAGAAATGTGGATAAGATTAGCTTAAATCTGGAACGGTAGAATAAATACCAGTATTCAAAATCACATAAAATGACTAAACTGAAATAGAATTGGTACCATGCTATTATAGTTAGATGTACATTTAACAGTTGACAAATAAATAAACAAATAAACTTGTCAGCACCACAACAAATGTTAGGCATTTCTTATTACAATACCTTGTTACTTATCAGATGACATTTATGCCTATATATATATATATATATATATATATACATATACACACACACACACACCTGATGAGATAGGGCTACACAATAAAAAATAGGTTTTTAAAATCGATAGCACAATCTCAACCTGCGCAATAAACAACGCAAAAGAGAGTTAGTTGAAAGAATATCAGTAGAAAAATGTCTTTTTTTCTAATGGTGCCTTTTATAATAATGTTTGAAATAATTCCATTTTTCTTTAATTCAACAGGCAAATTGTAGCAGTATACTGAAAGCAGCAGAAAGACAGAACTGAATAGATACACTAGTGTATTGGTTAAACCAATATTTTTTGCAAATAATATTGTTATCGCCATATCAAGAACATAATCTATAAATCGCATATTTTCCTAATTTCTTGCAAGCCTAATAGATACTAAATAGTGCGCAAACTGTGTCCTGTACTTAGTGATTGTTAATACAAGTACAGTAAGTACTTGTGCTTTTCAACATGAGACCATTTTACTGTTTTAAGACTTCAAACTCATCTAAAAAAACACTGTACTTGTGACCCTGTAGGACTCAGATTTAGTAACATTAAACATTTTTCAATAAGGTTCACTTAAAGACAATCAGTCCTGAATTTCTGCACTTTCCCAAACAGACTCTGTGATAGATGGTTGATGACCCCTCCCCCCACGAGAGACGAAGTGTTCTGTGTAGGTCTCATGCTGTAACAAAAGCCTGTGTGACCAAAAGCTTAGACAATAAAATGGATGTTAGCAATGGAGATTAGTGTGCAGATGTGTTGACCTTTTTTTTTAATCTGCTTTTCATGCATCCAGCAGCTTGTAGTGTGTAGAGTATTTCCTTCACTGCTCTAACTCCGTGTTCTGCGTGCATTGTGTCTGCAGAAAGAGATGACCTCTCGGATGTGTCACTGAGGGAGCATCGCCGACCTGTTGACACACCGGACGAACACATCCGTCCATCTATAAGACTGCAGAACTAAAAGAACAAACAAATTCAAAAAAGAGTCTATTTTTATATTTAAGTACTGTAATCTTGTCATATGAGGAGTTCTGTTTTTAAAAAAGTTTTCAAACATTTTATCAGAGCACAGTATTAAGAGGTGTATGTTTGTGTTGATGTTTTCTTTTTCTATTTTATTTGAATCTCAGTCATTCCAGGATGCTTTCCGTCTGTCTAAAATGATCTCAAAGTAGTAGGATGTATTACTGTACATCTGTTACATTAAAATGATTCTCTACTCTGTTACTATTTAAATTAACACTGATTGGTTTTCCTACCTGAAGCTAAAGGTTCTGGGCTATGACTTAACTTAATCTATTGTCCTCTCTGTAAAACAGTTTGTAGTATCACTTTATCTGAACAATCAATGCAGTAATTTAGTAATTTTTTTCAGGCAGAGAAAGTATTATGTACAAATGTTACAATGAGAAAAATACATTTTTCCCCTGTTTCTGAGAGTATTTTTTTCTATTTTCAAGACCATTTCCGACATTTAAATAAATGTGTGTCTCTGTAGCATTTATATAAGAGACACATTTATAACTGGAGTGATTATACAGTAATGGCCTGCTGGTGACTCAGACATTATCAAGTCTGTGTCACTGCACACTTTGGGCCTCAGGCAGGTTCTCAGATGTCAAACCTGCAGGTGTTTGTTGCAGATACTCTTGTACGCTGAAGGTCACACGAGACTTGAACCTCACATGGCAGCACATGTTCAAAAGACTAAATGTAAAACTGTCCACTGGGTGGCATCAGACACCGAAAACTGTCTGTAGTGAGGAAACAAGTGTAATCCCACAGTTTAATGTTGTAGCCCTTATGCAATCTGCCCAATGTCCCTGTTATTGTCATGAAGCAGAGAAGTGGGTCCTTTATAGACCTGATTCGGGTTAATGATTTTATTAAGCTGGTTATGCAAGAAGCAGGCCAGACTGCACTGTGATGAATACACAGAGCTTTTGTTTTGAATGAGCCGGCCCTGCATGAATAGCCTTGAGAACAACATTGTTGGTCCAGTTTGGAAGCAGTTATCAGTTATAATGGTTTGGATTGTGTAAATAATGAGCAGCAATCTTGCACACAAGAAACACCCATATCTAACCACAATTACAAGTTATGATTGCAGGAGTCTACATCTTGTGACAATAAAACAAGTACGTTTTGTCCCTGCAGGGGGACTGACGTGAAGTATTGTGATCCAAATAATAAAAATAATTGACCATTTCAAGTAAGAGCCCTGCATTCAAGATTTCACGATGTCAAAAAAATACTCATTATTGACAATAGCTTCTTTCAGAGAGCTATATAGTTGAATACCAACAACCTTCAGAGAGAATACAAACATTTATACATCTCTGAGTTGAGTTAATGATTCTGAGCAAACCCATGTTGCTAAAGTTTTTTCATTTACATCAGCAGAGAATTTCCATGACAGTGAAGATGAATATGGTTATTTAATAGTTATAACGTGACAAGGATCAATGTTGGAAACACTTGTAGTATGTATGACCCATAACTGACACATTAACACGTTAGCAGCATTTCAAGTTCTATATAAAGCTAAATCTATATATTGCTGTGTGGCTTTATCCAACATATATTTATTTAAAATCAGAATCTGAAAAGTAACCAGTAACTACAGCTGTCAGATAAATACAGTAAAATTAAAAAATACAGTAAATCCCTCCAAAATGTAGTAAAAGAAAAGTATAAATACTGAAATAAATGTGTAAATGTAGTTAGTTACTTTTCATCACTAATTATCTGTCTGTCATCTAAGGCAGAAAAATACTCAGATCTTTTATTTCAGTACAAGTACCAATACAACAATGTATATACTAAATAATACTCTGTAACAATAAAGTTACAGAATTCAAATTCTACTTGAGTAGATGTACAAAAGAAATGGCAGCAAAATGTACTGAAAGTGCCAAAACTAAAAGTACCCATGATGCAGAACGACCCATTGTTGGATTATAATGGATACATGTCAAGATAAAGAATTGATTCTTGTAATGTTGCAGCCGGTTACGTCACATACTGCTTCGTGTCTATCTAATGCACCAGATTTTATTTGTTAATAATACTTGTATATATCAACATAAAAAGAACAATATTTCCATCTTAAATTCATTGGAGCAAGAGTATAAAGTAATATAAAATGGAAGTGGTCAAGTAAAGTATAAGTACCTCTAAATTGTACTTAAGTGGGCCTATAGCACTTGAGTAAATAGTCACATTGCATCACTGTCGATATTCACAGCTAGAATATATTATTTCAACTTTCCCTCCTTCATTCAAGCTTAAAACACAATATAAAACATGTTAATATAAATCTTAATAGACCAACATGATGTAACTATCTGCCCCACTAACATCAACCAGTGGAATGACCTCATTGCCTGCTGAAACCTGATCCTCTTACAGGATTGTCCCTCCTCTCCACGTCCCCTCAGCAGAGTCACTTCCTCTAAACTCTCCACTGTACTCTGGCAGCATGTGTTGCTTTTGTACCCGCCTTTTGCTCTTCGCTCCCTCTTGTGTGTTTTTCTTTTCTGGAATGTACCAGACTGTGCCTGAAGGGGTTGCAAGACATGAAGGAAAGTACTGGAGGGACGCCAAGAACAAAGGGGAAGGATTTCAGGCTGCAGCCAATCAGGCTGGAGCTCGTCCAACTCTGTCAGGGGTTTACACAGCAGTGTCTGCCTGTTGTTTTGATGGTACAGTGTGATTGTTTACACATAGAGAAAGGAGATAATGTGACTCAGCAAATGTTGGAAGGAGCACACCCTTAACGGATTTGTGGCTTGTGAGACAGCCGCCTCGTGCAGTAGCATAGGGATGCAAAGTAATCAAGATTTGAGGGGCCCACAGCTGAAGACGGCCCACAAGAGATTTATTGGGGGGGGAGTTAAATGTTTCATAGGGGTGGTCAGATGGGGCAACTGAAAATCTTGGGGTGGCACACCGAAAGCGGGTTCATAGGATATGTGAAACTTTGACCATGGCGGTTAAGTTTAGGTAACAAAACGACTTGGATAAGATCTGACTTAGTCCTTCTATGATAAGAACACCAGTCCCCAGAGTGAAAGTCCTATGTTTTGGGACCCATCCACCATCCCGACCATACGCAGATTTTGGCGCTCTTATACTACGTCACCTGATTTCCTTCTTTGCTCCAGACGTAATTTCTACAGTACAAATATGTGGATTACATTCAAATTACGATCTATTACTTTTCCTAGGTACTTGTATGGGGAATGAAAAGTAGTTACCCTACTTGTCCCAACACTCCACTTGGCTGTAGGACAATAACATCAAAGTGTATCATAATCCAGACTCACAGTCATGTATTTAAAGATACACTCTCATCATACAAGTGACTTATTACTTAAATCCTACCACTGTAATAAAAAATGCACCTTTCTCTCTTCATCTTGCACCTTAAAATCCACATAGTATATTGTAATATAGTGTTTTAAATTTGCGATACTGTACTCTTATTGTATTTTATATTTTGCATTTCTGATTGTATTGTACTGCTGCTACGATGACCTAATTTCCCCTCGGGGATAAATAAAGTTATCTATCTATCTTTACATAAAATAATCCTAACATTTCCATGCCTATGTCTTACACAAGTAGTTTCTACAAATGAGCCAGTGATGATTTATAATATGAAAACACTAAAACTTTGTGTCAGTTTTTCAGTAGTGCAATGGTGACACAGAATTTAGAAATACTTTAATAATCCCAGGGGGAAATTATTTTCGTTTACAGAATTTCCAGATAAACAAACATCAGCTCGGCCCAAAGAGTCAATGGAAATGACTAAACCTTTCAGCTGTGTGCCGACTAGTAACAGATTTCAGTTGTTGATGTGTTACCCAATCTGAAAGTAGATTCTAGGAGTGTAAAAACATTATTAATTATGTAACAAGAAAAAAAATTAAACTAAAGGTCTCCCAGAGCATAACTGGAACAAAGCTGGAACAAAACAAACGCTGTTGCAAAATCCTTTGTAACTCTTTCTGTGTTAAAGGAGTTCTGAATACTGGATTCATTTCACTGCTCCAGTATTTCGTCTTTCTACTGTAATACTTTAAGTATACATGTTGTCACAAGAGGTCACATTTGAGTCTTTTACCGACCGGAGACTACTTGTTTCTAGGAAGTTTGCTCTGGGAAGGTTTCTTAGAAAGGGAACGTTCAGCAGCCTGGAGCACTGAAACGTTCCTCCTTAAAGTATGCCGCTTGTAAGACGTCTGGGTGCTTCTAGCACGTTCCTCTTCTCAGGCTTTGACAGTTTTATTTCAACGTGCCAGGCGTGACAATATACTTCTCCATGTGCACATACATGTGGCGCGTATACTGTACTGTTCAAAGTAGATGGTGCAGGAATGTTTTACAACAAATCCTGCTGGTTCAGACTGAAGTTCATTTCATCACATCATTCAAAATGACTTCTAGGTTTTAACAAACACTTTTAGTGTAGCTGTTGACGGGTTCATTTAGCTGTAAGCTTTGACTATTTAAGTATTGAAACCATAGACTCCATATTTGTTATGGCTGCAGCATTGCATCAATTACATTTTGCACTCATCTGGTTCATGATTCAGTAACTCTGGATAATTGGGACCTCCACTACAGATTAAAACTAAATTTGCATGAATTTGAACAATGCTTGGCTGCACCACATTAATTTGAGCTAAATGGCCTGTGGAGGTTTGCATGTTGAAACATTTGGAGGGTAATTTTGAACACGTGTTGAATTCAATTTCAATGCAGCTGACTTTACTGGAAAGGGATACGCTAACTATATGAGAATGTTTTTCATTATTCACAGTGGAAATGATGCAGATGCACACATTCACCGAGTCGGAGGACAACAACACAGTACTTTGAACAAATATCCAGTGATAGAATGTGACTAAAGACATTTACTCAAGTACCGAAGGATGATGTGGTTTCTTTACTTTTTAAACCAAATAAACAATTTTCAAAAAAACTCTTGGATCAGCCGGAAAATGCGTCGCCATAAAGTTGAAAACAACTGAGATTGGCTATGTGGTTCCCACACAGCATTGCTTCAAACATATGAGGATCTTGTAGAATATGATGCATTGCTGGATTAAACCACCCAACAGTATATATAAAGAGTTAAAATAAGCACAACCATTAACATCTGCAGCAGTAAAATGCAACATACACATTAATGTAGCAGGAATATTAATCCAAAAACATAATTATATCATAGTACAATAACTGACAGGGAACATTTTACTCATGAGAACTATACTATTTTCACAGTCTGGTATTAGTACTTTTAATTAGGTAAAGGATCTGAAAATGTGCAAATATCTGCGGCATTATCTCCAAACAGCACCCGGAGGACATTGTAGAAGAATAACCTCTGAACTACAATGCCCTCATGAACAACAACAGAGACACGCCTCTATCATATTTTGCACGAGAACAACCTCTTCCTAAAAACAGAGCCCCCTCTCAAGTATCTCCTGATTGAGTGTAATTCACATCAGAAATGAGGTTGTTGCCACCTTAAGTTATTTATGATGGCCTCTCCCTTTTCCTTTTGGCCTGTAGTGACACAGACTCGCCTCTTGCACCTCTGATCTTGTTTTCCTGCTAAACCTGCAACTACACCATGTGCTCCTGAGTGGGGATACTCTGCCAACAGCTTGCGTAATGTTTGCTTCCATTGGGCTTATGTATTAGGGGTAGAAGGTGAAAGGAGGAGGAGAGGCTGGGAGCCTCCGGTCACAAGACAGCCGGGTCCTGAAAACAACCCGTACATGGTTTTAACTTGAACACCTTTGATAAACAGTACATTAATGCTATACAGAGCAGGTCTGCGGACAAGGGTTTGTATGCAGGGATAAATAGCAGGTATCAAAACAAATCAAAGAGGGCATACTGTACAGTTTGACAACAAGCAAACGCATGCACACGTCTTGGCATATAATGCAACACATGGTCACTTTCTATTATTGGTATCTGGACTTAATTAAGGGGATTTATGTCAAATAATAATATTAATATGAGATAACAAAGGGGTTTGCCATCCCGCTACTGTGCTGCTGTCAAAATACAGTTCCCTATAATCTCTGTAAATACTGTATGGACTTGTTATGTCATGTGGCATCTCCCAAGTAGCAGATGTGTTAATAGAGTACACATTTCCACATAACCAGAGTTCTTGGCTTTCTTTCATTATCACAACCGTGAGACAGCGTCCCCACCCTCGTCTGAACAGCCTCCACATCAGGCTCCAAAACGTGCCATGGGGGCCTTTTTACATGGCACAAGGTGAGGGGGGGCAACTTTCCTGTCGCTTACTAAAGCTAAATCCAACGAATTGGTGTATTGTATGAATACTTTTGACTACATTCCCATGTAATTTAGCTGCCTTAAAAGTTAATTTCAAAATTGCTTAGTTTGCCAAAGTAAGTAGACTTAAAATCTATAAAAGTTAGTTGAAATATATATATATACATGCATACGTATATAGGAGAATATTTTCTAATAGTATCCAGGGTCGAAAGAGCATTTACGAGCATTTCCTGTATATACATATCACGGTTTTGAGGTACTTCCACTACATTTCAGGGGGACATATAGTACTTTTTACTCCACTACATTTATTGGACAGCCGTAGTTAGTGGATTACAGTTAGTGGACGTTTGACACTGGTACGTTTTGATGCTCACACTTCTTAACGTGTATTTCGGCAACGTTTTGAGTGCAGGGCTTTTACTTGCAGTGTAGTATATTTTCAACTCCATTCTTCTTGCAGTCTCTTCCACCATTACTTTGTTGCCAGGATTTTCCAGAGATTCTCTACAGGGTTTTGATCTGGACTCTGGTCTGAACATTTCATTGTTTCAATATTCTTAGCTTCAAGGAACTGCTTAACCCGTTTTGCAGTGGAACAAGAGGTTTTGCATGCTGCCGAAGGAGGTTCACATAAACATTTGCATTCACCCTGCCATGTAGCTGTACAAGAGGCCCAACTCCTGAGGCAGAAAACATCCCTCAAATTACATTACATCACTAAAGTTCAATTTATTTGGGTCTGATGGAAAACATTATGTTCAGCATCAAACTGGAGGATGACTGAACCCAAAGTGTCGAAAGGAGTCAGTTCAATTTGAAGGAGGAAGTGTCAGAGTCCAGATCCAGACCTCATGAATCTCTGGAAAATCCTTAGCAAAAAAGTAATGTCTAAGAAACCCACTACAGTTACTGAACTGTGGAAGAGACTGAAGAAGAATGGACCAAAATCAAACAAGAGCAGTGTGAGAAACTAGTGATGGCCTTTGGGCGCAAATGTGCTGAAGTCATTCAAAGCAAGGGCCTCTATACTCCCTAATTTTGCTCACTGTTTTTTTTTCACAAAATAAAGGTTTTTGTTGAAGTGCCTTGGTTATTTACAAATCATGCTAGTACACCACTGGTATAGCCACTTTTTTTTTTTTTTATCAAATTCTGAACAATGAAAAATAACAATATTTCAGAATAAATAATTTGAAGTATTAATAATTGGTTCTCTAATTTTGATCTTCACTGTAAAACTTTCTCTTGATTGTTAGGCCAGTGTTTTTGACTGTGTTTGTGTATGTGATACTGAAATATTACATCAGCTTAAGTCATGCCAGTGACTGCCCCAGCATGAATGACTCAGACTGGGAATTTCTCTGAACACCCATCTGGCCATCCATGGCCATTCACCACTGGGCGTGAGAATAAAGTTTAAAAGGCTATAAATGTATTTTTTCCCCCATTTTCAAAACACACAAAGAGGGAGGGGTGGTGTATGTCAAAGGGTTCTCCTTGTTTATATATTTACTGTATAATACCACAGGGCTGACAGATTGTTCTCTTATGTATCAGCTCCTATTTATAATATGGCCTTGACTTCCAGTATCAGCAGTGGCAGAAAGTTATTATGATTTGAACACCGTCATGATGTTAGTTAGGTAGTTAGTTAGTTAGTTTCATGTATTGTCCACAATGTGGTAAATTGTCTTTGGTCTCATAAAAAACAACACTTGCACACAAACATATTCAGGGCAAAAAGCAGGACAGCAGTGGTAGTTACATTAAAAACGCATCAACGGGACAGGGTGTTGAGTGCTCCAATGCATAGGGATGAAGGAATAGTTTAAAATATATTTCGATTTGCCCTTGGTACTTGGTAATGCTAACTGGGGGATGTAGTCCCGTCTCTGCACGCCTCCATCGGGATCTCATTTCGTCTTCAGAACAGCAGTCAGGGCGGATGTGCACGTACACGCCGTTTACATCCCGTGGTGGGGCCTCTAGAACAAAACAGGGCTTACTGGCTGCGTACCATTTCGTGTGTTACCAGCGCTTCCCCGAGACTTTTTCCATAAACGTGTTCACATTTTCACCCCAGTTGATTAGTTCTATAATGTGCATCACCTAGCTAATAAAAGTTCTTTCATATTGTATGTCAGCACCACGTCAAGTCGCTTTTTCAGCTTTTTACCTCCCTCACGGAGTGGTTAAGATGTCGCAGCGAGACAAAGTGGTACCTCGCCGCCACATCCCCTTCTAGGAAGCACATGACGCACGTCGTCTAGTTGACGCAATCCTGGGGAGGGAGGAGTCAGGAGGGAGGTTATAAAGCACCTCCGCCGTGTCTCTGCCACCACCTTCACCGCACTCACTATCAGGCGATACCCCCCCAACCGTCCTCTGCGGCTTTGGAAGCAGTGGGTCAAACAACGACGCTAACACTGGAGCTGTAAAATTAACAACGGGGTGAGTACAAAAAATGACTTTATATGGGCGGTTAATTATGCCATTCTGTGTTTTTTTTAATGTAGTTATATTTTTCACATTTTTTGTAACCGTTCTTTTCCCAACACTACAGTGACGTGACAGTACGTTAACGCTAATAACGGTCGCTAACTTTTGTTGTCTTACGTCAAAACTGTCAACTGACGAACAGTGCTCGCGACTTGACCGTTATGACTAACGTTAGCTTAACGACTAAATATCCTCAATGCGGCTGTTGAAGCGACCGCTAGCAGCGTGGCCTTCCGACATATTTGCCTTTCTCATCAAAACTGTAACGTTAGTATTGTAATAAGAGTCTCTTTGTTGTTTTCTCATTACTTTGCTTAAACGGATGCAACCATGCTAGGCTAACATTAGGTGTCGGTGGCGCTGCAGTTAGCTGTGGCGTTGGCTGTTGTTGCACTCTTGTTTATTACCCCAGAAACACGTGACGAATATTAGCTCACATTAATCTGTCAAAGTCAGGTTTATTGGGTTAAGCGTCCATTTAAACCTGCCGACATTGATGTGCGCTGGTATGTGAGTGATTTGTTGTAACGCTGCGGTGTGTTTTGTTTATTGTCCTCACAGGGCTCCCGTTTAAAGCGCCGCAGCAAGCTGACCAGCCAACGCAGTGTGATCACTTGCGACTCTCTCTGAAACCTTTTGCTGTTTCGGAGAAGTGCAAATTGATATCCCCCAAAAAACACTGCCGCCGCCGCCGCACGTCCACCAAAAAACACATCCCAACTCGAAGCAAAATGGTGCAAAACAAAATCACCGAAGTCACTGGATTTCACCGCTCTTTCAAGGTGAGTTTGCGATTCAGAGCCTACTCAGACGCTGAGCTGCCATTGTAAAATCTCTATATTTTCAGAGCAGATTTGTCAGCATGTGTGAGAAGACCTCACCTCTCTATATTTAAACACATCTGTTGCTCTCCCACGCTTCATAGCTGATAAATGTGCTGTGTGGCCTGGTGGCACGTGCATGTCCAGTTTATAAAAGTGTGACCAGTGTGTGCAATAACTGTTGCAGGAAATGTGGCTCCTGCATCCATATTTAGCACGATTTATGTTTTGTAATGTGTTATTAATTTGTGGCTGTAAATCACATATTCAAGGATGTTTTTAAGATTCCACCCATCAGCTGTTTTCCAGTTTTGAGTCTACTTTCATTTTATGGTTTTCAGGATGAGAGATAGCAAAGGCTCATATCAGTTATGGCTAACAATTGATCCTCTCTGCTATATTGCTCACTGATAAGATTGCATACCTTAACAAGCATCCTTGTTATTCTCTAGGGCCAAAATCCATTTGAATCTGACGACTTCACTAAAAATGGATCTCATCTTATTGATTCGTCATTTAATTTTGATTCCTCCCCAAGACATGGTGAGTATTTTTGAGTTATGAAAAGTGTACCTTTCTAATCTGCAAGTTCTGTCAATGTAATCATTACGCTTTAGGTGCATCAAGAGCGAGCTAGCTCTGAGTACTATGTACTCTCAACAAAAAAAAAACAGCTTGCCCTTAAATTTTGTTTTCCTTTTTAGTGCTGCCTTTGTTTGGGTTGTTTCTCGCTAGCACAAGATAATGTAGCCACTCCTGTTTTGACAGACATGCCTTCCAGCCAGCCTATCGACATCCCCGATGCCAAGAAGAGAAACAAGAAGAAAAAGCGTTGCCGGGCAACTGATAGTTTCTCTGGACGATTCGAGGGTAAAAGCTTTTATTTCCACTATCATCACTGTTATAAAAACTCTTCATAAAACATTGTATGGTGCATTTAGAGAGATTATACTCTACATTTAGATGTGAAACTCTGTTACAGACGTCTACAGACTGCAGGAAGAGGTACTAGGAGAGGGTGCTTATGCCAGAGTGCAAACATGCATCAACCTCATCACCAACAAAGAGTATGCTGTCAAAGTAAGAAAGCAGACATTTTTTACACTTAATAGAGGACTGTAATGTATTTGAAAACATTAGCACAATGCAGGTTGATTCCTGCAAGTCATTGCTTCTGTCTCATGTGTCTGTGAATGTTGTCTTTGCCACATAACATGTCTGTTGTCTGTGTGGGGCTTGGTTTAGTCGTCATTAACTTTGAGATGTGATAATGAAATGCCTTTGCACACAAAGGAGCCCAATGCCATTATATGTGGTTGAAGAGCTAAATGTAAGAAAGCTGCTGGGGCATGTGCATTAATGTGTCCATGTTACCTTCTTTTCACTGGTTATTCTTGAGAGCTTTTATTGAGTTAAGTTCTGGTCTTGTGGCAGGATGCTTCTTTTCCTTTTTTTCTAAGTTCAACTCTCGATTGAGAATGTCTGCAGGCTTTTATCTGTGTTGTGCTACTGCTGCACTTTTTTCCCTTTTTTCTGTGTGTTCTACACTAGCTGCTGTTAGACACGTCCTCTCATTGTTTTTACGAATGGTCAGCCTATCAGAGAGCTGGGAGGGATATACCCACCCCTTTCCTTTACTGCTATTGCCTACAGAGGACGCTCGTAGCAAGAACATCGTGTACTGGAAATGATGCCAAAACAAAATCCACATAGAGAGGAAGGAGGGGCCTTTGGGTGAGGGTTGTGACCCAGGGTGTTTACATTGCTTTGTTCTCCTTCTAGCTTAGTACAGTTTAACTTTTTTTCTTCTTCAAAATGGGGTGTGGACTTGTGAATACATGTCTTGACTCTTGGGACTTCCTTTTTTGGCTTGTGTGTGTATATATATATATAATGCTCATTTCCTCATTTTTATGAACAAAACATTGTGAAAGATTTTTACTGGAATGTAGGAAAGTAGAGCAAAGGCTTTGTTTTCTTTCTTTGGTGTTGCCAGTTCAAGGCTGGTTCCCAATAAAGCGAGCGTCCATATCATACCAATTCACATTTCAGTGTAATCTGAGCACATATTCCATCATGTGACCATGATCTGTTAGTGTTGTTTACCCTGGGATGGTTTGGCAGATCCCTTGGGACTTTGCAGTTCTGGGGGAGGAGGCACGAGGGTCGGCAGTTATTAGAGGTCATTTAGGAGTCTGGGGGGGCTTCTGCCAGATGTCCCGTCTCTCCCTTCCCCCTCTAGACGGGGGGGGGGGGGGGGGGGGGGGGGGCAACAAAAGCCTCAGCAAGGGTTACCACAGGGCTGTGCAGTGCACGCCCATCTGAATCTCTGGTTCTCCAACCTTAAAGGTATTATTTCCCAACAATGTTGATGATTGAACATTCAGCGAGACTTAGTGGGGCCTTATTTTTAATTCTGATCTGTGATTTGGATAATCAACCATAAATCTCAGTCTAATAGCTGTCCACCCACTTATCATGTTGATAATGCATATGTCGGCTATGTTTTTTATTCTTTTATCTGCACGTCAGTATTTGGCTGTGTTGTGTAGTGATCGGAAGAAAGCAAACTGATTGGGGGCTGCTTGTGCTGCTGACTCAGACTGGAACAGTGCAGGGGCTTTGGGCTGCTCGCAGGGCTCTTGTCTATCTATTAATCCTAGACACACACTGCAACTCTGGCCCCATTGGGCTTCAATAGCAGCTGTAATCCAGCTACCAGGAAGAGAAACATGCACAGCCTCCCAAGCAGACAATAACTAACCAGGGCTGGAAAATTCAGGCATTTTGCTTTGGTGTCAGCAGTCTATCTTTCTGTCTCTCTTGGCATGCCATCATGCAGCTGGTGGCCCCTCAGTGGTTTAGTTCCAGGCAGTACAAAGTTATTTTTAGCAAGTTTTTTGTTTAGCGTAAACAGTTTTAGATTAGCCTGTGGGATATTTGAAAGAACACGCATAGATCCTTAAGAGCACTTAAGATTCAAATATGGGTCACACATTAAGTGCTAAATATAGAGATGCTGTGATTGGTTTCATTTTGTTCCGTCTCTGCTTTGGAAGGCAGCTCTGAAAGTAGGTGAAACTATCTTTACAACCGTCACAGGGTGGAATAAAGGTTGGAAAGTAGTTTTAGGGCTCTTTATATGGATTATAATCTTCACAATATAGTAAACACAACTGCAGGTGGGGTTTTCTGGTGCTTTTGTGAGGGGACAGCTTTCACACAAACATTAATTTTCACAGGTGGGCTCTGTTTTTCTTAAGTCATCAAGAGCGTTTTTCAGAATTGTCCTCCATCCTATTGTTGGGGAGGGGGGTCACACGTGGAAGTCAGACTTGTTTGTTCAGTGGGATATTTTAAGATGTTGTGGCTGAACTATAATGTTCTGTTCCAGATCATTGAGAAAAGACCGGGTCACAGTCGCAGCCGTGTCTTCCGTGAGGTTGAGATGCTCTATCAGTGCCAGGGCCACAGGTAAATGACCTGTTTGTCATGACCAACTAAAACAATGTCACTTAATGAATGGGAGTTTTTATATTGTTTGACAATGTGTATATGGGCAACTTACTGGAAGATATGGCAATTTTAATTGTATAACCAAAACTGCAATTTTCAATTGATATTCTCTCAGGTATTTCAAGTAACATTTCCTGAGAGTTTGAGTTAATGTGCCCGTTATTGTCAATTTAGATGCAATTGTGAATCATGAGATCGCTTTGATTTCATCAATATACTTTACAATTCCATTGAGAGACGATAAATTATCATATTGAATTATTGCTCAGTCCTACTTACGAATGTATGGATGAATGATGTAGTACCACAGACTTGTGATTTGTGCTAAATCTTATTCTATGTAAGCCCTGCAGTCCTCTTACTCTACGGTGCAGAAATCACTTTAATTGTTAACTAGATGACTGTTGACAATGGCTCATAGTGTTTTTTCTCCTCTTCTATAGTAACATCCTGGAGCTGGTGGAGTTCTTTGAAGAGGAAGACAAATTCTACCTGGTGTTTGAAAAGCTTAGAGGAGGTAAGTGAATTATAGCTGCTGCAGGATGCCTGCATTAGATCTTTATTTTTAAACATTTTACTGTAATGCATGTGCACAGTCTCTAGGCTGTAGCCCTTTAATTTATGTCTGTGTGGGAAGGCACTAATTTGTTTTGTTTTTCTTGTACATAAAGCTGATATATGCTTATTTTTGCCCCTATAATAGGGTCAATCTTGGCGCACATTCACAAGAGAAGGCACTTCAGTGAGCAGGAAGCCTGTGTTGTCGTGCAGGACATCGCCAGCGCTCTAGACTTCCTGCACAACAAGGGTAAGACCAGTTGACGAGTAATTTTATTATTCCTTATGATCACCAAAACGCCCAACGATCATTAAGTCGGTATTATTACTGTTTTTACAGAACATATTAACTTATTGTTTGTTCAAATTGGCCATTGGACACAATACCCTATATATTGGTGCTGGAAAAAAATGCTTGATTGTTGTCTTAAAACTGACTATATAAAAAGTAAATTTCTTTCCATCTATCCTATCTTTTAGGAATGGCACATAGAGACCTGAAACCTGAAAACATTCTCTGCAAGAGTGCAGACAAGGTGAGATTATGAGCCCAGTTAGTTCAATGGGCAACTATTGTGAAACTATCTGGCCCCACAATAAGATATTCTACAACAAATAATACAAGTTAATCAAAATGTAGATTCATTTGAATGATTCTGAACCTGTCTCTTTGTCAGATTTCCCCGGTCAAGATCTGTGACTTTGACTTGGGCAGTGGGATCAAGCTGAATAGTGACAGCTCGCCCATCTCCACCCCTGAGCTCCTCACTCCTGTAAGTCCACCTGCATATTGTAATTGTCTTGTTTGCCAAACAGCTTAAACCTTTTATGTCTTGAACAGTTCTATTGAAGGGAAATGCATGCCGGTAATGTGTTAAGTATAGCTTTTGAGAGAAAGGAAGAGATTTATCTGTCATATGGTCTTGGTCACAGGTCCCCTATACAGTGGTTTGTGACCCTGTTGTGGATAAGCAGGGTGCTTTCAGGTTGTAAAACAATGTCTTTATCAAGTCCAACTGGCTGGTTGCCCATTGGCCAATCCTCAGTGGTGTTGGTGGCAAGGCAGCTCGCTGATTGGAAGAGGGAAAATGTTGGATGTTGAGGTTAAGGCAGTTCACTGTTGGGCAGTTTCTCTGAAATGATACAGATTGCTTCCTGAATGTCCCATTTGGCTCTTTCCCACCTTCCCTTATCATGCCGAGTGTCAGCAACACTTGAATAGATATCCCTCAGTTTAACGTCAATGTCCTGTTGCTTATCAGTTGCAAATATTAAGGACCATGAGTTTGGGGGTTATGATTGTTTAACTCTGTTGTCTGTTTAATCTGCTGTCGTCACAACACAAAGCAAATGCTCTGAAAACTGCCCAGAAAAGCGGGACCCTTTGCAACCTCAGAGGGGAATGGTAAAGCTGAACTGGCAAGCGCCCTACATGTCAACACATACTCTGTCTTCTGGCTGGCTGGATGGGGGGCACTGGATAGATGGACCAGAGCAGGTGAAGGATAGCAGTTTAGCCTACAGGAATGTAGGAGTGGGTGGGGGGTTTCTACACTGGTAACTTCATCTTCCTTTAGAAGAACTAATGGATAGAGCCCATCCCTGGACTATTTGAGGCCTCTCGTGTTCAGTCTATTCAGGAATTGGTGTTGAGCCTGAACGATCACACGTGTGTGGTGCAGTAGGGTGCACTTGATGTTGGCCTGCCTCTTTACCATTTATCCTGAAGTTTTGCTGAGCATTACTCGGTCTAATGCAAAGATTTCAGTGGAGGAAAAGTTGATGTCTGAGGACAGGGCACGATGTGATAACCTTGAAGGCTGCAGAGAACACATTGACTCCTTCAAGGCCATGTCCTATGGTATGAAGTTGCAATGAAACCAAAACACACAAACTCTCGCTCATTTCCCCTTTCTCTCTGTGGTATGAGAAGAACATCCACCCCCTCTCTTTCTGCTGAGTCTCCGCCCAGTGGGCCCAACCTCGCTTGTGCTTGTCTGCGCTTTCTTTATGTTCTTTATACAAAGGCTATGCATAAGGCTTGTTCTAGAAATTTTAGTCTTTCCCCCATACCTAGCAACTGAGATGTGATTGGCTAGACCAGAGGGAGGGAGGGGGAGGGTAACTGGGAGGAACAAATACCCAGTCCGCTCATGCGCTCTGGCTTGTTTTCTTTGCCTTGATCACAGGAACAATGTTATCGGATTTTCATCTCACTATTGGCACTGACACACACACACACACACACACACACACACACACACACACACACACACACACACACACACACACACACACACACACACATTCCTACAGTTGCTGTTGCACAATATAATGTTCTTCAGCATTTATTGCTGATTTGTTCCTGATCCAACTGAATGTGTGCAATCAACTTTTCTCTTGGGGAGGTTGTATGTTTGTTGTAGGTGTGTGCTTTCTAGTACAATAGAGAACACGTGGAAGAGCAGAGGGATCGTTCTATGAAAAAGCTAATTTTAGTTTACTAAGAACTCTGCACAAGTGACTGCCTGTCTGCTTGGCATGGAATAAATCGGACTGTGCAAATTTCAATGCTCATATGCAGCAGTGGGGAACTGGATGAATCTGTAACGTGAAGACACTACATAAAAGCAGCTAAGACGGTTAAAGAAAAAAAATATCAAGGAACTGCCTTGGTTATATGTTGTCACGGGTGCAGCTGCATGTAGACTGAACTTCCTGTAATCTTATTCAGATAATCCTGTAGTTTACAAACTGTAGGGGTGTGTGTGTGTGTGTGTGTGTGTCATCAGTGGTGTCAGTATGGTCTGACAAGTCACATGGTTTCAGGAAAGTCCCAGGTTGCAATACCAACAAATCCTGAAGTTGCAGCAGCTGATTAACACCTATCTGCAGCTTCCAGGAAGGTTTGAGGAGGATGTGACTGCTGCAACTTCAGAAGGTGTTTGCTGCTGCAGCACAGGAAGAACAAATGTGAGATAGATTATTTCACTGCCACCCTTCAGCTCTTATCACTGGCAGTTGCAAGCAGTCCCTGACTGGCTATCTTTACCCTGACTTGTCTTTGATTGGCGGCGTATTTGGGTTGCTTTGAAACAAGCTTAACCTTGATAACTGTTTTTGATAGCAACGCTATCACATTGCCTTTCAGCTTTGGGGCACCGTGGTAAGCAAAAACATCGTCTTGTGTCTGTGTCTTTTGTTTCTGTGGCAGCTACATTCGGCCTGAATCCTGGGGGCTTGTCTGTGGAGGCAGTTGGCCCAGACATGATGTTGTTGGTGGAAACGTGGGGGTTGGGGTTTTCTCCCCGACAGAAGCAGCTTTGTCTGAGACGAGATTCCTGTGCAGCAAATTTCATTACATAAGGGTGCAGCAGGGTGAAGGAGTAGGGAGACAGCTGGGATATGGTACTGGGACACAATGAATGCCTGCTCAATATAAACATGCTCGCACAGATGGGCGAAAGGATGTAGGCCACAGGGCTTTGCCAAGGAGCAGGCCTCGGTTGGTACAAAATACCATGGACTACCGTTTTGAAAATGACTGATCAGGCAAAGGATGGATTGATTTGTATTCTCAGAGCAGGTTCTTGGAAGATATCTATGGGACAGAAATCTCACAGAATCCAAACTCTTACTATAGGAGTTCTTGTTTAAGTTGAGGCAACAATAAAATGTGTGCCCCGCTGAACTAGCGACCTGCTCCTCTTTTGTGTTCCTACAGTATTAAAATGCCATTTGGTGTTTGTTTCAAGTTACGCAACAGGCAAGGGCTCAGCCCAGTCTATGGCTCTGCAGGACAACCAATCCTCTTTTCCCTGCTCAGTGTTGGCCTAATTTCTTCCTTGGCTACATAACAAAGTACCGCCAGAGCTGAGCCAACCCTTGCCCTCAGCCCATTCTGCCTTTGTTGTGTACAGCTGGATGGTCAAAGCAGTGACTCACTGCTGCTGCCTGCCCGCACTAACCTGCTTCATTATAGCATAGCCCTCCCTTCCTCTACCCTTGATATATAATTGTACACTATGTTCCTACTTGGGTGTACTTACCACATTGAGAAAAGCTGTATAGCACATTTTAAATGAACCCATCACTGCATATAAGCATGTGACCGTCACATAGGCTGCCCCCTCCTACTGCAGAGCCCAAGAGAAGGCCCCAAGCTTTAACACTTGCAACCACGAGGTGTCAGCTGAATGAAGGAATGTAGGCCGCAGCCAAGAGAGGCTTGTTTCTCAACTCTTTTCCCGCTATAGTTACGGCTTTCTGCTTTTTGTTGTCCTTGGGGCTGACAAAATTGTTTTTTTTTGTTTCAGTGTGGCTCAGCAGAGTACATGGCACCCGAGGTGGTTGAGGCTTTCAGTGAGGAGGCCACAATTTACGACAAGCGCTGTGACCTGTGGAGCCTTGGAGTCATCCTCTACATCATGCTGAGTGGCTACCCACCCTTTGTAGGCCGCTGTGGCAGAGACTGTGGCTGGGAATTAGGAGAACCCTGCCACACCTGCCAGGTAAGAATTTGCTACATCAATTGAGCCATTCAGTTTTGTATTAATAAAACTTGGACAATGCATCTTCTCCATCCAGGTCAAAGTAACCTGATGTAAATCTTTGTCCATTTCCAGAACACTTTGTTTGAGAGTATCCAGGAAGGAAAATATGAGTTTCCAGAGAAAGACTGGGCTCACATCTCCTCAAGTGCCAAAGACCTAATATCCAGACTTCTGGTTCGAGATGCCAAAAATCGCCTGAGTGCCAGCCAGGTGCTGCAGCACCTCTGGGTGCAGGGGGTAAGCCTTAAATCATTAAACCTCTTCTGCATGTCTTTTTAAACATTCTTTGTTTGGGGTTAGTAAGTATTTAGGTGTTAACTTGTCTTTCTATTATTATTACTCAGGGTGCATCTGACACTTTGCCAACATCCATCCTGCATCAAAGGTGAGAGAACTTTAGTAACAGCTGCAGCAGACTATTCCTTTAAACACTTAAGTCTAAAATATATGCACCTTGTTTTTAATTTGTTGACCTTCTTTGTGTCTGGTGTTGTCCATTAGAACCAGCAATGCCAGGGATCTGACATTCTTTGCTGACAAGGCCATGGCTGTCAACCGGCAGCTGGCTGAACAGGATGGCATGGAAGAACAGCAGCAGCAGGAAGTCCCATTCGTTGTTACCGCTGCAGGCTCTTCTATGCGTCTCTCTCCTCCTTCCAACTCCAAGCTGGCCAGGCGCAGGCAGCAAAACAGCCAGCTCAAAGGAGGACCTGTCTCTGCTGCAGAGCTCTGTCAGCTCTTGGCCCCTCTCGTTATTGTGGGAGACTGTGCCTGAACATTGTCAACCCTGACCTTCGACCTTCCGTTAAGATTCAAGTCCAGATTTAAGACTCTCCTTCTCCCCAATTCTGGCCCCTCTCCCTGGCTCTAGCTGGCCTTGGTTCTTCTGCCATTCAGGCTTTCTTGCCTCGCTGTAAAGGGAGATGCTGCTTGCAGCCCTTCCTCTAAATGCCTTCTGCCCTTCTGCAGCACTTCTGAAGCACATCAGCCCAGGGCCTGCATATAGCAAACACACACATATTGTGCATGTCAAGGTTGGGGAGGGGGGCCAGTTTATGATTTGGGAGAGAGAAGTATTTTCTAAGTTGTGTTTTTTCCCTCTTTTTTCCTTCATAAAACTCAGTTCAGAAGAAAGCACTCTTCTCTTCGAAAATAAGCTCAGACACCAAAGGACAACCTGTTGTGCTGCTCCCACGTTACAACTGGATCCACTGTGAATTAAGTTATCTGGAATGTTCTCTTTGCTTGTATGTATATGCATGAACGGCCCATCTGCAGATACGTACAAGCTTATGCAATATGTTAAGATGAAGGCTGTTCCTGTCTCGAAGGGATTCAGTAAAAGGGGTCGGGAGGGCTGTAAGCCAATGCTGTCCGTGCCTGGTGTGGTCCATTAATATGGCTAGGGACTTCAAAGAATATTTTTTTGTCTCCTTTAAGATAAATTCCTCAACACTGAGCCTCCTCTGTAAATGTCTGAGATAAAACACGCACTCATGGAGCTTGGTGGCCATGCACTTAATGCTTCTAGAGCAAAGAATGTCTGTACCCAGCCAGCCATGACCTACTGTTGCACCGGTTCACAGTTTATTACGTGAATATATGCCAAATGATCAGTGGCCACACCTTTCAGTGTTTGAGACCATCGGACAAGTCTAATAGTATTGAATTCAACTATTTTACTTGGTTTGTGATGCATGGCCACTCCAAAAGTAGACTTCTGATCTAGTTCTGCAGTATATCTGGTATGTTGGTACAAGCTCATTTTAAATGGCTAAGCAAGTGTTACTTTCATTGTAAAGAACTCATGACATGTCCCCTCACCACAACCAGAACTTGTATTTTTTTTTTTTTTTTTTTTACTTTCTTGTAATTTTTGTTTCACCACTCAATTAATGCATTATATTAAACCTTGGGTATTTTTGCAGTAAAGGTCCTTTCAGGGGTTTGAAAAGCACATTTTGGCCAATGTGACTTGAGTGTCATTTTTCATTTGAATACATTTATTTGGACCATCTCTGCCCCTTTCAAAGTTCAATTTTTTTTTAAAGAGATGCCCCTTTTTAAAATAATGAAATACAAATTCTCAGTATAAAAAAGGCAGAAGAGATTTTTCAAAAAAGAAAAGGAAAAACATTCCAAAAAAAGAAAAACAAAAAAAAGTCTTCCATGGACATGTAGCTGTATTAAGTTTACTTATTTTTCATGTTTGAAACTCCATGTCGTTGTGCCACACTGATTTTTTTTTTTTTTTTTTTGTATGGCTGTAATAAGCTTTTATTTTCTATATGATGATTTTCATGCAGGTGCTGTTCAGTTCAGGTGAAACACCGGATGTTTTCCTTGTTTTGTGTTTTTAAAAGTTCAGAGTATGTGGTGTATGAGGTGAGATGGAAGAGTTTGTTCAGTTTATCTGGAGCGTTCATGCCCAGCGAAGGCAAGATTTAAGTTTTATTTTTTATATGCAAGAGTTGGCAATAATCTTTTTATTTTATTTTTTTGGTTTATTCAGATTAAGTTAAAGCTCATTCTGAAACTAACTGGTAACGGACTGGTGATGAGGTCTCGCAACACTGTAGCCATTTCACCAAAGAGGGTTCGAGTCATGATATTGATCATCACCTTGCAGTGAGAAGTGGAGACTTCTGATTGTCCGTGTCCTGCTGCCAGCGCTGCAGCGACGGTACTCTGGAAATGGCTCTGTGGTGTCATTACGCTGATTATAGGACACTGTAATAGCTCTAAAATACCTTTCTACAGATGCATCGTTATGGGGTTTATGTCTTATAATAAGACTTACTTGAATTTGTGTATGCAGCGGTTTCTTCTCCATTTGGGAAACTTTGCTATTGTTGATCTCAAAGCATTAAGCTGATGATCGAGGCAATCTTGGGGTTTTGAAAATATCTAAACAGTTCAGTATTCTGCCTTTTTTTCCCCCTTTGAGTGTCAAGACAAGTTGGTCCCTACTTTTTTATAGGGTTGGATACTCAAACGCACACATTTTGGCCATACTCTGATATCCTGAATGGTATAATAAGAGTTTTCTTGGTCTTGACCATTTCTACTTTTGTCAGATGGCAGCAGCTTTTTGGACTGCCTTTTATTGGGGAGGGGGGATAATGGGGACAAAATGATATCCTTAAGCCTCGCGATTTTTATATTATAAGTCATTTTGAAGTATGGAAGTGTTAAGATCCAGTCATTCATTCAAATGGACAGCCCATCAACTTCCCCACGATTTGAATGTAGCCCACAGGCAAAAGCATTTACAATCCAGCAACATTGATCAAATGTTTTATAAATGGTTCATTTCATGGACATGGTGTGGGGTTATTCTGTTGATTCAGTTCTCAAGCTTTTTTCCCCCCTTCTTCTGAGAGTTGACGACTGATTTTAATACTGTCTGAATCGCCCCAAACCCACCGTGTTCATGGGAAGAAAATGAAAATAAATACATCCTTTTAAATACAAAAAATATTTTGATTTAAAATAAGCACTTTACTGTACCATGTGAATGATTGCATTTCACTCAAGGCAACATTTATGACCGTTGCTACAGATTTTTGTATTGTTTTTCTAAAAAAAAAAAATGCAATAAAATGCTTTGAACTACGGACTTGTTTGGTTATTTTCTGTGTGTTGCTTAAAGGAGTGACTTGAAAACTGCACTTGACCTGTTTCGGTATCACTAGTTTCATATTAACTAGCAGTCTTATCTTTTGGCCAAGGTTGAGGCGGTTTCATCTGATTCGGCACTGTAAATCCCCTAATCAGTCACACGCCCTGATATCTGAGCCATGTCACATGTGTCCTTGGCTGTTGGTAAATATGATCTGTTGTCTCCTCACACTGAAATGTGACAGTGGTTTCACCTTGTCAGTAACGCTGGGAGCTGCTGCGGGGGTGGCCGCTGTTCTCGGCTGCACAGACCTGATATGGCGAGACTGATGCAACCTGCTGCAAGAGCTGCAGCGCCTGTGTGCCGCCTCATCATCTGCCTGGAAATACAAAATGACTTCTGCTGAATGAGCTAAATGCCAGTGTGCTTTTTTTTCTTTTTTTTAACACAGCTGCAAGTCAGGATTTGTCTTCCTGTGGTTAAAAGCAGCTGTACTGACTAAAATAATGTCTGAAGAAACACTTCAAGTAGATAAACAGCAGTTGGGTTTGGTCAAATATGTTTAAGTGAATGACCAAAGACTGCAATGAAAAGCATAATGATTAACAGAAATACCATCAGCACCAATAACCACGTGTCAGTTATGTCCTGTCAATTAGATTTTATACTCATTCTTTATTGGCCTATTATTCATTTATCAACTCATCTTTTAATGTATGAAATGTCAAAGAAAACGTGATGTCCAAAGTCAACGCTCCAAAAGATTCACTTTAAAATGCTATGAGGTGGCAAATCCTCACATTGTGAAAATGAATATAGCTTTTATTTTGCATTGTTTGATTAAATGACAGTGACTCAGTTAGCAAAACAAAACAGTTTCTACTATTCATTAAACACAGGGCACCGATATTTTAGGTGTCGTTTGGATTCCTCCATTCTTCCCCTTTAGATTAAATTTAAACATACAACAAAAAAGCTCTGTCCATTACGTAACTTCTATTTCAACATTGCAAACGTCATAAAGCAGGAGGAAATGAAATGATGCAACAGCAGTGAGTTTTCTGCACAACATCCAGAGAACTTGAGACGGACGAGACACTTCCCAGGTGTTTGTCTCCCTCTGCTGGACACTTCCCACAGGGCGTCACTCAGAGAGCATCCACTTGGTGTTTAGGTATGATACACTTTTTTTTTTATAAAGATCCAGAAGTTTATATCCCTAACCAGTAAATAAGGAGCACATGTTATTCTTTGTTTGATTGCGTCACACATTACACAAAGGGAGGAACAGATCGACCTTGTGTGAGACGCCGGTCATGAGATTCAGTTCTCAGATCTGAAGACGGTCAAGTGAGATCTATTTCTGGACTGTGTGTTTGAAGAAAGCCTTTTAGAAAACAAGAAGCTTCTGTGACTTAGTGGTTTATACAAATCTAAATCACTCTTGTATCAGTGGGTACATACTGTGATGCTTGTTTTTAAACCCCATTTTCTTTTATTGCTTATTTCCTTATAATCATAATAAATACATTTTATTTATTATAGCGCTTTAAAAAGATACTCAAAGGCACTTTAAATGAAAACAAAGAAACAGTAATAATTTAACAATACATGCAACAATACAACTAAAGCTTCAACTTGTAACTTAAACAACAGGAAACAAACAGATACAAAATCCTATTCATGTTGGACCCTAAAATTAGTTTGATTTCTGTCTCAATGTTTTTCAGGAACAGTTGAGATTTTGCTCAGTGTGTAGTAAGTAAAAAAAAAGAAGGTAAAAGACTCAGTGATGCTTCATGTCTTCCTCTCTCTGGTTATTTAAAGTAGTTAGTAAAACATTCAGCTAAACATGCGGGTGTATTCAATCTTAGCTACTTCCAATACACGAAACTGTAACAGCAAAAGTATTGTTTGATTGTAGAAAATTAAAAGGAACCAATGTACAAACAGACAGCATGAAAGTCACATTTATAAAAAACAAACAAAAAGTAATAAATGCAATAAAAGCAGTGAAAAGGAACAGATGCACACATATGAACCGAAGCACCAAATAAAACATCAGGTTTATAAAAAAAAAGGTAGAGTGAGAAAGAACGCAATAATCTTATAAATGTCTTGAGTTTAAGCAATTTAAAACAGTTGAAAATCGTAATGTTTGGCATACCCTTCAGTACGCCTTTGTGTCAAAATGTCTTCCTTTAAAACACAAACATATAGGTAGCTGATGACAAAATATGAGGCTAAAAAAGAGAACTTCACCTGCTGACAGAGCCATTAATCTCTGATTACCTGCCCAGCACACCTGAGAGTCATGGTGATGATGATGATGATGAGGAGGAGGAGGACTGGGGTCTAATTGGATGCCATGTCTGTGTGGAGTGCACAAAAAGCCTGCATGTGTTAGTCTTAAGTTTGAGAGCTGAGCAGAAGGTAAGTATTATGGGACATTTATAGAGTTTAAATGTTGTTGTTTTTTTGAACTACTTGTCTTGACATTTGTGATTTTCATAGCAAGGAATAGGGAAGCTAAAGTCAGGGTCAGTGCAGAAATAAGTTGTCTTTTTAAACCTGAGAAATTTTCTTCACCTTAATTTCACTGACCCTCAGTGAATTGTTTAAAGTGAACTAAGCAATGTTTTTAAGTGTTTAAAAATACTAACATCACTAACATGTCTATGCAAATGTGACTTCACATTTTAAAAGAAGTTCAACATTGAGAATTGTTTAATTGGCTTCATATAAGGCTATGGTATATTCCCAGAAATGACTTGCCTAACTCAAGCACTCGATCCTCTAAATCAGGGGTGTCAAACTGATCCAGTAAAGGGCCGTGTGGCTGCAGGTTTTCATTACAACCAAGCAAGAACACACCTGACTCGACTTACTCAATCACCTGAACTGTCTTCACACAGTTGATTTGTTGGACCAGGTGTGTTTTTGATTGGTTGGAATGAGAACCTGCAGCCACACTGCCCTTTACTGGATCACTTTGACACCCATGCTCTAAACCCTGCTTCTGGAGCGCAGCTGTCCTGCATGTTTTAAGCTTCGCTCTGCTCTAACACACCTGAGTCTAATGATTATAAACCCTTGACCAGCATCAGCTGCTTAATGAGCAGAGCATTCGACTCAGGTGTGTTCGAGCAGGGAGAAACGTAAAACATGCAGGACAGTGGCTCCCCAGGAGCAGGGATCCCCTCCCCTGCTCTAAAGCATCGTCTCATCCCTGCTACTGTCCATGTTTGAGGTTTCTCTCTGCTCAACACACCTAATGCTCTGCTGGTTATTAAGCAGCTTGAGCTTGTCAAGGATCAGATGTGTTAGAGTTGGGATATAGATCTAAAACATGCAGGACAGTGGCTCTCCAGGAGCAGGGTTGGAGACCCCTGCTCTTGAAAGAATCAGGCCGTTGACAAATGTCCTCCACCTCACTGTTTGCAGTTCTTTCTCCCCAGTTGAGCCCAATCCCAAACATTTCTGCCTGGATACTCTGCCAGCTGTTTCTGGCCTGACCCTTTTGCCATTGGGCTTTTTGCAGTTTCCATTTCAGGGCTTGTAAGGTCTTTAAGCAATGTTGAAGCCAGGAGAAGAGTTTGACGACACCATCAGAGAACTTGTCAATTTGTCCATCAGATGTTTTGTATTCTTTGAGGCAGGTGTTGTTTTCCAATGTCTCTGATCCATACAGGCTGCCGCATCACCTGCTTCATGTTGGAGTTAAAGCTATTAATCCATGATGTCTGCATCGGTCCCTCCCAGTGGTGTCCGCAGCACCGCCTGTATGTGAATGCTTGTGCTGTGCATGAGGTCAGGGTTGCTGGGTGGCGCTTCATCACCTGTGTCTTTGTTGTATTGCTCTAAATAAAAGGCATTTTATAATAGTTGTCATTAAATGTTTAGGGATTCTGTTTCTTTGAATGGACCTTACAGCTGACCGTTTGACTTTGATAACATTTAATGATGGCTTCCAGTGTGCACCACACCAGCTATAATGTGCAGATGTAATTTTCAACTGTCATGTTTTGAATCCAGGGGACTTAACGCCACCTCCTCACTGGTTTCTTGTGAAATAAAATGTTGAGAAACTTGTCTCTATTTTACTAAGCTGGCTGAGCCATGACTCAACAGTTTAACAATAAGAGCATACACACGTATTTGTACTCAAATATAAGCTTGGCAGAAAGCCAGGAATGAACAGTGTCTTATTTTTAATAAAATGTAAAATAGAGAAACACGTTTTCACTTTTAAATCATTTACACCCCCCTAACGGTTTTTTTTTTTTTTGGGGGGGGGGGGCGTCATTAGGCACACTGTTGGGCTATCCGGCCTCAAACTGATTAAAGTTTTAATATTTAGTATATTTAGTTTTCTTATATATTGTATTTTTAGAAGGGACCCTCGGTTTCCTACCTGTGACGTCAAGGAGCGCGACACACGAATCCACGCGAGATTTCGTCTCCCTGAACAGTCCAACATGGCGCCGTAGAGACGTTGTTATTGTTCCGTCGCTTTTTCAGGCTCTCGCAGTGAGACGAAAAGTGCGCAGAAAACCGGACGAGCGTGTTCAGGTGGGTATGAGAGGAACACCCGGAGATAATGATCAGATCCACCGGCTTCTTCCGAGGCATTGACTGCCCGTTTTACGCGGACTACAGCGAAGGCAAAGACGGCAGGAATGGGTGTAACAGACCGTACTGTCACTTCAGGCACAGCCGCCACAGACGGGCGTCCTACGGAGCTCCAGCAGATGTTAAACAGCAAAGAGACCTTCACTCCGCACACAAAGGTGCTGAGCGTTGTTTGTGTTTTACTAAATTCAGAGTTTGACTTGTACTTTCGGCGGCGAGGACGTGTGTGTGGACTGGACCACAGTGTTGCAAATGTGTCGAAACTAACGGTGCAAACTGCATCTCTGCTGCACTGTGCAAACAACCACCATTGATCAATCTTACCAGTTATATAGTATCCTCCAATGGTTACTGTAAACTTAGCTGTAGCCAGTACAAGGTGGAAGTATCAGAGCAACAGCAGAAAAGATGCATAGTATTACCAACTTTTAAAAAGCATTATGGACATCTGCTGCATATAAAACGTAGCAACAACGTAAACAAAACAAAAATATGGCACCGGTTGTGTACACACCTACATAAACTAGTGTATTAGGACTAAAAGAGAAAAGAAGTTGAGTTGTAATTGATAAATCAGGTGAAGAGTAGAGTGTCCTTTGTCTGCAGCATCAAAAGATAAAAGTTATTGCACTTTTTGTACCAAACTAATTCTTTGGTCTGTTGACTTTGTTCCCCTTGAACACTGAAACTTCACTTGTCCTTCTGGATTGATTTATTTTTTGGTCCCCAGAGTTGTCTTTTATTTTTCATAGGTTAACTTATATTCACATCCCAAGAGAGTCCTGTATAATATTCAGCTATAGACCATCTGAGCTTGTTAAAGTTGGGTGGGTTGTCTTGTATGTGTTTTATTTCAGATTAAGTCCTCATGTGCAGAATATATTAAACGCTCTCTAGCTGATAATATCCTCAGAGGAAAATTGTGAGATGAGATGTGGTGGAAAGAAGGGATGCATCCATCCAATTTCTTTTTGCTCCTGTTACTTATTCTAACACCTGAACTCAAAGAGCCTGCTGATATGAATTCTCTTATTTCCCCCAAATTTAAAATCGGTTTAACTGCTCCCTCTCCGCATGAAACCATTTGGATAAATAAGGCAATACAATATAATGCTCCAGGGATTAACATCGAATGGCCCTCTGTCACCATATGAATGTAACTTAAAGCAGAAACTGCATTTGTTTCATTCCAGTGACAAATATACTGTTGTAATGTGCTTTATAAGGTCAGTATTTGGGCAGACCGGAACAGTGCATCCAAGTTAAAAGCTAGTAAGTGGAGTTATTATTTTAGTGGTCAGTTATATTGAGACTGTTTGTTTATCTTGCATCCATGCAGAACAAGGTTATGATCCCTTCAACCCAGAAGTCGTGAGGCCCCAGGAGCAGCAGAATGGAAAGCCGGAAGATGCCTCGGGAGACCTCAGTGGTGCGCTGGAGCTGGTCAACAAGGCCATCGAGGAGGTTCGCAGCGAGGTGGAGAGGGAGAAGAGGAAGCTCTCTCGGATTGGGGATGAACCGTACGATCCCAGCGAGAGCACAAAGTTGTCTCCATCTGATGCCCGTAAGAGTAAAACACCACCTTCACACATGGCCTATGACCCTTCATCTGATGCCCGTAAGGGTAAAACACCACCTTCACACATGTCCTATGACCCCTCATCTGATGCACGTAAGAGTAAAACACCACCGTCAAACATGGCCTATGACCCTTCATCTGATGCCCGTAAGAGTAAAACACCACCTTCAAACATGGCTTATGACCCTTCATCTGATGCACGTAAGAGTAAAACACCACCGTCAAACATGGCTTATGACCCTTCATCTGATGCCCGTAAGAGTAAAACACCACCTTCACACATGGCCTATGACCCTTCATCTGATGCCCGTAAGAGTAAAACACCACCTTCACACATGGCTTATGACCCTGGGAGTTATCAGATGACATCTGAAGGTTATAATCCCACCCCTGGCTGCAGCAAGTATACCTTGGATTCAGACAACCAGGGAAGCAATAGTAACTCCATGGAATATGTTCCCACTTTGAGAAAGCCTCCATCTCAGACACACGCACACCAACTCCCCTCTTCTCCCCCCAGTCCAAAGTACTCAAACAGCACATCCTCCTCTAAGTGTAAATATACCGTGGACAATTCAAAACCATCTACAGATATGGAGTACGACCCGCTATCCAACTATTCGGCAGGAATCGCAGCGAAAAGAAAGAAGGACCGCAGTGCACAAGCTGTTAAGACGGAGCGAAAGAAGACACTCAAACTACCAGGATCAGACATATCAGACGAGGAGTACATTGTAGCTGTGAAAAAACCATGGCAGCACAGTGTAGACTCAAAAAAGTACACTTTCTCTGAATCTGATGAGGAGAGCTCTGGAACAGAGTATCGACCCACCTCACTGAGCAGTCTCCAGCAGAGAAAAGGCAACAGCGGGTCACTTTGGGACGCTGTGCGGAAGGAGAGGAAAGAGAAAACTGAAAATATGCCAAATGCACTGACACAGAGGAATAAAGAGGACTTGACAGGGGACTCGGACGTCCAGGATGATATCAAACGAAAGGTCAGTTCAGAGGAAAAGAAGGCGGTTAGTCAAACTCACAAAAAAATCACCAAACCTGAGAAGGTGCATAAACTTGAAAAGGAAGCTAACAAAATGACTGGCAGTAAGAGTAGTAGCAGCAGCAGCAGTAAAGACAAAGGGTCAATCAAGAGTTCAAACCAGGACTCAGCTAAGAAGGAGAACAAGAGTCATGGAAAAAGAGACGATAGGAAAAACACGGTTAAGACACTTCATAAAGTTCAGAGGGAAGGCAGAGACGAAAAGAGAAGTGACGGTAAGATCAAAGCAGCAGAAAAAGTAAGAACGGACTCAAGTAAACGAGATAAAGATACAGAAAATGGTGCAAGGGAAAGCAAGAAACTTAAAGTATCAGAAAAGGAGCACAGCAAGTATAATGGCCACCGACACAAAAATGGTAAACTTGATAGCATTCAAAGAGAAAAGGATTCAAAGAAAGTTAGTAAAAGCAGTTCTAGTGTCAGGAGCGGTAATAGCAACAGTAAAGGAAGTTCTGCGAATAGTAAAGATAAGGTAAAGCAAAACCGCAGCTCCTCAAATGGCAAAAGACGTGAGGACAAACGAAATCTGAGTTTAAGCCACGTTGATCTGTTTGGAGATGAGAGCCCAGAGGAGGTTGAAACAATCGTGGTGGACGACGACGACGACGATGACGACGAACCCGAAGAAGTGCTGGTGAGAAAATCTGCTGATGCTCTAAAGAGGGGACGTCTGAACAAGAGGAAGGCGTCGGAGCTGACTCCGTCTTCTTCTGACGATGAAGGCGACCCCCCAGTTAACATCGAGGTCGATGACGTTGGAATCGACTTCTCTAGTTTCCAGGATGAACTGGACTATGACTCAGACCCCATGGAGGAGTGTTTGCGCATCTTCAATGAATCCAAGGACGTGAAGACGGAAGACAAGGGAAGGCAAGCTAAACAGGTATTTCTTTCTCATCTTTCCGTTGCATTTTAGTTTTCATTTACCACATACTATTATTTTTTATTAGTCATATTTTGCAAATGCCAGTTAAACACACTGTGTTGCTCCCTCTCAGCCCTCCAGAGATTCAGTGGAGGAGAGAAGCACAGAGAGCACTTTAACCACTCTCTTTCCCGGTCAAAAGAAGAGAGTTTCGCATTGTGTTGCCACAGGAAGTGTAAGTTTGTCACCTTCACCTCATCTGTGTTTCTCCATCCCACAGTGCTCCCACAAGGCCAGTTTAAGTTGTGTGAACACACAAGACTAGTAAGAAAACTTTATCACAGAAACAGCAGGTCAGAACATTTTATACAGTTTGTTTACAAAACCGTAATTGTTTTACCCTTAAAAGCCCAGCATAGTATCGATGCTACACTAGACGTGTGCATGTGTGACAAACTTCACATTGAACTCCAAAACGCCTAAATACAACTTATCACATTGAAAAACAAACATGCCCTGGTTGACTATGGAGTTACTCAACTTTGATTCCCCACTGGGTATCAAATAGGGCTACCGCGCTTAGTCGTCATCGATGACACCTTAAATATTTTGAGTTGACTACTTTTTATTTTTTCTAAAACGTTTCAATACATTCCCATCAGTGTTTCTCTTATATTCATTCTGCAGCGGCAAGTGCTGTGGATCTGATTTATGCCGATGTGAAGAGTGGTCCATGTGGAATTTGAAAAGTAACTGATGTGATTCGTGATCTAAAATATTTAAAGAAACTTTAAATTCTTATATTCAAGAATATAGTTAGTTTTGGTGGCAGAACGGGTTAGGTTTGGTTCACCAACATAAAGTCATAAGCCCTCATTTTGTTATTTTAGCTTATTTCTGTTTTTATCATGTTGCTGTTGCCATAAAATAAAATTAACATGGCCAGTCTGATTTTCTTTATGAAAATTAATCGTTTAGATTAATAGACAAAATACTCAATAGATTAACTGATAGAAAAATAGTCGTTAGTGGCAGCCCGTGTATCAAATATGGTATGCTCAAAGGTCATGAATGATTGTGACTTTACTCACACTTTAATCATATGATTTATAACAAGTGGTGAATGGAAGATAAGCTTCAGTCAGTCCTGTGTCCAAGTGTTTCATTGTCTGTGTAAACTTTAGAGGGGTGCAGCCTTCACCACTGTTTAATGGTGCTTCAAACAAGTATTGTAACATGGACAGTCCTCAAGAAGAAATTTAGTTATTGCAACTTAAAGTCAAACTTTATGACTCTATTATAAACCTGTACAATTCTTAATGATCCTGTATATGTCTGTGTTGGAAACTAACTTCCTGTCTTTGCAAAGAACCCGGGGGGGGGGGCAGAGGTTGTGGGAGCAGCAAGGAAATTAACTCCGCAAACCTAAACAATAAGCTGCTGCGACCTTGTTTTTCAGCAGGTAGTAGTGGTGGTACTTCAGGAAGCCTGCACAGTTACTTTAGAGCGAACAGGGAAGTAAACACTGAAAGAACAATATGCAAATGTTGGCGCAGCAGATGGTGTTGGGGATTTCCACTCACACAGTACAGGCTGTATTATTTAAATGGGCCGTCTGATTGTCAGTAAGTGATTGTCTGTTTCCTAAAAATCAGCTCAGACATTTGTCTGTTCAGATTTCTTAAGGGCGCTTTTGGCGAAACGCACAGCTTTTTTTATTACGTTGTCAATGGCCGCTTCATTAAAAGTCCTGTTCTTTTATTTTATGTCTTTCAGGCCATGTCATTTTGAGGTATATTCACCAATTCAAATTATAGATTGAAAACCAGTATTTTGTTTGTTTCATAACTGATCTGTTAATTTGCTGATAAGTATTATAAATATAGACCTGCTTTACTCTTGTTATTATCATATAACCAATTAACCTAAAAATAACACAAATGAAAAAAACGTATTAAAGGTGCAGCTTTGTCATTAACTGTTTGCATTATCTGATTTGCAGTTGTGAATTCACACTTTCATGCCAGAGTCCGATATTCCACAGGGAGATAGTTTATGTCTATTGCATGTACCATTAGATTACGGTGCAGTTTGGTACTTAACAGGCACGTTGAAGGTGCTTCATTTCAGACTTCATTTCTAGTGCAGGAAGCCAAAGAATAACATGACCATATCTTTGTCTTTTCAGCATCATGCTTTCTGTATTAGGAACAATATGGTTGCTTTTAAATAAAATGTGCCTCTGTTTTTATCAGACTGACACAAACTCCATGACCGCGGTGCGGCCGTACAAGAGACCCTCAGCCCAGGAGGTCTGCTACCACCGTATGCAGATGGCACAACAGCAAGCGGCTCAGCTTTCCGTTTCAGTCAAAGCTGCCTCACACAGCTCCAGCCCCAGCTTTTCTAAAGAGAGGAAGAGAATAGCACATCGTCCCAGCCCACAGACGACATCCTCCAAAACAAGTGAGTGCCTCCACCATTCTGTATAGTAGCAGGATTCAGCTTTTTGTTTTCAGAGTAGAAATCCTTAATAACACCACACTAAAAGCGTTTTCAAGGTTTGAAAAGTGCTTTGATTTTGAATGAAGTGCTTGAAACTGCTTGATATTTTATGTTATAAGGGATCATGGAAGTTATGGTATAAAAAGAAGATTTGCACATTTGAGAGACTGAAAACAGAATTTCTGACATTTTTACATGAAAAATAACTTTTGACAATTAACAGATTATCAAAATAGATGATGATGATTATATTTCTGTCGATCTACTCGAGTTAGTTTTCCTTTCATTTGTCGTCCTTCTTTAGAAAGCTATCTCAAAACATCATGTTGGTTGTTTAAAGGACAATTACATCTAATTTAATGTGATAAACAGGTGCAATAATAAGTATACTGAATACTGAGTGTTGTACTGCATACAAATATGTAGTTTGCCACAGCTGTGAGGTGCTAGAAAAGCATCAAAATGCACCTGGAAATGCTGGAAAAGGGCTTGGGTAAAGGTGTGGGAACCCTGTGTTTGATATCAGTGCTTTCCCCTGACCCTTAATGTGATAAAGTGATAACCTTAGGTTAGATGTAATGGTCTCCATCCCTGTGATGTGTAGAAATGGCACTATTTTTCCTCTGTTTAACTAGAAAGTCACATGTGTGTCTGACCAGCTCCTGCAGATTATAAACCAGCTACCAGTCGAGTGTTATCCCCCAGCCAGACCCATCAGACTGTCAAGGCCCAAACCACCGCCGGCATCTTGCCTAAGACCATGTCCACTGCCACGCAGAAGAGGGTGGCACACACACCCACCATGAAGGTATCCACACGCCACAAAATATAATGCTGCTGGTTGTTTTGTGTGTTTTTCTGAATAATTTTTGTGTGCACATACCCTTGAGAGTTTGCCAAGATAAGAGAAGATAAATGTTTGTTTAATCTGTTGGATGTGATTCACTGTCAGTGTTCTCTTTTCTGTTAACTTCTTCAGAGTAGTTCAATGAAGCGCCCCATCATCCCCATTGAGTTTGGGGCCAAAGTTCCCAACAACATCCGCCAGCGCTACCTCAACACCTTCATAGATGAATGTGTCAAATTTTGCCCATCAAATGACGTTGCCTTCCAGATGGTATGATTAGCCCCTCAGTTTTTACTCATCACACCCAGAGCTAGACGCTTTACTATCTGTTACATCATATGTAGCCTAGCTTATAAACCATGAATAGTTATGTGCTTCGTGGAGAGAACTCTAACCACACCTTGTCTTGAATGCAGAGAAGATTAAATGAGAGCGTCAGTTGAACAGGTTGCGTTTTTGACTGTTTTTGACAGAGGTTTGAATGTTTCAGGCCCTTGACGAGGAGAAGCTGGTGTATGATCGCAGCAGCACTAAGAACATCTACCTCAATGTAGCTGTCAACGCTCTGAAGAAGCTCCGCAGCAAGAGCAGCTCCTGTCCATCGCCTGTCACCAGTACGCCACCTCCATCTGCAGTATCACACACACAGTATTTACTCTTAGTTAGTTACATACATGAAGAAAACGCTACGTACAAAGCTAGGGATTGCGTCAAATGTGCCAAATACAGTATATCGTGATAATTGTAACACACTGCACAATATCACATCAGTTTATGTCCTCACATGTGCACATACAGTGGTAAGAAAGGGTCTGTGAACCCTTTTTTCCAAACTTTGTTGCATTGTAGACTTGATTTAAAATAGGCAAAATCCATCGTATTCCTCATCAATCTACACATAATACATCATAATGACAAAGCAAAAAGGATTTTTAGAAATTTTAGCAAATTTATTAAAAACTCAAATATCGTGCACAAGTTTATGAACCCTTTACTCAGTACGCTGTTGAAGCACCTTTGGAAGTGATTCCAGCCTGGAATATTTTGTGTATAATATAATCTATATATTATAACCTATATGAGCCTTTACACACGATCAACATCACCAGACTCTTTATATCTGCTTTATATTATATATTATAACCTATATGAGCCTTTACACACGATCAACATCACCAGACTCTTTATATCTGCTTTATATTATATATTATAACCTATATAAGCCTATACACACCATCAACATCACCAGACTCTTTATATCTGCTTTATATTATATATTATAACCTATATGAGCCTTTACACACGATCAACATCACCAGACTCTTTATATCTGCTTTATATTATATATTATAACCTATATAAGCCTATACACACCATCAACATCACCAGACTCTTTATATCTGCTTTATATTATATATTATAACCTATATAAGCCTATACACACCATCAGCATCACCAGACTCTTTATATCTGCTTTATATTATATATTATAACCTATATAAGCCTATACACACCATCAGCATCACCAGACTCTTTATATCTGCTTTATATTATATATTATAACCTATATAAGCCTACACACACCATCAACATCACCAGACTCTTTATATCTGCTTTATATTATATATTATAACCTATATAAGCCTATACACACCATCAACATCACCAGACTCTTTATATCTGCTTTATATTATATATTATAACCTATATAAGCCTTTACACACCATCAACATCACCAGACTCTTTATATCTGCTTTATATTATATATTATAACCTATATAAGACTCTGATTTTCAGGGACCCTTACAAGAGATGATAAAAACCTCTCGGCATTTGAATGGATCTCTATGAGAATTGAGGGCGGGACTAGATTCAGATGTAAATGACACGTACGGAGCAGGTGGTTGGATAAACAGCAGTAAGGCGTCATGGGTGTGATGCATCAAATGAGCCTCAAACCATCACTTTACAGGTTTCTTCTCCTGACTAATGACTAATCCTTACATAGAGTTCAAAAGGAAAATCAGCCCTTAAAGGAATATTGTGTGTGATGTGTTTAAATTGATGAGGAATAAGATGGATTTTTTTGCTATTTTAAAGTGAGTTTGTAATGCAACAAAGTTTGGAAAATGTGACGCTGTTCACATACTTTTTCACAGCACTATATTAGCGGGAAAAATAGATCCAAGCGCTTGTGTGTGTTACTCTGCAGAAGACCCGGGGTTAGTTGCCAAAAGGAGGGCTCATTCCCACGAAGAAGTTCTTGGAGGTCGCCTTGCCGCTACAACCAGCTTCACTGTCAACAGGATGGGTAAACAGCAGGAAGAGAAACTCATCGGTACGTTTTTTTAATTTCTTAGTCAACATTACGAGAAGAGTCATGTTTTCAGTTCTCTTTCTCTAGAACTGTTATGAACATATTTCTGAAACATGTTTATTCATGTCCTTCACTTTTTCCTCTCGTGTTTATCATCAGTCATCTGATCACATCCCTGACAACATGAACATGAAGGTTATTCCTATGATAAAATCAAAATGGACGTGTCGAGACAGTTACCCGTAACGTTGAAACTGTTCAGATAACCATGGGATACCCTTCAGGTCCTGTTCACAGCAGACTTGCTGCAAAGAGACTTTACGTCAGAGGGAATATGTTGACAGGAATGAAGTCATGCTGAAAGAACCGTTGATCAGTGTGATTGACAGGAAATCAATCGACAAAGTTATTTATCAAGTTTAAGATGCCAACGCACAGCTTTCTCATTTTACATTCTAATGTCACTATTAATTGAAAACTAGAGCTGAAAGGACTAGTTGATCAACTGAAGATGCCAAAGCAACTTTTGTTTAATTTTTGGAGCACAAATGCGTCATCTGTGCGAGGATTTGTTGTTTTTTTCTCACCTGAGATTATAATAAACTGATTATCTTATGTTTTTTGACTGTTGGTCAGACAATAAAAGGAATTTGAAGATGTCACTTTCGCTTTCAGAAAGTTTTGAGGACCATTTTTCACATTTTTAAAAGAACTATATTATAGACGTCAAAACTGAGTAATAGAGAAAAAGAAATGAACAGATTAATCAATTATGAGTCAAACCGTATAATAACTTTTAAGTGGCTTTTGACAAGCTATAGAATAAAGTCAGTTAGTTTTATTATTTTTTTATTTTCCTCAGTTATTTAATAAGTATTTATAGATAAATGAAATTATGAAAGTAATCATTAGCTGTAGTATTTCGCTGAGAGTATTGTAGTTTATACTTTATAGTAGTGTGCCATGCTGCAGGGGAAGAGCAGCAGGGTGATTTGGTGGTTTTAGAAACCAGTCTGTAACGCTTAAGCGAAATGATCAATGCCCACATTTATCAGGTTGTGTTGAAAGTTCCTTGCAACATATGAGAACAACATATAAATATGATGCATTGGTATTTTTTCTGTTCCTTCTAATTGTGTGTCGGTGTGGGTCTCTCTACAAAGACAACATGAGGTTAACTTTGTGCGGTGTCTCACTGTAGGAGCTACACTGTACAGGAAGCTGAGCGCGTACCTGATGACGGAAGAGCAGCTCCAGGAGCACGGATATCCCAGAACGAACCCAGAGGCTTCCGGCAAAGCCATCATGTACAACCTCCCGGAGAAAAAGGCTAACACAGACCGTGAGTAACAGCACATGACCCCACAGCTTTCTCTTACCCATCTCTAATGACCAATACTGAATTATAATAACATACGTGTGTTTCCAGCATTCAACAAGATATGCTGTCGATGCGGAGCGGAGTATAGGATCAATGTCAACGGCAGCTGCATACGGAAAGAGGAGTGTAGCTTTCACTGGGGGCGATTGCGCAGACATAAAGGTAAGTTTGTCACATATTTAGTGTAAATCGGTAATAAAGATCAGTATTATGAATACACATTTTCTTTTTCTGCCTCCGCGATAGTCACTGCAGTGCATATGTTTCCAGGTTGTCTGTCCCGTTCTCGAGAATGCGATATCTCGAATGTCTTGAGGGAATTTCTTTTAATTTGGCTTAAATGTCGACTTTTACTTAAAAATAAACTGATTGGATTTTGGAGGTCAAAGCTCGAAGGGCACTGTGACCTCACAAAACACAGTTTTGAGTCATAACTCATTTCACAAAAATGTCAAATATGCTGCATGGGTGTGAAAATTGTCGCTTTTTTGCAGCAACAATCATATTTGAAGCATTGTCTACTGTCATTGCAACAACTTTGTGTTCTGTCCTGTTCCTCTGGGAGTCCACCGTAAGCTCGTTGGTTTTGTTGTTATTGAGCTTCAGGCGATTTTCTGAAGCTCAATCACCATGTGATGAAGCTCTCTGTCAGTTCTCTGTCCTCCTCTGTAAAACATTGTCTCAAAGTCTCAAAGTGAAGTCAGCATGTTCCTCACTGGAAATGATCCACTGTAATCAATATAGCAATAACTTCCATTTTGACAAAAAATACAATTAACACCTCTAATTAAATTAATTCAAAGTCTTCACTACATATATTATGAGTCTGAACAGACATGGATCTAAACCTGACTGGTTGGCAGAGACATACAAGCGCAAGGCGGTGATTCTAGTTTATCTTTTCTCAATATTTTATTTACCTTTGTCTGTTCGACGTGTATTTTTCTGTCTTTGCTGTCAGTCGCTGGAGGCTGGGAGACCAACTACAGCTGCTGTGCCGCGGCTGTCGGCGCTCCAGGTTGCCAAGTTTCCAAGGTATCATCCTTTTCAAGCCATCAGCTTTTAGTTTACCTTCTTTGAATGTTAAGAAGTTAAATGTATGGGCTGTCATGGCTTAGTGAAAAAAAAAACTAAATTGAACAATGTAATGTCATGTGTGGTAAGGCTCTCTAATAGAGAAAGACAATAAAACAATTTCGCCTTTTAAAATACCTTTCCGGTACATACAGTACCATAGCCTTACAGTTAAGACCAGTTTAGTGATGTTGTTTTTAAAACTGTCAGTTAATTCATCAAAAATCATTATTCAAAAATCTAAAGTTTGTTTTGGTCTTTCCACTTCAACGCATGTGTTTTTCTTTCACATTTTACAACATTTATTTCAACAGAACCCAGTGTTTGTGTGACTTTCAGTGCTTAACTGTGTGTTTTTACTCAAGATGACTCTATATCAAGCACTTCCAAGATACCTATGATAAAACTGCCCTCTTGCTTGTTTTGAATACATTTTCTGCATGTTTTAAAAAAAAAAAACCACTTCATGTTCCCACAGCAACATGTTCAGGACGGGCGTAAAGAGTCATTCGATGGCTACGTCACAACGTTCAGTAAAGCTCTACCGCCAGATGGCAATGCAGGAGTGTTTGCTTTGGACTGTGAGATGGTGAGTCAGACAGATGTTTTTACCCATCGCTCATCAAAGTCAGAATCGGCCTTATTGCCAAGTAGATTTTCGAATACAAGGAATTGTTGGTGCATGCAATAAACATTAAGAGGGAATAAACAATCAAGCAAATGAATGCAATAGTGAAGAACATAAATAATAGATATTAGCATAAAGCTTTGAAAAAGATAAATTACTATATCAATTATGATAACCCAACGTTTTTGAACTGTAAAATGCACAATTGGCCTCAAACTACCACCGTGTGTGTGTGTGTGTGTTTGATTTTTAGAATTGATTTATTTTAGTCACTCAGTAATTTTTTCCCAGCTTTGATTGAATCACATGAACTTGTTTTCTCTCCTCTGAAACAGTGTTACACAAAGCAGGGTCTGGAGCTGACCAGAGTGACGGTCATCGACTCGGAGTTGAAAGTTATCTACGATACATTTGTCAAACCTGAAAGCAAAGTGGTCGATTACAACACGCGGTGAGTTCGTCTCCCGCAATTCAACACTGCATGTGCTATTGAATTCAGCGTATATTGATATGTATTTGAAACATTCAGTTTTTTAAAGGTGGTATATATAAATATCTTGTATGCAATTCACAGATTTTCAGGTGTGACGGAGGAGGACTTGGAGAGCGCCACCATCACTCTGAGAGATGTTCAGGCTGTGCTGCTCAGTATGTTCAGTGCTGAATCTATCCTCATAGGACACAGTCTGGAGAGCGACCTGCTCGCATTGAAGGTACTTTTATTGACTGAAAACTGAAACTCGGTACAGGTGTTTTTCTCTCGTAGAGTCCAAAAATGTTTTACAAATTCAGCTCCAATGAAAAGCTAACTCTAGAAGATGATTGTACATACATATTTAAAGGGAGAATCGTGTGTTTAATGTTTGTACAGTTGAGTCAGGGCTGAAATAAAAGAAAACTCTTGATGTAACGCACTCAGTCCCTCTCTTTCTGTCTCTCGCCTCCAGCTAATCCACAGTTCAGTCGTAGACACGGCCATTGTGTTCCCTCACCGCCTCGGCTTGCCCTACAAACGTGCCTTGAGGAACCTGATGGCAGACCACCTCAAACGCATCATCCAGGACAACGGTGGGAAAATCACACAGAGCTTGCAGCAGTTGTATTGTTGCTTTTTACAAGCTTTCTAATATATTATTATCCATTATTTTTGTGTTTACATATTAGTTTGCCAGCTGCAAACATCTAATATGTGCTATTTCACAATACTACGTTATTAATGCCCACTTCATGACTTGGGAAATTTGTCAGATTTAAATAAGTAAACTGGGAAAACCAAGCCAACTGAGAAATCATTTAAGTCCCAATACCGTGTAGAAATATTGTTTTTATCCCCATTACACACATCTTACATAATCCCCCCGTCACATAAACATGGCCCCAGTTACACAAACTAGTCTGAGAGCAGCATAATCACATAATCTCCATTTGTAACTAACTTGTGTCAAATTCCCTGCAAAAAAACTAAGTATTAACTGATTGATCAGCATCAGTCAATCTTTAATGAGCACATTTCATCAAATCAAAGTCCGCAGATCCACACCTGCCAAGTAAATCATATTTTTGAATGATTACAGTAAATTATATTTTGTGTAGTGCAAAAAGAAGCTGCAGTTCACCGACGGAGCCCAGCACCAATAAAAAATCAAGAAAACATACTGAAGAAACCCCAGGAGAGGAAATTCAGATATGACTGGGGCGACAGTGGGAGCTGTAGGTGTGATAAAGGCATGGCAAGCTGTTAAAGTTAATAGCAATATGAAATACAACACAACAACAACAACAGTAGGATCCTCACAGGTCAATAATAGTGATGTAGTAAATTCTAAAGAGTCTAAAGAATAGGTCCAGTTAGGTGAACTGTTACACATCCAGCATTTTAAATTTCACCTAAACAAATGATCAAAAATATAAAAAGCATAGAAATAGACTTAAATTACAAGTTAGAAGTATCGATAATATTACATCATAATGTATTTATTGGTTATATTTGTTTTGATAATATGAATCCTCAAAGTATCTCGCAACAAAAACTTTGAAATAAATGTAGTTAAAAGTACAATATTTAGTATAAAATGTCGTATAAGTATGAAGTGTACTTGAGTGTCTCTTATATCTGCTGATGATATTAATGCAGTCCAATAAAATGCTGCGTCCTTGTCACCAGCAGATGTCGCTCATGTGTCAAAAGTGTTCAAACTCATTTTAGCCCAGTTTGCTGAAATGCCTCAAAGCTTTAGAAAGCCTTGCATCTCCGTCACTACTTATGATGTGTTCCTGAGATATTAAGGTCCGTTTAGGACCAATGAAGAACCAGTTCAGAGTCACAGAACTCATAAAGCAGCAGCAGTCTTTGGGAAAGTAAACAGTGTTCCTTCCTCATCTCTCCCACTGCGTATTATTTAACCTTCACAGTGCCAGTAGGTGGCTACAACATCTGTTTTTTCATTGGTCGCTCCACCGCTTCAGACTGAAACATGTTCAGTGTCAATTCAATTGCTGAATGTGTAAATAAAGAATTGTGTAATGACACAATATCTAATTCACCCTAAGCTTCATTTCTTGCATGTTCTGTAAAACAGTTTTCATATCGGGGCATACAATCAGTTGGGCTCTGCTCATTAGTGAATGTGAGTATGCTAACGTACTAAACTACTGTGATTAATTATACCTGCTTAACATTATCATGCCGATGTTAGCATTAAGCTCAAAGCACCACTGTGCGTAACTACAGCTCCACAGAGCTGCAAGCAGGATGTGGTCCTGTTATAATTTTAAGACCTCAACATCAACACATTTGTTTTTATTTATTCATTCATGTTGTATGCTGCTCCCAGATGACTAGAAGTTTAGCCTTAATCTGTATTTAATGCAAACTGTCATGCTACTGTAGCTTGTTGCTTTTTACATGTTCAGCACTGCAGTATGGGTTTGTTATTGCTCGTGCCCGGATGTGACAGGACGTTGGTGTTTGTTTGACACTTTGCCGCCTGATACTTTTATAGATTTATTTCTATCTAGCTTGTTTGACAGTTTTTTTTAGTAACATTGTCTTTTTATTTTTACTTGGCTGTTTTTCCCCTCCGAATCCTGAATCTCTCCTGATTTTGAATGTTCTGCCAGCTCTACCCGTTGCTAACTTTCTTACCCGCTAAGTCGACCAGCTTGGGTACAAAAATAATAGTGTTGTTCCTGTGTTTCCAGTGGAGGGCCACGACTCGAGTGAAGACGCGTCCGCCTGCATGGAGCTGATGTTCTGGAAGATCAAGGAGGACGCAAAGGTCAAAAGATGACCTCTGACCCCTCCGCTCCACTTTCCTCAGTTCTACTTCCTGCCTTCTTGTTGGTGTCAGGGAGACAGAGAAGATTAGGAGGCCCGCACCTGCTCTCAGAGTTCAGGTCAGAGTGCCGAGGGGGGGGTCCCCGCTGTACTGAATAAGAGACAACTGCCAGTCCCTTCAAAGCAATAGGAGCCCACATTAACAGCGTTTTCATTTGCCTATTGGTATTTCAGTTCTAAATATTGTTAGTTAAAATGTATTTCTCTTTATTTTAAGCAGCGTCTCTTTTTAGGCCTCACACACTTTAAGACTGAAACCCTTTCTGTAGAAGAACTACTTAAAATGTCGGGGCATTGTCCGCTGAATGATGGTGATTAATATGATATTCATGCCAGGCTGTGTCTTCAGCCTTAATTGCACTATAGAAATGCTCTTGTTGTATAGGGCCCAAGTCTGAGTACCTCATCTGTGTTATAAAAGCATTCACTTCTAGTTAATGACACGCTACCTGTTCTTAGTTACACTTGTCTCAGTCGAACATTGCTGTGTTAATGCACTTGTGTTTTTCACTCTGCGCCTCGTTTTCTTGTCACCAATGCTCTGTTTACCGGTTTGTTTTTTGTTGGTTGGCTCTCAAACCTGACTAATCCTATTATACTTGATCATATAACAGACCCTCAGCAGACATGTAAAGTCTCTGCTTTCTACCTATTTGGTTGATGTAATATATATCACTGTATTTTATAGCACAGACAAAATAGTGATATTGTGTCACCAGTGTTTCTGTGTCATGTGTACTGCATGAGATAAAACCACAGGACTCATTGTGATAGCAGGTATGACATGTTTATTCTTCCATAAAGACACAATTAGGTTCAGTATTGTTGAATTAGGTTATTAACTACAGACAAATATCATTTAGTGAGCAGCAGCTAACCTGTGCTGTTTTATGTTGAAAATGATGGAAAAAATACTCGAGTGCTGTAAATATGCTTCGTTTCCTTTTGTATTTGTTCATTTTTGGTTGTTTATCTTTTTCTATTAAAAGGTATTAGTAAAACGAAGATGTTGCTCTGTCTTTACATCCCGACAGTAATTATATTTTCTCAAGTTCTGTAGAGGTTTAAAATATTTGTACTAAATATTTGTATTTTCCATTCCTCAACTACATCTCAGAAACATACTTTTTACTGCACTGCATTTATCTGACAGCTATAGTTACTGGTTATACTTTTGATCAGTTTATCAGTTACAGGTTGATTAGTTAGTTGGTTAGTTAGTAAGTTAGTTGGTTAGTTAGTTGGTTAGTTAGTAAGTTAGTTGGTTAGTTAGTTGGTTGTCCCCAAATGAAAAAGTACAAATGACTCTAAAAAAAAAATTCCCCTTTTTAACAGTCATTTGTACTTTTTCATCGTATAGTTTTTTTCACAGGCTTTCCTGACTGACAACATTTGTGGCACATAAAAATATAAAACATATACATATTTCAGAAACACACACCAACACTTACACACGTTTAGCAAACTTAAACGCACAACATGTAGTTTTCTGCCACTAGGGGTCTCTAAATCATAACGATAAGAAAAGACGCAGTTTGGTAATTGTGAAGTAGCATGGGATCATGGGAGTCACCTTCACCACCGTAGCTTTCATTCCTTCAGTTATCTGAATTGCTATCTGACGACAAAGAGGAGGGATCCACCTTCCTTTCTAGCGACCGCGGAGCTGCAAAGCCTTCTGTTGCGAATGCGGGCGCCCAGCCCTCCCAGTAGTCTCCCATCGACCTCGACATGCAGGACATGTGCAAGCGCGCCGCTAACCGGCTCAGCATCCTGTGGCCCATCACTCAAGTAGAGGTTGTAAAATCTCGGTTTGACGGCAATAAATTGCCCAAAGCTAAGAAGTCAGGGAAGCAAGTGTTGCCTATTTTCCCGGAGCTACTCGACGAGATAGCCGCGACCTGAAAAGAGAGGCCATACAGCGAGAGACACCCCATCGGGGGCAGCTCCCTGCTGGACTGTGAGGGGATGGAGACCCACGGTGTCCGCCAGATGCCACCCATAGAGCCGCTGGTATCGACCCACCTCCACCCAAAAGCCTCCATGTCCTCCTCGGCTCCCTCTCTCCCCGCCAAGACGGACCGCTTCCAGTCTAGCCTCACTGACAAGTGCTACAAGGCGGCGGCTCTGTCAGCGAGAGCCCTTAATGCCTCTTCCATGCTAATGGCTTACCAGGCTGAGCTAGAAGAGGACATGACTGCTAAACCAGATACCTCCTTGTGGGAAGAAATCTGCGTTATAACGGACCACGCCTTGCGTCTCCATAAAGTGGCCATACAAGCAATGGGAAGAGCCATGGGCTTAATGGTCCTCCAGGAGAGGGCACGCTGGCTCGGGCTCACGAACCTGACGACCAAGGAGAAGGAGGAACTCCTTGACACTCCGATTGACCCTCAAGGTCTCTTCGGTGCAGCCGTCATCTCCATGCAGAAGAGATGTGTGGACAAAAAGAGGGAGGATGAGGCGCTGAAACTTTGCCTGCTCAGCCCACTGTCCCTCCGTTGCCACGCCAGACGTACGCGCAGGCTGCCTCTCACCCGGCCCCCGCTTTCAGGATCCCCAAAGTACCTAAAGCGCAGGCAGCCTCCCAGGCCCCCAGAGGTCCCAAGAACCCGTGGTCCAGGAAGCAGTCTCCTCAGGCCAGACCTCACACGGCACCGCCACCTCCTCCAGCTACCACGGCTGGCAGGAAGAAGAAGCGGCCGGCCTGATGGCCTCTCCTCCGGAGGAGAGCGAGCCCAGTTCCCCCCCTTCACGGGCCGCTCCACCTCCGCCCGGCCACGTTCCAGGGCAAGTTCGACGGGATGTGTTCCAGACAGAGTGCCGGTGCCCGCGCAAGTGATACGAAAACAGTGTTTTCAGCGTTGTCACACAAGCACTTTCATGCACTCTGTAATAAAAATTTCCCCACACGCTGGATGCCAGATTGCCGAGGGCACTGTCAAATGTGAACAAATATACAAAAAAGTATATTTTAACAAACAAGTCTGCCATAACACAGCTCGTGGGGCCCGACATCCCCACGGCCGTGACAACGCAGCTGGTCCATGCGCCTCCATGCCTCAGTTTGGAGGCGTCAGAGCGCATGGACAGTGTGTGCTGTGCACCGTAGCCGCACGAGGGCGACAACACACCAGGTTTCACAGAGTGGCCGGTCAGCCCCCTCTCTTTACACAGGGAGAGCTGGGCTGCCTGCACTCAGTCGAGATGGGTGTTGAGAACGATAGAGAAGGGCTACAGGCTTCAGTTCAATATCGCTCCACTACAATTCAGGGAGATAAACTACTCTCATGCTCGAGGCACTCAAAAATTCTCATGGAAGAAATTTCCAATCTGACAGAAAAGAGCTATCAGAGTGGTCCCCCCCCAACGAAGCTCAAAGCGGCTTTTACTCAAGGTATTTCATATAATATTTCATATAATTCAGGATGTTGACACGCGCTTCTCTGCTGCGTTTCGTGCGTGCAGGCGACTGGTTTACGTCAATCGACCTGAGGGATGCCTATTTCCACATTCCCATATACCCCCCCAACAGGAAATATCTGCGTTTTGCTTTTCAGGGGATAGCCTACGAGTTTATGGTTCTGCTATTCGGTCTGTCACTGAGCCCAAGGGTGTTTGTAAAATGCACCGAGGCAGCACTAGCCCGGCTCAGGAAGGGGGGCATCCAAGTGGCGACTTACATAGACAATTGGCTAGTAGCAGCTCCCTCCCGCTGGAAGGTGGCGTGCCATACAGAGGCTGTCATACGGCACCTGGTAGGCCTGGGTTTTCGGATAAATGCAGAAAAGGGCATGATGACGCCCAGGCAACGCATCACCTTCATAGGGCTCAGCCTGGACTCTGTCCAGGCCAAGGCGGTTATATCCCGGGAGAGAGTGGATATTATGCAGACAACTCTGTCACTGTTTACCCTCAAACAATGCCAGAGGCTGCTGGGCCTCCTCTGTGGTGGCCATACCACTGGGGTGCCTATATATGAGGGGTCTTCAGCGCTGGGTAGCCCCTCTAGGTCTGGACCAACACCGCGATGGCCGCCGTCTGGTAAGGGTTTCCCCAGACTGCTCAATAGCGCTGCCCCAGTGGAGGAGTCTGGGTTTTCTGACTCAGGGAGTCACTATAGGACCCATCCTAGCCAGAAAAGTGATCACCACTGATGCTTCTCTGACAGGCTGGGGTGCCACCCACGAGGGCAGAACAGTGAATGGGAGGTGGGAGCCTCACATGCGCTCTACCCACATAAACTGTCTGGAGCTGTCTGTCCATGATCCTGGTAGCCCCACGTTGGCCAGGGAAGCACTGGCTGGCAGAGATCTTTCAGCTCCTGTCCGGTCCACCATGGCTGCTGCCACTTCGTAGGGACCTGTTATCTCAGGCACGGGGGGAGATATTTCATCCCCACCCAGAGCGGCTAGCTCTATGGGCCTGGCCCGTGAGTGGTTCAACCTGAATACAGCAGGGCTTCCTTCTAATGTTATTGACACTATTCAGTGTGCCAGAGCCTCATCAACTAGGACATTGTATGTGGCGTATGTTTGAGAGCTGGTGTCTGAAATCACAAGCTATTCCTTTTCAGTGTCCTGTGGCAGTGATTCTGTCATTCTTACAGGACCTTATTGAGAAGGGTAAGGCTTTCTCTACTGTCAAGGTGTACCTGGCAGCCATTTCAGCCTGCCATATCGGTTTTGACAGAAAGACAGTGGGTCAACACCCTTTAGTGTGTCAATTCATGAAGGGAGCGCGCCGTAAACTGCCTACGTTTAGGCCACTGGCTCCATCGTAGGATCTTCCCACAGGGCTTGGCGCTCTCTCCTGTCCCCCTTTTGAACCTATGGATGGAGCAGGTGGAATTGGAAATGTTGTCCCTGAAGACAGCATTATTGCTTGCTTTGGCCTCGGCCAAGCGTATAGGCGAAATTAAAGCCCTCTCTGTGCATGAGGCATGTATGCATTTTTCACCTGGGAATACTGAGGTCAGCATGCAGCCTAACCCAGCCTTTATCCCAAAGGTTTTGGGCCCGTGCTCCCGAATAGAATTAGCTGCTTTCTATCCCCCGCCTTTCTCCTCTGAGGAGCATCTGCGTTTGCATAACCTGTGTCCAGTTTGTGCACTGCGCACCTACATTGACAGGACCCAGAGTTTTAGACAGGGAAACCAGTTATTTGTGTCCTGGGTGAAGCTACATGTTGGGAAGCCTGTATCCAAACAGCGTCTTTCTCACTGGATTGTAGGGGCTATTGCCCTTGCCTACACTAGCAAGGGTCTCCAGTCCCCTGTTGGCTTACGTGCACATTCCACCAGGGGTCTAGCGACCTCTTGGGCTCTTTTTAGGGGAGTTCCCATTCAAGAGGTGTGTGCAGCAGCGTGCTGGGCCTCGCCCCACACATTTGTAAGGTTCTATAAGTTCAATTCAATTCAATTCAATTTTATTTATAGTGCCAAATCATAACAGAAGTTATCTCAGGACACTTTACAGACTAGGTAAAGACCACACTCTATGATAAACAAAGACCCAACAATTCCCCGTAGAGTACGGTGGCAACGAAAACCTTCCCTATTACAGGCAGGAACGTCAGTCAGTTGGATGTCACAGCACCAACCCTAGCGCATATGGTCCTGAGCGCAGGCTCTTCTTAGAGCATAGATCCTACCAAGTGATGTCCCACTGGGGACAGTTGTCTTCTTTACAGGCATGTCTGGTAATTCGGGACTCAGTATTTTTCCCATAGTGAGACACGAAACAAATGCAATGAAAGAGAACTTAAGGTTATGGATATAACCATGGTTCCCTGATTAGCATGAGTGAGTGTCTCACTAGACCACCCTCCTTGCTAGGGAAGCGAGGAAGAGGTGAGCTTGTTTTGAATGACGACTCTCGCTATGTCAGCCTATTATATAGGGGGAGGGTCCCTGCTCCCCCTGACATAGGCGTCATCAATGCCAGCCAATAGGGGGCTGGCGTAGTGTTATTGTGCTTCTGATGAGATCACGCAGGAGGCGTTCCCATAGTGAGACACTCACTCATGCTAATCAGAGAACCGGGGTTATATCCATAACCTTAAGTTTTTACTGTGAGACAAACTATCCACAGACGTCTTCTCCTCTCCAAAATAAAACACTGAATAAAGAAGTTTCACGTAAAAAAAAAAAATCAGTGTTTCTTCTACGCAGTGCTATGATGTGTGCTCGTCGGCGGAGATACTGCGAGCTGAAAGGTTCATCATAAAAATGTGTCTTAAAACTAGATAAAAAGTAAATTCATGACAGCCCCATGTAGACAACCACTGACACGAGTACAAAACTCAACAAAATATTTAAGTTGTTTTTAGACATTTTAATGTGTAAAAGTTACATATTATAAAAAAAAAGTTCAGGAAGATGTTACGTTGAATCAGCAACTGTTCAGTCACAGTGACAAAACATTTGATTTACTTTCGGCTTAGTTACAAAAACAGTTCACACATACAGTGCCTAGAAAGTCATCACAACATTTTGAAATTATTTTTTACACATTTTGCCTTACAACATTCAAGGGCAATGTTTTTTTTCAAAATTTCAGAAAATTAATAAAAACTGAAAGACTAGAGTAGCAGTGTTGAAAAAAGTGACGAGTCCATTTAGAATAACAATTATAAACATTCTCAGGTTTAACCAATCACCTTCCAGATCACACACCAAGTTAATTGTTCACCACCTGACATCAACTGTGGTGTTTTTGATTTTACTTCAGAAAAAAATAAGCTGTTTGTCGATTCCAATCCTAGTAGTGCATGGTAACATAACTCAACTCAACTCACCATGGTTGGAAAGATGCTTTCAAAAGAGCTCAGGGATAACGTTGTGGATCGGCACAAGTTAGGAGAAGGATGTAAAAAGATTTCAAAGGTGTTAGCTTTCCCTCTGAGTACAGTTCAGAGTATTGTCCAGAAGTGGAAGGTTACGGCACCACCCAGACCTCTCCTAGATCGGGCCACCCTCCAAACTGGATGACCGAGCCAGGAAAAGATTGATCAGGGAAGCTACCAAGAGGCCCATGGTGACCTTGAAGGAGTTATAAGTCTAAATATCAGGGGTTGGTAGATCTGTGCATGTGACAACAATTTCACAGGTTGTACATGTTTGGCAGGGTGGAGAGAAAGATGCCTCTTCTAAAAAAAATGTCACACTGAGTCTCATTTACAGTCTGACAAAAAATGTATTAAAGATTCTGAATCCATGTGGTAAAAGGTTATATGGTCAGATGAGACCAAAACTGAACTTTTTGGGCTGAACTCCAAGCGTTATGTTTGGCAGAAACCAAACACAACACACCACCCAAAACACACATCCCTACACTGAAGCATGGTGGTGGCAGCATTATGTTGTGGGCTTGTGTCTCTTCAGCGGGGACTGGGCAGCTGGTCAGGACTGAAGGGGAAATGGATGCTGCCAAGTAAACCCAAATTCTTGAGGAAAACCTGCAGCCCTTTGTTAGACACTTGAAAATGGGCAGGTGGTTCACCTTCCAGCATGAGAACGACCCAAAACACACCTCCATAAAAACAACACAGTGGCTAAAGGACAGGACGGTGAATGTCCTAGAGTGGTCTAGTCAGAGCCCTGACCTGAATCCTACAGAACATCTGTGGATAGACTTGAACAGTGCAATCCATCGCCGCTCACCACAGAATCTGACTCGAACAGTCCTGCAGGAAGAATGGGGAAATATTTCACTTGAATGTTGTAAGGCAAAATGTGTAAATCACGCTGGAAAAAACATTTTTTATGTATCATCATTTCAGGCTGTAAAACAAAAAAAAGTAACTCTTAAAAGAGTATCATGACTTTCTATAGGCACTGTATGTGATTTGTTGTTAGGACTGAATTCCATACAAACTTTAACTGAGGTTAGCATTGTTTTTATTATTATGAAAAGAAACTGCCATAACTTATCTTAACAAAGATGCTTCTCATGTATGTTTTAATCAAACTAAGAAAAAGACTGGAGAGGTTGAACTCTCAAACAATGCATGCTGGGAAGCCGCTGACATGCTGATCTGACTCACAACAACTCATGTTTATAAGTAATGAAGTGGTCTAAAATCAACTCAGTTTTACTTTGGATGCTTACAGTACATTTTGCTGATGATACTTTACACCGTTTCATTGCTACCCTTTGCTCCAGTAAATTATCTGAATACTTGCTCCACCTCTGCTGCACAAATAGTTTTTGACAGTGTGACAGCTTTTACTCAGTACAGTGCCGGGCCTCTTGCAGTCTATATGTCTGTTTTTAACAGCAGGTGCAGCGGCCGTAATTCTCCTTTCTTCAGCAGATGTGTAAATTGTGAAAAAATAGGAGAGAAATGCTAAACTGAGAGGCCCATCTTTTCTTCGGTGTGTTTGCCTGTTAAGCTCCTCCCGTCACATGTCAGTATGCATTTCCCCAGGCCGAGCCACAGACCCCAGGTATTAAAAGAGCCAGTTAGCCGGGATCAATACCTACACAATGTTCCAGTGACAGGGAGGGGGGCTTCCTAGTGTTTATTGAGTGTTGCAGAGATTTTGAACATGTGGAGCAAAGCAGCTTAGAGGGGTCGTCTTCATTATCAAATTCGATCAGTGCCTCTTTCTCTCCCCAGTGATCACCTTTGACTAGCGGGGGTCACGAGGGGGAAGGCGCAGGCCGGGGCTCCGAAACTGACCCCATGCTGGGAGATGAAGAGCTGCATTATCTCTGCGAGAGCCAGAGCAAATAACCACTTTACTGCCTGCCGACTGAAACAATTAGTCGATTAATTGATTAGTCGGTATGTAGAAAATGAGTTGATGGCTATTCTTGAAATTGAGGAATTGTTAAAATCATTTAATCGAGAAAAAGAGTCAACTGCCTACAGCTTTTGTTCTAGTTCCAAGTTCTAAATCTAATAGCGTTATAACGCAGTATCTTCTTGTTTTGGAATCTTAATCAGACAAAATAAGACATTTAAAGATGTCACCTTGGACCCAAATCTTTGGTTCTTCCCTATTTTCTGATATTTTTCTGACCATGGAGAAAAAGATGCCTGAAAATAATGTGTATGGTATTTAGGGCTGCAGCTAATTATTGTTTTTATGTTGATTCATCTGCTAGCTACTGTCTGGATTAATTGTTTTGTCTAAAATTGAAGAAAAGGAAAAAAATTCATAAAGTGACTTCTTGAGAAGTCTTATTTTGTTCAACCATCAGCTCCAAACTCAAATATATTTATATTCCTGTCATGTAAGACAAACAAAAGCAGCAAATCCTTAAATGAAAGAAGCTGGAACCTAAAGATTTAAAAACTGAATTATCAAAAGTCAGTCCTGTAAAGCTGTTAAGGCATTTAGGAAAAGGTTGTCGATCTGTTGCGACCTTAAATTACTCATCTGCAGCACTGGAAAGATCAAAAGTGACATTCTGACATATTTTACACACAACAGTCAGAATAAACTGCTGAAGATGGTTAAAGTGCTTTTAAAGAATCAACATACTTAAGAAAGATGACGATGCATCGTGTGTAACTTCATTCCTCAAATGCACGAGAAACAGTGGACAAATACACAGAAGGGGAAGCATGGGAGCCGTTAAATCCAGAAAAGTGAGAACATTTAATTGCATAAATACAGGCACATTTGTGCACATATTCATCATATTAAATGTTCTCCCTTTCCCTGCTCCTCTCTTGTGTAACTTCAGTCCTCTTCAGTTTGGATGAAACTCAAACCTAAATCTCTGTTTACACACTTGGTATTATCACTGGTTCTTAAAAGATGGTGCTGGAAAGACGATGGTTTAAACGGGTCAGTGTTTGTTTTCTCTCTGTCGTACTGAGTTCACCCCTTGCACCCCAGTCTGGCCCACTGCGGGTAACCTTGACCCTTGGGACACCCACAGCTGCGTGTCCCCCTCTCACTCTGTCTTTAATCTATAGCACTCTCGCCTAATTAAGAGACTGATCTTTACTCAGTCCCAATATTGATCTGCTGGTGTAGCTGCTTATTGCCGCACTCCCAAGGGCCGCACAGGAGATCATAAGAAGATAATTGGAAGGTAATAATCTCGAGGTCTTATAAAGGAGGAATTATGAGTCTAATTCATTTCTCAGAATCATTTTAGATCATTAAAATACGACAAACGGTTTGGTTTGTTCGCTTAAAATGTTCGTCTCAATTAAGCTCTCCGAACCTAAGCAACGTGTGTGTGTGTGTGTGTGTGTGTGTGTGTGTGTGTGTGTGTGTGTGTGTGTGTGTGTGTGTGTGTGTGTGTGTGTGTGTGTGTGTGTGTGTGTGTGTGTGTGTGTGTGTGTGTGTGTGTGTGTGTGTGTGTGTGTGTGTGTGTGTGTGTATGTCTATGTGTATGTTTGAGATTTTTGTGTGTGTACTCGGTGTCTTTGCAGCTGGGTCAATGTCACTCTAAGCCCTGAGTGTGTCATAGCCAGTGTCAGGCCTCACAGCGTGATCCTGGGGCTTAAGAAGAGAGACTGACCCGCCGCCGCTCTCCCTGTCTCCCTCAGGTCAAAGGCCAGCCGGCCCGATCGATCTCCCCCACCCCCACCTCCACCCCACCCGATGAAGAACTCTTTAGCTCTCCCCTCTTCGGCCCACATGCTCCTGGACTATCACCGCGGCCCCCAAAGGCCTCTCAATAGTGTTTTGCATGCCGATCGATCCAGTTGGTGTCTTAGGAGGAGGAGGGGGGGTGGCTTCCTTTGAGATAACTGACAACTACAAAGGTCCCCTCCTGACAGGCCCTTGTCAATACAAATTTCCACTATTGATAAGTAATTAAAGAAAGCTTGAACATAAGGGGAGGACTGCTTTCTGTAACATCTGTTAAACAGGAGACGTTTACAAAAACCTCTTAGTGACAAAAAAAAAGAAGAAGAAAATAAAACTGACTGCTCCTCCTCCCTCATTTACTTAAACTGCCTCCCACTTTCCAGCGATACACATTTCATTAATTAACTTCCTCTAACACAACAGGTGCATTAAAATAAAAGTCTATGGGCAGAAAATCAACACAAATAATCAAAAACTTCCTACTTCTGGTTCTCAATTGTGAGGATTTTCTTTGTTTCATGTGACCATAAACTCAATATGTTTGGAACGTGGAGAGTTTTCTCAATATTTTCACTCATATCTTCACACCAAACCAAAAAAGGACGGCACATGCTTGTCACATTTTGACCGGTTCAATTATTTTCCGCTGGTTCAAATATGTTTCCAGACGACTTGCAGCTGAAATCCTGATGTTTATTTCATTTAGATTAGATTTGTTCGACAACTATGAAAGATGGTTTGTTCATCTTTCTCTCAGCTGAAGATATCACCCACACTCAAGTGAAAATGTTGGGAAAAGCCATTTCAGAGCTGAAACGGTTAGTTGATTAAAAAGCAATTAGCTGAGTCTCCTCTGATTATAAACTGCTTAATGATAAAAATATATTTCGTTGATTGTGCAAAAGCTTAATACATTTGTGATGAACCAGAACAATTAATAATAAAAATAACTGCGTCAATGTCTTTCTTTCCCTTTTTCAGTATCACGTTATTGGATCATTTCACTCTTTTTAAAGTGTTTAGAATATGTTTTTTAAGTGACTTTCTTCATTTGCTGTAAATAATTAATGCTTAATAGATCAGTTTAAATCCATTAATAGGAATAACTTTGGGGTTGCCAAGTTGTGAAAATCCTGTTGGCGGCTGTTTATCCTTTCCATTTAGTTCTATTTTGTTGATCCTGATCCTGCTGATTATGAATGCTCGTAAGTTGTTGTGGCCGCATTTACTTAATGTTAATAAGTCATTAACAAAGAGGTTTAATCATCAAGTCTTCAGTTGTGAGTGTTAATATATCATTGGCAGCCCTATTTCACAACCTGGCAACCTAAAAGTTGTTGTTGTTAATGGCTTCTAACCGGATTACCTAATGATTTATTAGCATTATGAATGAGAGTGTCACCTGGTGTCAAATGTTTTGCAGTTAATTCAGCTCGTTTGCAGCGTTGCAGGAAAAATATGCTGAACTTTAATAACTTCATGTTCTTTGACATCACGCGGGATAAAGACTGGATGTTTTGACGGTCACTATTCACCTTGTCATTTTCTGTACTGTAATTCCCTCTTGTGATGTGACAACAGTTATTAAACCTGCGCGAGTTTCCACCTGCTCAGTAGTGAGACTGTTGTCAGTGAAGGGACTCAGCCTTTTGTCTTTTATGTGCTTTAATCCATGCATGTGTAAGTGGATCCTCTAAGAGCAGGATAACTCCCTTTAAGCGGTTTTAAAAACTACAGGAGGGACTCAAATCCGGTAACTTCTCATTTACCTCTGCACCTAAGGCTTTAATGCAAAACACACACATCCTTGTGATTAGACCTGCTGCACCAATACGGCCTGTTTCTTACTTTGAAATCACAAAACTGGAACATGACGATGTTTAGAGCTCACTGGTTGCTGCGGCCGTTCAGCACGTTTTCGAGTGACGGAGCTAATTGAAAAGGCCATTACTCATTTAGACAGAACCCTGGACGCCTTGATGGGTAGAAGGTGAAGCCCTGCCTGTCCCTGATGAAGGGGAAATGATCCAAGGAGGAGGAGGAGGGGGTGGTGGTGAGTGAGTCAGTGGTGGCAGCTCTGGGATGGGGAGGGTCACACACAACCACACTCTTTGTGTGCCTCTAATCCCCCCAGCCAACACAGCTTTGGCCAGGTTTCATCATGAAAGTGCCATGAAATAACTACTTTTTTTCTCTCCTCTCAGTAAATCTCCCCTAATCCTGCGGGCTGCGGAGACAAAGGCCTCTGGGACCTAATCCTGGAGCTTTTAGTGGGGCTGAGGGGCTGGCCGACAGAGCCTCTTCTAAATGACTTATTTCTATCGGACACTAATATAGCTTGACAGCCAAGAACGGCAAAAGGAGGAGGAAAAAAAAGCCAGTGAAAAAAAAAAGAGCAAAAACATTTTCACATATTTTGGAAGTCTGAGCAGTTGATTGTGTGCAAGTGTGAGAGGACGCAGTGAACCGCGGATATTTGTGCACACAACTGTCAAGATATCTCACATGTTTATCTGAGATTCTTAAATCAAAAATTAGCTTTTTCTTTGTGTGCAGTTGAATGAGGTGGAGGAATGTACCTGTAGCATCTTATATATCCTCATTTATGTTCCATGACAATGTGAAGTGAAATTGAACAAAGGGAAACGTCTCTACAATACTTAACGATATGCAACAAGTTGTACTCAGCAAGGCGTTATTTTGGAGAAAATTACAATCAGAATGCGTTTTTGTTTTGCATTTTTATATTTTGATGTAAACTTAGAAAGTCAAGTAAATACAATCACATTTTAAGTAAACGTAACAAAAATAAACACGTTGAAACTAATAATTATATATCTTTTTCACAGATTGTTTGACATATGATACATTGTCAGATTTGAAAGTGTCGAGGAGTTTGTTCTCTAACGTATCGAGGATGTAAGGGGATGTTTGTTGTGTGATTTTGAGCTGTGCAAATATAGTAAAATTGACTTGATTTGATGGTAAATCATTGGTGGAACAAGTATACAGATCTTTTACTTTAAGTACCAATACCATAGCAATGAAATACAAATTAAATGTCATGCTTTCAAACTTTTACTTAAGAAAAAGTACATCACCAGCGACAGACCACAAGTGTCCAGACACCAGTGTCCATCAGTGATGTCGCAGCTGGTGAAGGTGTGGCTCCTTTCAACAACAAGAAAGCTGAAACTTGTGAATTTTCCTAGGTCATTAATACAGTTTTATAATATAATGTGGTTATATCTGTTCATTTTGTTTTGTTTTATCAATCTAAAGCAGCAAAGTAACTCGTAACTTAAGTCACTTAATAAGGAGTATAAAGAATCATATAATGGAAATATAATGTACCTCAACATGTGTGTACAGTACTTGAGTAAAAACATCAGATTATTACTAATACATTCATGTATAAACTGTATTTTTTTTAAACTAGCATAACAAAGCAAACTTAGATCCAGTTAGTACCTGTTCTGGAGCTTTCAGTTATATCACAGGATCTTTCTCAGCAGGCGAAGTTTGACCAGTTGTCATGGCGTCGCAGATGTTAACATTTCGTCCAAGTCGGCTCATCTCAGTTTGTAAAATAGAAGAGATGTCCTCCATCAAAAACTCCAGAACAACTACAGTGTTGAAATGGTCAAAAAGAAACTATCAAAATCAAACATGTATATGTTTTCATTAGCAACCTTTAACTGCTTTATAGACAACTCTGTAATCTATAACAACACATCATATTTTAAACACTTTTATGTTTTGTGGGTAATGTCTGAAACTGCAAAGCAATCAATAACTATAGCTGTCATAAAGGTAGTAAAAAGTAATTTATTCACTAAAATGTAGTGGAGTAGAAGTACAAAGTGGCATTATAATGTAAAAACAACCTGCAAATAAGTATTTCAGTAAGAAGTAATACTTTTACAACACATTATTATGTAGTTGTAAGCAGAAATAAATGATTTACTGATGTATAAACAAGGTCAACATAATGGATGAGAATATAGTAAAGTGCAGTTGGCATATTATTAAATATAGAAGAAGCTGCAATTGTTAACAAATATGAAATGTTCGATAGCCTCATAGGACTACACTATGAATGTTGTGTGTAACACCGGGGACGAAACGTGAAACATTTGTAATAAAAAGTCATCAGAGGTATGGAGTGTGGCATGAAATGGAAATACTCAACCTAAAAGCTGTAATTAAGCCACATATATGACATCAAATGTAGGAGTGATGCTGATTGAGGACTTTATATGTTGTTGATTATTTGATGTTTTTCCTGTTTTTTTGTCTGTTCCTGGGAAGATTTCTGATTTAGCTCGACTGGGTTTATAAAGAAATAGCTCTCATTGAAGAGTTCAGATTAACTTCACATGGTGACAGTTTATGGGCAAATATGGTGCCTGTTAGCAAAACAAACCCTTGGAGAAAAACCCCCTCCGAGGGGAGGCTGTCAAAGCAGCGGTGTGAGAAAGAGGGCCGAGAAGGAGAGCACAATCAAAGGCTGTTATTTTAATCTGTCCTGCCTCGGAGATTAGCCCACCACATTGTTTTAATTGTTTTAATGGGAGGGAATGAAACGCTCGCTTATAGGGGGATCCTTGGCATAAATCTCTCAAGTTCAATAGTTTCAAAAAACTTGAGCTCCTTGCAGCCCCCCTCTCTCCCCTCATCCCACCTAATCCCGGCTAATACCTTTCTTTCTATTGGCTAATGGCTGAAGGGAGCCTGGGTAAATGCTTCTTAAATAGTCGTGGGTGAGAATGGTTTAGGAGAATCAGATTCATGCCACGACAAAGAGCGCTGGTGTGCGAGGATTTAAGGCCCAAACTGGACTAGGAAACACTGGACTACCTCTCACTTGGTTAAGATTTCTGTGCGTAAAAGCGCACCTGGATCCCACGCTCCGGATCTCAAGGTAAACAGCGCGAGGACACGAAAACCCCTGAAGGTTTTAACGACGTTTTCACCGTGGAAAGAATTCACGGGTCTTAAATGTATGACGGATACATCAGCGAAATCTGAGTTTTTGTAATATTTGAGTTCAAAACGCTGCTTTTATGGAATTAAGACGCAAAATAGATGTCAAAGGGTAGTTTAAGAGCAAAGATCTCTTCAAAGTGCTAAGATATGTGGGCTAACTTCCTAATCAGCATAACAATAATAGCCTACTTCTGTTTTACTTCTTTTGAATCTCCCAACCGAACTTTTACCAGTTCACATGTTAGTTTAATTGACATATGACATAGAGAACAGCGACTAAAGAAATAGCCAAGAAAGAAGAAAAAGAGACAAAAATAATAGTTTAGGGAGCACTGAGGAATAATGTTAGTGCCTCATGATAATAATGATCCTTTGCAGGTTTGTGTGTTGCGTTCTCTTTCCAACAATATATCAATTAACAGATTATAACATCTTTATTTATTTAGTCTGTAGTAATCGCTCCCTTGACCTCATACATTTAACAGCTATCAACTGAACCCAGGAAGCTTGGGAGACACTGCCTGTTTTGAGAGGGTACTTCAGGATACTTTAATGTTGTTTGATGTTTAAAAATGCGAATACCTCTGTCAGTAAACTAAGTTCATTTCTGTTTCCTTAGATTCAATATGAACTCCTTGAATTTCTGCGGGGCGTCCAGCGGCGGTGGTGTGTATCCTCTCCACGGTGTTAACTCCGTGCTGTTCGACCTGCGCCACCAGGTGGCGGAGCAGCTCCACGTTTACGCTGCAGCCAGCCCCGCGGTGCACACCCTCTCTGTGGCTGAGAGACTGGCAGGTGGGTCATCATGTCACTGACACACTGGAATCTAGTCTGCAGGTTTAGATCATTTTCTTCATGGATGTGTTGCTTATGTGCATTTATGAAAAAGTATGTACTAAATTCATACACAGTAATGTTATACATACAAAGAGGGTCAATGGTGTCCGGTTCATGCTCATAATAGGGCGAAACAATGGATTATAAACAATGTACACTTTTAAAAAGCTTTAAAGAACACTGATTTGTTTTCGGGGTACTGTGGTGGAAGGTTTACATATACTCAAGTACTTAAGTACAATTTTGAGATACTTTACTTCAGTATTTCTATTGTCTGCTACTATTTCATTGGTAAATATTGTACTTTTAACTTAATTATGTGTATTTGAGAACTGTAGTCACTAGTTACTGGGCAGATTCAGATTAATACTATAAAATATAATCAATAAATAAATGAAGAGGTTAGGTTAACATGTTATTGATCCTCAGAGGTCAATACACTATGGTACCCAGCAATTACAAAAAGGTTTAATTTGATGCTGATACTTTTGTGCTTTTGATTAAATATACAAATAAGAAATATTTATATATATCTTTTTTTTAAATGCATTACTTTTATTTAAGTGTTACTTAATTACTGTAGTATTGCTAATTTGACAAAAGATCTGACTACTTCTCCACTGGTTACTTTCAATAACGAAGATTTCAAAAATATTCTTTTTAAAAAAAGAATCTAATGACCTGACACTACTAACATTACAATGCTACACATTAGGCATGTTGTTCCATTATTTAGTTGATAATACTCTACTAAGTGAGATTATGAAGGCAGAACTTGTAAAAGAGTATTTTTAAAGTATTGCTACTGTACTTCAGTAAATAATACTTCTCCCACCACTGTTTATATCTGGCATCCACCTGATGCAACTACTGCAAAGCCTACTGTGAATTATACTTTACACATTTATCTGAGTTTAAGAATAGAGGTAACTTTTTCATCAAATACAAGCCAAAAATCAGGTCAAACCTCTGCTGCGTCCCTTATAACAAAGAAAAAAAACATGGAAATGTGAGAGAAAATGTGAAATCACGTCACTATAGTGCTCTTTATTAAGTTGGAGAGACTGACTCAGAGTAAATGATGGAGATGACATTTGGTTTTTCTCTCTGCTCTGCCCAGAGCTTATTCTGGAGGCTCGGTACGGCAACCAGCAGAAGCAGCGCCGCAGCCGAACGGCGTTCACCGTGTCACAGCTGCAGGCCCTGGAGAAAGCCTTTCAGCAGACTCAGTACCCAGACGTTGGCATGAGAGAGAGGCTGGCTGTCTGCATCAACCTGCCCGAGGCTCGCATTCAGGTGAGAGCACACTCAACACCCAGCATTCTGGAAACCTGCCAGAACCAATACTCTTTGTTGTCAGTTTATGGTAAATATTTAGCTGGAAAGCATGAATAAAAACCCTGCTGCATTTACCTTTTGATATTAATATAAAGTCTCAGACATGTAACTTTAATTGGGAAAGAAAATGGATAATATAAATTGATTAAAGAACTAAGTAAACTAATATTTCTTATTTTATGGAATGATACATAATAGCAAATCTATATATGTACATACTTAGTAGTACATTTCTCTACATTTTAACTCCACTAAATGTATTAAGCTTTATTTGCAGACTCAAGTTATTAAAACATATACAATCAACTCATAAATTAGGATGTATTATTGTAGATTAAATTACCCAGCAGTATATAAATTACTTAAAATGAGCTCCATCTTTACCAGCTCCAAATGATTCATTAATCAACCAATAATCCAATAATATACATTATTCTGAGTCATCTTTGTCAATCTCTAACATGTGAAAGAATTTATTAACTAATGATAACAGTGAAGTTTTGCTCAAAAGCAGCCTTATTTTTCTGCTGACTTTTAACGTCTTGTTTATTGCTTTTATTTAATTTTTCTGTCTTTACTGTCATTTTCATGCCAGGATTTACTCTAAATTAACATATATGTTCTCATTTTTAACTCAGTCTTTTAAAGTTACATTCTTTTTAAAGTTAAAATGTCTGTAAAGATCTTTGAAACTGCCTGTATGACTGTATGAATTGTAACTATATAAATAAATGTACCGTTGCTGTTTACTCTCTTTCATCCAGGTGTGGTTCAAGAACAGGAGGGCCAAGTTTCGGAAAGGTCAAAGGTGCTCCCCGCTCTCCAGAGACCACAGTCTGGAGGATCGCAGCGTGGCGGGACAGGAGGAAGTTGGGACCGAAAACAAACGGGACGTCACCACATCACACACTGACAGCAACATTCCTCCTCTTCATCGCTGTCCTCCTCCTCCTCCTCCTCCTGTTGATAAAATGAGGGATGTTTGCCCACCTCTCGCTCCTTCAGACTCTGATGTTTCACGCTACCCCCTCCGCCTTCACTCTCCACCGCTTTTCCCCTTCGTGACAGGGGAGCGCTACAGCCACCTGCCTCACCAACCGGTTCTAGGAGTGCTGTCCACCGAGTTCGCCCTTCCCCCGGTGTTCTGGCCCATCATACAGCAGCACAGCTCGGCCCCGGGGGTTCACCTACCGTCAGTTACTAAAAACTGTAGCCTCTCCCTTCAGACTGCTTGCTCCGGTAAAGCTGTGCCTCACCCTCACCTAGGGCTGTAACTGAAGACCTGTACACCTGCAGCGCCAGATCTCTGCTCCTTGCGGACTTGGGTACACCTGAAGCAACCCTGTGTGGGAAAGACAAGGTGGAGAAGCACTTACTGCCTTGTTCCTGTAACCCTCACAACAGACAGAATATGAATTTTTATTTAGAGAGCTTTATTGACTATGTTTGAGGGGATGTAGCTGCACAGTCATATACTTCCAAGTCTAACTTGGGCCTGCTTTAATCCACATCAACAGGTTGGTCTTGGTCAGCCAGTGGTGTGAGTTTTCTTGAAGGACACTGTTTTTTTAATCCATCACACGCAGCGTAAACACCACATCTAAGATAACGCTGTCTCCTTCAGCATGATGGTAAAATCATTTGAGTGACGTTCCTGATGTAACTAGGCACTGCAACATAGAAATGTGAAATAAAATGATATGTCCCTACATGTAAATTCTCTGTTTTTATTTCTTTTGTTTTTTGTGAAGTTTAGTAGCCGAGTACTGCCAGTAGGAGAGGTTTCACTCACTTAAAAATGTATTTTCCGCACATTAACAAGACTGCGAGAAGAGTACATATTATTTGTAGTTGTTCAGTGGTGTGTTTCAAGAAAAAGATGCAAACTATTTGGTATAAGGTTGGATGCTGATACAGTTTTATCATTCATCAACAGTGGAATTGTATCAGAATCACCTTTATAGGCCAAGTGAACAGCTATTAGGAATTTGACTCTGGTTTTTCATTACTCTCAATGTACACACAGAAATAAACATACAGCTAAAACAAGCACAAGGGGCCATTCTGCATTATAAGCCAATGTGATCTCTTGAGCTTTCCATGGGCCCCTCTCTCTGGGTATACCCATTTCAGGGTGCCCTGTCCCTCAGTTCATTATTTTAAGTTTATTTGACATGAACCATGTACAATAGATGGACATTTTAGTAAAGATTTCCTATACAAAAATATTCTTTTTAAAAAAAGGATCTAATTACCTGACACTACTAACATTACAATGCTACACATTAGGCATGTTGTTCCATTATTGAGTTGATAATACTCTACTAGGTGAGATTCTGAAGGCAGAACTTGTGATAGAGTATTTTGAAAGTATTGCTACTGTACTTCAGTAAATAATACTTCTCCCACCACTGTTTATATCTGGCATCCACCTGATGTAACTACTGCAAAGCCTACTGTGAATTATACTTTACACATTTATCTGATTTTAAGAATAGAGGTAACTTTTTTCCAAATACAAGCCAAAAATCAGGTCAAACCTCTGCTGCGTCCCCCATAACAAAGAAAAACAACACGGAAATGTGAGAGAAAATGTGAAATCACGTCACTATCGTGCTCTTTATTAAGTTGGAGGCGCTGCCCTTTAGTTAATTATTTAAAGTTTATTTGACATGGACCATGTACATTTCAATTAATGAAATCTGATGCATTATACAATAGAGAAGGAAGAACTCTCCCCATGGCCCCAGCCCTCTGACCACACCTGGAGCCCCCTGAGTCAGGCTCCAGGTGTGGAGGGTGGCCTCCAGGACCCCCAGCCTTCTTCCAGTGCCCCCAAGACTGTCTAACCAGGTCTGGGGCTCCCTCTCCAGGGGTGGAAGCCTGCCCTGACCTCAGCTTCAGCATTAAAGTGATGTGCACATGAATTTTAACCCTACATTATTATAACCATTGTTTTGAAAAGTCCAATTGGGCAATAATCCCGTAATTTGTGTTAAATTAGCAAATGGGGGGCTGTGATTGTGTGTATCGGGTTGTGATGTTTGCATTTCTTCACAGCATCTTTTATTCAGTTGTATTAAAAGTGTACATATGCCAACTAAATCGACCGGTTTGGAGCTGATACCGAATGAGTTGCGCACGCCTGATGTTTTTGCTTTATTCTCCAAACCAGTTGCGTCAGTTTCTCTGCGTCTCACATCACGGTGCGCTGTGAGCCGGCGTGACGCTGCGCCTGGCAGCTGAGGGAGGCTTAAAGAGACAACAGCGAAATCAACTTGAGGGCAAGAGAAACGAAATGAGAAAGATACCCGCAAACGAAGAACCATGACTTCGATTGCGTTTCGGTAGCGGAAACTGAAAGGTAACACGCTTCCCCATTTGGTGACAGAAGAGTATTTGTAAGTTGTTTTTTAAAAAAAGACACCGTCCCGCCGTAAACGTCCGTGCTAATGTTTCGTGTGCTAACTGTTAGCTCGCGAGCTACGCGGTGAGAGATCCAGGCGGCCGTTGGTGTTCAGGATTAAGGAGTTGCCCGGCAGTTGTCAGGGTAATAACGGCTGGAGCTGCAATATGAACTCAATAAGATGCTCTCAGGTGAAACAACTGCCCCTTTATCACAACACTACTCCAGTCGGTGACATTAACTTACACTGGGACGTTGTTATTTCTCAGTTATTAATACTAACTAACCAGGTTAATATAGCACAGGAGATGACAGTCAATGCATATTTGATGATCTGTCCTGCTAAGACTTGTCCAGTTTGCATCAACGGCTATCTCGCTTTTGGTCTTCAGGGTCAGTGTTGTTAACATATTAACTGACGTTAACGTTGTTGCTTTTTAACAGGCGATGGGCCAAGAGGAACCGTGTTTTTGGTAGCTAGGTTAGCTTTATTACTGCTATATGACATTTCTGTTTACTCTAGTTTATCTAATCGTTTATGTTGATTTTAAATATGTATATGTGTGTGCGTGTGTGTATGTTCACATAGCATAAGAATCGGTTCAACAGGAACAAACTGGCCGCGATTGAACGTTATGAAGCTAACTCGAGCCTGCTAACTACCGCAAGGATAGCCTGAGTGTGGCCTTGTCCGCCTACCCAGCTACTGTGTTGTTAAAACACTTATCAACGGGGTTTACTTGTAAGATTTACCTTTCTACTCTCATAACGGAAAATACACTGCGTGCTGTCAAAGAGAGAAAGCGGGTTCTCTGAAACTAACCGCAAAATGACAGCTGACAACCCCTGACGTTATTCTGTAGCCACTCGCCAGATATTAGCTATTAGCTAGCATTGATATGAGCTAAAAAGGCAGATAGGTTGTCTGTCTGGTCCGGGTACTCGTGCTTATTGACGATTTCTCCGTTAGTAACGTTAGTTTGATTCATATTTATAACGTTTGAAATGGTCTTGTGTCTTGTTATTACTAGCAGCTGACGTTAGGGTTTCGTTTAGGCGAGGGATCATTCTGGTTTTTATGTGCCACCTCAAAACCTAGAATAAATTGAACTACTCAAGTCAGTGTGTTTTTAACATATCGGTAACCATTTCCAACAGCTGACATGAAAAAAAAACACACAACTCCTGAAATGAGACAGCCTAGACACGTGGGCCAAGATGGCCAAAACGTTGATATCTTTGTTGTTTTCCAGTGACATCCCTATCATTTCCATTCAAACATGATTACACTTGTGTTTGTAAAGCATGGAGTAATGAACTTCAAACACAACACACGTTCTGATCATTTGACTTTTTTATCCACCTTGATTATAATACTTCCAAATCTTGTGATCAGGCAGGTTAGTCTCTCATTTCCTACAGTAAGTATGGCCATGTTACCAGGAAGAAACAACAGTGTAATGATTGACTGCATATCTGGGTTATAAATGTGTCCCTTTTCTCCTGCTGCTGACTGCTCTTGGGAATGAGTACAGACAAATTCAAAGATTTTTTTAGAAGATTTTAATGGGTTGTGTCACTGTTTATTAACACACATGCACCTCAAAACGTTTCAGACCTAGCTAGTGTAATAACCTAAGCTTGCCATTTCTCTGTTAGTGGAATAAACTACCTGTAGAACATATTAAAATCACAGAGGTAACATGTGTGAATTAGTTTAATAAATGGTTTACTTAAAACAAGCTTACTCATCATCATACTAGGACTGGGTGATTGATTGAATTTCATTTTTAAGTACGTATGATTTTGGCATCCAACGGTTATTGTGCCACATTCCATTTCACACAGATTCTCTCGTTTTGTTTTATGTCATAAATAAAAAGTACTTTAGTTTAGTTAACAGTGGTGCACTTTGGCCCCTCAGACCTACTGACTGGTATATGCTGAATTTAGTTTACCAAAATGTTAAATATAGCTTATGTTTAGAATTATTTGGTAGGTTGTGGCAGTGGCACATTTTTGATCAAATTCATTCTGGTCTAATATATGTTTAGATATTATTTTTATATATTGAATATACTGTATGTTTTATAGTTTTAAGTAGGTTGTGGAAGTGCACTAATGTTAAAGCATATTTGATTATGTTGTGAAATAATTGTAATCACAGCATTGACCAAAATAATCGTGATTATGATTTTTGCCATAATCCAGCAGCCCTACAGCATACTAATTATATCTAATAATAATGTATCTGACTCCTGTGATAGCTGGATTGGTTCTTACTATTCTATCAGATACAGCTGAGCTAGCTGAAGATTAGACGTATCCTTCCAATAATGTTACGCAATGATGCAAATGTTATGATGAGATGAGGCATTGCAGCAGTCATTGATCCGTGTAAGTGCATTTCCATGGGAATGAGTAGCTGCCCATTGCTTGTGCCTGCATTACCTGCTCTCTTCAGCACCACCAACATCTTAGATCATGGACATAGGGAGCCGCTCTGGACTGAGACGTCTGCAAAAGATTGTTGGTGAAAAGCTGCACAGAGATGGTCAAGTTACAAAAAATTATGGTTTTGATTGACGTCATGTGGGCCTGGCATTGCTTCTGTTACAGTGTATGGCTTTGTATCATATCTTATCACTCTTTACTTTTACTTTTTTTAAAAAAAAATCCTGACCTCTTGGATGTGTGTTCATACACATTACCAGAAGTGTGCAGATCTTTTTCACTTTTCTGTTTTTGGATTTGTCTGAGGATCTACACATTTGCAGAAGCTGTTGAGGATTGAGCCTGAAACTTAGCGTAACAGTGTTTCAACATTTAAATCTGAAAGAAAAAATCTCTGTAAAACACTGTTTTGGTCTTTAAAAATAGTTTTAATTGTAAAAGGGAGAGTTTTTTCCCCTTTGCCTGAGGTCCATTGTGGAATATTTCCACTGATATTGATTGCTTTATTGAATTTGTCTTGCGCCAGTCTGGAGAAGATCTCATTTCAGCTGTAGTAAGGAACAGCCACAGTAGACATAATTTGATCCTCAAGTAAAAGATTAAAGTTTTATTCTGAAAATGTTAATCTCTTTATGCCGGAACAATGTTATGAGAATAGATAATGATTGATTAAGCTTTGCAATATTAATAATATATGTGGCATATATTGTTTTTTTTAAACAGTAACACAGATATTGTCAGATCAAGTAATGACTGAGTTTATTTGTGACCGATGATCCGTGTTGTTGTTACATGCTTCAAAGAATATTGACTAATTTCTGTATGTTTTTTTCTTTTTCAGATATCCAGCTAACATCAAACCCATCAGTTACCTGTCTTTCTCAGCGCTGCCTTCTCTGACTCAGGGTTGCCACGTTTGCTGTGGCCCTGCAACATGGAGAGTGATCACTGTGTCACTGAAGGCTGACCAGAAGGAATGAGGCACTCCAGGAGATGTTCCCAAGTGGCCTTGTGGATGCAGTAACTGGGTTTCGGAGTGCTTTTTTATGACTAGTATTGCATGTGCGTTGGTGGGCACATCCTAGCACAACCTGCCTATTCTTCAGGCAGGAGCATGCTACTCTGAGACTGGAGCTGGAGAAACATACAAGAAAGGAGCCCCTCTGGTAAACAAGGAACACGAAGAAGAAAAAAAAAAAGGAAGCATTCAGCAGAAGATCTGTCTGGAGACACACACTTTTCAGCTTATTTTAGTGTCTTGAGAACCATTGCACATTTTAACAGCAACACCTTTCCTCTGTCCTACGAGATTTTGTCCCGCCCCCCTCCCTAAAGCTTTCCTCTGTCGTTGTTATTGGAGTTTCTACGGTTTGCATGGCTGGAGAATAACCGTGGAGAGGCCAGGGTATCACAAGCTTATGGATTTTGATAAGAGAGGGGGCAAGGGAGAGACAGAGGAAGGGAAAAAGATGTCTAAAACAGCAGGCAGCAGGACTGGACATGGGGGCCGGAGTTCAGGGACCAATTCTGGAGTTCTTATGGTTGGCCCAAACTTTCGTGTGGGTAAAAAAATCGGCTGCGGGAACTTTGGAGAGCTGCGGTTGGGAAAAAATCTCTATACTAACGAATATGTGGCCATCAAATTGGTAAGTGCATCCTCAGGGGCGGTTAAGTAACAAAAATATGAACTCACAATTCTACTTAGACAACTGTTCTGGTGCATCTCCAATATCAATCCTTCAATTCCTGTAGTTTATTCTTTTTTTTAGCAATTAAAATGATCTTAAAAGTTAATTTTGATGTGCAGTTGACTCTTTGACCTAACAGAGTCAGACACTGGAAGTAAATAGGAACTGTCCCCCACCCCCTCCTCCCAGAGCTTGGCCCCATGTACTGATAATGAGTCAACCATTCTCTGCTTGTGTTTATCAAAGAGGTGAAGGAGACGACACAGAATAGTATCTTAAACCATATCTTGTTTGGTGTTTTTATTATCTCTTAATTATCACAGGACAGGAATTTAATTACCTTTTACAGCATTTCGAAGAGAGGACAAACTTAAAGTAAACTTATTTTTCAGCTCTACCATTTCTTAGTTCCTCAAAGTGGTTCTTAGCAATTGGGATGATGCTTACTTGCTGTTCTCTGGACTGAAATTCATTACTTGAAGGTATTTGAAAAATGTAAACAATATTCTTTGTGAAAGCAAACTTTCAAACTACTGCCATACATTGTTCTCACTCAGTAAAGTTAATGTCAATTCTTATGGAAGCTCTCCCTTTAATAGGCTCACACCATGTCCTAGAGCAATCAATAATTTACTGTGTCTTTTTGTTTTGTGTTAGCATCAACCCCTTTTTTTCAGAGCCACTAGTAGCATTTAGAAAGACTGAGAAACCACATGAAATAGCGAGGCAGGTTTGATTTCTGGTTGTTAGATTCTAGGCCAGCTGTTGACTGCACAACCATTTCCTCCATGCATCGACTTTCATCTTCACACTATAAATGTTTTTAGTCCAAGTAGCACTGGCAGATATATTTGTCTCTCTGTCAATGCCTTAATGTAAACAATGCCTAACTCAAACTCCAGTTAAGTAGTTATATTGGAGCTGATGGGCTTGGCGTCATCTCCACCACATCATATCTCCCAGCGAGGTCATTATCCCTAACCACATAGAAGGCAGAGGTTAGCAAACAGCTGTAATTGCAGTTCTCCTCTCCTCTGAAATCTCTAGTAGAGATTTCACCCCCCTTGCCTGTGAACCCTCCCATCTGTTTGAGTATTTTTATCCTCATGGTGTGGAGCTATATCTGGATCTGGCATTAAGGCCATAACACTGCTCCATGGATCTTGTGGCCCACTGGACCCAGCGTTTATCTGAATTTATAATAGTCAGAGCAGGCAGTGTGCTAATGGTGTCAAAAAGCTTGACAAGGCCCAGCTAATAGTAGTGCCTGATTGTGAGGATTTGTTTGTTTTGGATTTCATTTTGAGGACTAATTTCAGATGGTGATGCTTTAGTTGTTGTTAATTGTATTTTTGGCGGTACAGTAATGTCTAATTACTTCCTGTGATGTTCACAATAGCTATCGCTTTTAGGTTTATTTCAGACATTAGCTAGACAAATTGGATTCCTTTTGCTAACAGAGCTTCGGCTCATGGACTGGTGTTGTTACGCCTGACATCGAGAGGGCTTCTCCTTTGTCGATTCTCGGGGAAAACCCAGACTCTCTCACAATTGTCTGTCCACATGTTTCTGTCTGTCCCTGATCTCACAGTTCCCTGGAGTAACCTAGTGAATCTCACTGCCCGCCCGGTAGGGCTTGTTTTGTCAGAGGCTGTTACTGAGCTCTTCTTTAAGGACAAACACAAATAACAGCCCTGTTATCTATGAGCACCTGCTAACACATGCTTGACATGAGTAGTTTCTCCTCCGTTGTCTGTCAGTCACTTCAATGGTAACTGCTCACTTATAGATATAATCTAAAACAATTGTTGGCAAAAGTAAACAACTAGAAAAATGACATTTGTTGATGTTTATAAAGTATGTTGTTCAGTTCCATGTGATCTATTTTTAATTGAATAATAATGTATAGGCAGTAGGTACTATTTTACACAAGGGCATGTTGAGGTCAATAAATCAGATTAATCAAGAATAATTTATTAACATGGAATGAATGAGGATAACACAGGCCTACATTTTTTCTATAACCTACAAGTTTGGTGAGTTGGTGAATTCGTGTTTATCGGACCACAGCCAGCAATTACTACTGCTACTGCTACTGCTACTGCTACTACTACTACTACTACTACTACTACTACTCTACCCTACCACTTAAACGATGTTGCATTAAAGCATGGTAAAAAAGCAAATTAACTAACTGGCTTGTTAGATTGCCTGCTAATTCTGCCATGCTTTAATGCTACACTTTCACTCACCTGGGGAGTGCACTGGATGAAGTGCCAACTCCACAATAAATACACTGGGCACTGGCTTTATATTCACTTCATGGAGAACAACAAATAAAAATAAATAATAAATAAATAAATTAAAAAGTAGATAAGATATACACTACGGTAATTCAATAAATAAATGGTCTGTATGAACTAAAGCCTATTTTAAATGGAAAATGGTATTAATTTTTCTATTTTCTATTATTTTTCTCATTCTATTAAGAATTTTTGTGCAAAATATAAACTCAAAATTTTATGTCCCATTATCTCGATATATGATTTCATCCCAATACGATTCCATATAAAGACGATAAGTTATCATATTGGATTTATCGCCCAGCTCTACTTTCCTGGTCATCTGCTATCTGATGAAAGGCAAAAAGACTAGAGAAAAGCAGCAAATGCTTACATTTGAGAGGCTGGGACCAAAAAAAGTTTGACCTTTTTGTCTGAAACATAACTTAAATGATTAATAGAGTCATCATAATAGAGTCCTCATAAAATCGGTAACCGAATCATAAAATTCGGTAATTAATTTTATGTTGAAAGACTAATTGATTAAACGCCTCACCATTTCAGCTCTAATACTGACTTTAACTACACACTTATATTCCAGTCATTAAAAATCAAGTAGATTCTTAACTGATCAATTGTTGGTCTCAGTGAAAAAATGTCAATTATTATTTTGTGAGTAGTTGAATGACCTGTTGCTGATCTACCAAGAAACCAATAAGGAAACTTTGTTTAGATAGCGAATTGTGATTTGTCATCTGGCTGGTTAAAACTAGTCTAATCTCTCTCCTTTGTAACGTAATGAATTGTAGATGCCAGCCTCTGCAGGACAGTACATGGTGATTAATCAGTGTTGAGCTGGTGCCTTTATGTGCTGAGTGTCCTGTGTACCGACTTGCAGAGTCGGGCATGTGGGTGGTGCCTGCCTGCACCTGGGACAAAGGTGAATGCCAGTGTCACCCTGCTCCGCCACGTGATAGCAGAGATAGAGATGTATGGTAGGCCAGTGCACAAGATCCTCTGTCAGTGGATCTGAAACTGCTGTGAATGCTGCTGCAAAAAGCAAGAGAGAAGGGGGGAACTGCTGAGTGCTGAAAGGTCGTCTTTGTTAGCAGGCCTTGTCGACACACAGTGCTTCAGTCTTTGGTTCAGCTGGATGCTTTCTCAAACTGAAAAACGCTAGTGTGATGGAGGCAGCACATTTAATGTCTGCTTTTTATTGAGGTCTACTGTAGAAACTGGCAACCATCAGGCTCATTTAAAGGGTAAAGGGACACCACCATCACCGTCAATACACTCCCCTGACATGGTGACATAACTGTCCACTGAGAAAATGACCATATAATCCACTTTTTCACTGAAACATCACTGTTATACTATTTCTATTTGAATGCTTTGCTGTCTTAGTGTAGTGCTTTCTCTCTCTCTGCCGTTATCTTCAGGGTTCTTTTTTATCAGGTCATCAGCTCCCTTGTAACATCATTGTGTTAGCCCTGATTGCAGGACATGTGCACACACCCATCTAATCTATTATTTTGGCTTAGAAATCCAATTAAATCAGTTTTCACTTACATTTCCAACAGTCCACTCTGCAAACGATTTGAGTTGCAAACTTTTTAGTTTGTATTTCATTATAGCTCCTTTTCATGTCATCCATTGACAGAAGATGCCTGAGACATGCTGCTTGCAAAGCTGGTATTATCAGTAATAAGTAATAAACCAATTGGAGGCCTCTTTGAGGTAAAAAACACTTGACAATGACAAGTTGATGTAATCTTTAATCTGCAGCATGGTAGCAGTGTAATAAGTGAATGTTATAGTGTTGTATTGTGGAGCACAGTGTAGCTAAGGGAGACGGGGCTGACCATATAGGGAGAGAAACAGTAAACACTGAGACCCACTGTGCATTGTGTCCCAGCCATGTACATACAGAGCAGTGATTTACCCTACATATGGCAGTGCCTGTTCATAGCACAGATGGAAATCAGAAAAATATATAGCAGGGTGTCTGGGGGTTTGCCAACATGTTAGCCATATCAACATTTTGAGGCAATGATGTCAAACTTGTCGTGGAGTTTTGCTCCAAAGTGGCAGAAAAAAGATTAATGATGCTTTATGTATTTCTTAAAATCTTGTGTAATACTTTCATAGAACACATACTGTATATACTGTATGGTATGTAGTTGTACTGTATGCATGGTTAGGAGTGGAAAGCCTCTGGCAGACTTTTTGTTTTCTCTGGCTGAGTCACTGATGCAGAGGCATAAGAATAAGGTGGTTTATGTCAGTGAAGCCACTCACGGTGCTGGTCAGTCGTGATACTTTGAAGGAAATCTAAGGTGTTGTACTGAACTCTCCTGTCTGCCTCCCACTGAAGCATGATAAGCAAACTCTTGTTTCAGTCTAGCTCAGCAGCTCACACCAGCTCGCCATGAGGCAGTTGTCAAAGAACTGTGAAGGCACAAAAGCTCTATCAGCATGTTTGGCTGGAATTAAAGTGACATTTTGACGATTTAAGTTCTTCCCTACCCCGCTTGGGCTCTCCAGAGAGCATGCTGGGCAGGCAAAATGAATAAATTCTTGGGATGTCAACAGCATGTAAAAGTCTGCCTTCAGTCAACTAGCTAATCCTCTAATGAGTCAGTAGCCAGCAGCAACACAGTTCATTCACATAGACACATTGTTGCCTCAAGGATGATTAAGAATCAGTCATAAAACCTGCACAGTAGAGTCCAAACATTGCTGACTTCAGAGTAGAAACAAGAACAGTGTTTTATGTAGAGCTTCTTAGGTTCTAATATGCTGTAGGGTGTGGGCCTGTGGAGCAGTGGGTGCTGTCTTACTGTACCTCACAAGGGTACATCTTGGTTCATGGCAAAGCACATCACATTTTCCATTTAATAGTTTTGAAGGCATTACGCCGACACTGTATTCTTGTTTTCAAAATGATATGTTATGTTTGAGGCTATATTAATTCTTAACCAGTTTCTCACACTTTCATTATTGAGATTATGGAGACTGCTGTGAATTTACACTGCACTGGTCTGTCCCTGGGCTTTTTTTAAAACATCATAATTAAAGTGGTAAACTAAAGCCAAAATAACCAAACCAGAATCAGAAGATGGTAATTTGAAGAAAGAGCTGAAGCCAAATTGACCTCAGTCTATTTTTGAGTTTGCTTTGCAAGACAAAAAGACAAAGTTTGAGGTTAGAATTTAAGTAGTTTTGTACCATGTAAGAAATTAAAGTTTTGACAGGATATGTGGTGCAGACTATGAGGAATAAGACAGGGACACTGTATTTTGTTGTGTTGAGTCTGTAGTTTAGCATACTAGATCTGAAATCAAACAGGCCGCTTTCACTGCCTACATTTTGACATGCCATATGAGGAAAACCATAGGTGTAATTAATAATATTAATCAGGGTTGCTCTCCATGTATCTGTTCCAGGGCCCTATTGTTTTGCATGATATCCCTCTGACATGGTTCACTGACACAAAAGGAACAAAGAAAGCGTTAATGGTAGTAATTACACATTTTGTGCTCCTGTTATGACATATCAGAATTTCTGCTGTGAAAAGTTCCCATTACTATACTGAAATCCAGCTTTCATTTGAGGGGGTTGCATCCATATAAAGTGAAAAGTAGGTATTGTAGCCATGGCACCCTGATTTTAGGAGCAACATGCTGTCGGCTATTTAAATTAGATTTGGTTGAAAATGCAGTTAATGACTCCGATGATCAGGAGATATCCACAGGCACTCTATATCTTCTCTGATGATGATCTCTCAGGCCAGTACTTAAATTCTTGCTTGTTTCAGGGTTAGCACTTAAATCTCAATCCTTGTTTAATTTTTAAACCCAATAAACAATGTTTACTGTACATTTGAGATCCCAAATAAGTAAAATAACTCTTCGTCCTACTATTTAGTGGCTTTACTGTGTTATTACTCCTAGAAAACGTTTCTATTGGGTTCTAGTGCTTATTTGTTACAATCTGGAAGCTACAAACCAATAGAAAACATTTCTATTGGATTCAGGCTCAAAGTTAAGCGAACAAGGATGTACACAATACAATGCATTGTACTTACGCCACTCCTCGCTCCTCTATTACATGACAAAGGAGTCTTGCCTCTCATTCCCGTGAGTGGAAGTTCCCCTGACTGCAGATCACTAACAACATTGTGTGCTGTGTTTGCCCTCCTCTGACTATGAAACGTGCTACTAAAGAGCCACCCCAGTGCCAAAAGAATTCTCTGCTAAATTTCAGTGTCTCATTAAAGTGGCTGCTATACATTTTTTTTTCATTATGTTTTCGGGTGGTCCATCGCAGTATCTCAGGAACCCCTGGGGAGATTTTCTTCAACTGTGGCAAATGTCAATTTTGGAGGTCAAAGGTCACTGTGACCACACGAAACACGATTCTGACCATAACTCCAGAATTATGACAACATTTGACACAGATGTCTGGTGAAATGATATCCAAAAGGTGAAAGGTCAATTTCGGTATGACATCACAATGTTTCTGGTCATTATCCAACGCCATAACTAAGGAACAGAAGGGGAAACATTTGGTCGAATACTGAATTGATAACACTACTTGATACTGTGCTGATTCCCACGTTTTGGCAAAAAAAGTCATACCTTTTTATTAAATTCCTTCTTCAAGTCTTCACTACATTATATGTAAGTCTGGACAGTTTGGATGTAAACTACCACTTGACTGGTTGGTGGAGGCAAACAACTGCAAGGTTGTAAATCTAGTTTGTGATGTTGTCGTGGAAACAATTGACAGAGACTAAACCAAAGTTATTGAGTCAATGGGCGGATTGATCTTGACTGTAATCGTGCATGTGGGTGACCGGTCAATCAGATACTGTGCTTGTCACATTCATACCCACACAGAGGTTCATGTCGCGCACATGAACCACTGTGTGAGATCTGTAACCTAGTGCAGTTTTGGAATAAACGTAAAAGTTATTTAATTGTCAGTATTTTATTTTGAACATACAATTCAATTTTTCATTAAAAGAAAAGTTAGACAAATATTTGTGTATGCTGTCAATTCTAGTTCATAGAAAGAAAGAAAATCGGACAAAATTGGAATCGGCAGGTCAGTTTAAAAAATAACAATAATCGGAAATCAGAATTGTCCAAGAAAATTCAATGCATCTCCAGTCGATACATATTTCAATTATGACATTCAATTTACAAATGCAGATTTTATTTACAATCATTTGTGACTCCTCAAGGCATGATAATGATACCAGACATTGTATTTGAACTGCTGGGGAAGCCATCTTTAGTGTTGGCAATAAGATAATATTATACACCATTAATTTTCCCGATGTAGCCATTTATTTAGCTGTACCACACCACACTCTCCGACAGCCCCTTTTTTGAAGTAAAACCATTTCAACAACACAATTCATATTAATCATCTTGTCTAAATCATGGTGATATTTCTGAACCGACCTATGAAGAGAACCTAAATCACAGGCCACAGTTATCCCACTTCAGCCAGACTCTCCAGAATACAATTGATGTCTTATTCTAATTTCAAGCATTGCCCGATTATCACTCTGGGTTTTGGGAGGCAGCTGACACACACATGACCATCTGGGCGTGTTAAATCTGAGAGAAGTACTGGACACCGGCCAGTTGTTGCTCTCTGACACCACTCGCTCCTTAACACCACCTCCCAACCATAGACACCTCTGATCATAAAGACCACATCAATAGAGAAACACACACATCACACAAACTTCAACCCTCTCCATTTGTTTGAGCCATACAGTTGGCAGTTAGCATCATTATTACCTTTGTGAATGCTGCGGAGAAGAGATGCACTATGTTGACATTTGAGTTGCTCTGTCATCTGTCTAAGATGAGGGGAGTCACATTGCCAGTTGCATATCGTGAAATGGTTTACTGGGTGTCAGGCAAAGGTCAGGTACTATTCTGGGCCTTATGCATAATACCGGGTCTGTTCCTCAGAACATGGCACACATAGGCATACATATGCACACGTTGAATGTCACACTGACTTTACAGATGATAAACAACAGAGATGTTTGTTTATGTGTGATATTACATCACTGCAGCTGTCTGCACCATGCTGTTTATAATGCAGGATATTGTCTGTGGGGTCATGGGGGACTCTCTTTTTCCATTTCACCCCAACATGGCATCATGTGTCTAGTGAGACCCCACAACTGAATATTGGTATATTGGTGAATTACCCATAGTGATATTAAAAATAAAAAATTATTAGGCTTTTGACTAGGGCCATGACTTTGGCCCAAAAATCATATTCGAAGTTAATTTTAATAACATTCAAATATTTATTAATAATATTTTGACCATTAAATATCTTTAGTAAGACCTTAAGACACAACTTTTTTTAATTAAAAGGCCAGGCCTCTTTTCACTCTTTTCGGTCTTCAGTCACCCACTCCCACCACACATTGTATTTCTCACACGGAAAAAAAATGTATAACATGCTACAGGCAGCACAGCAGCGGCGCTCTCTTTTCTCTCACTGTGGAACCGGCAGGAATCAAGAGCTGCCACTGACCAGTGGCCAGCCAATAAAAAAAAGAACGGGGTTACACAACAGCCAATCAGAAAATCGCACTATTGTATCGGAGGAAAAACAGCATAGTTAGCCTGGTATTATTCACGTGATCTAGGAGCTCCGAGCATCACTTTGAGCACAGAGTGAGTCATCTCCTGATTATTAATGTGACATTACAACAAATTCACAACTTGACTGTTGTTGAGAATGTTGCCCAGATAATTAGCATCAGTTTTTCAATGCTGAGTGAAACACCCTCACACTCTGAATTGAAAACAGTGTTTACAGGCAAACACATTTACGAAAAATTATGTCCATAACAGATTTGAATATTAAGGGCTGCCTAATATTCTTTTGAATATCATTATTATTTTTTTAATATTCGAATTCTATTCAAATATGGAAATTCGGAGTCAAAGCCCTACTTTTGAGTGTAGGGCTGCTACTTACAATAATTTTTGTTATCGTTTTTTTTTTCTCAATCGATTGGTCTATAAAATATAAAACATAGTGAAAAATGTCTAAGTAGACATTTAATTTGCTTCCTAAACACAAAGGTATTCAGTTTACTAAAGAAGAAGAAAGGAAAATATTCTCATTTGTGAAGCTAGGACCAGTGTTTTTTTTAACCATTGAAAATTAAATGAATCTATTATCAAAAGTGATTTATGTATTTTCTGGTGATGGACTAAATGTTTTTTTATCTTTTTGACTGTAGTTGAATATGTTTATGCTGTAGTGTACTGTTATTTTCATCATTTCTTCTTCATCATTGCATTATGATTGCGTCTATCATTGATAGTTTTCTTTCCCCCCCCTCTTCATTTGGTGGTCATTACTGTGCCCAGTCACTGAGGTCAATTCTGATCTTTCTCAGCTGTGTTGGAGCAGAGATCAGATTTAGCTCAGATGACATCATATGCAGAGTTGGTTAATCCCAGGAAGAGGACTTTGTGTGGCGCTGATGGCTTGCTCCATCTACCACAGGTTAAAACAGAAACCACCACCTAATCCGTCATGACATAATCATGTATTTGTGCAAGCAAATGTTTTACTCTAAGAGGGATCCTTGAAGTGGCATGTCACATTTGATCTCGCACCCGTCCCTGGGCTGTTGTAATTACAGGATTTGATTCTACTGGGGCAGTATTTGCTGGCAGTGCGGATATTGATTAATCTGTAAGCTTTCTAACTGTGAACAGCAGCTAGTGTAAGCCATAACTACTATTTATTACTATCGTCCCTGCTGCTGTCATCATTGTAATTTGACTGAAAAGCCAACCAATGAGGGTGGCTGTAGAAATGGTGGTATCTGATTGGCTGTTGTGGTTTCAGGAAACGTAGTCCCACATTTTTGCATGTGAGGTCATACCTTTACAGGCATACACTTGAACGAGAGTATGATTTAAAAATGCCAGAAACTATTACTGCTAGCCTGTAGTTAAGTTTTCTAAACTTACGGTTGATTTGGGTAGTAATGAAAAGTAACTAATACAAAGTGTCCCAGTGTCCATTCCCAGCGTGTTCAGTTGCGTATATGAACTGATGAAGCCTCTTGCGTGAGAGATGAAACATCTTCCTAGACAAATAACCAAGTCCAGTTGATTTTGACTGAAATTGCTTTTGGGAAATACAAAGTGTTTAGACTTCATGACAAAACACAAAATTGACAAACAGTGCAACCAAAATGACTGCAGTTACACAATCACATGACTCAGTAAACATGAGAGAACATTTATCAGATGCCCAAAATTTGGATATATGTCATTTGATGCTCATCATTCTACCAAAATATGTTGTCTAGATATGAAACAGTTGGTTCAGAAAATCAATCTGCAACAATACCAATTATCAATTAATTGTTTAAGTAATTTATCATTTATAAATAAAAAAGAAATAACAATAAATACAATTTTTCTAAAATGAATATATTTGGGTTTGGACTGTTTGTAGAACATAAATGACATTTAAATGACATAAACTGGCAAAGGCCTGTACAGCCACAAATCAGAACAGTTCCAGTTAAATGAAGGAATACACCTAGACTACAGGAGTGTAACAGAATATATCACAATATCCGTGGCAGTCACAAGAGAGTATATCAGGAGGATATATTACTGCATCGATTGTCCGTTCTAGACCTAAGTTCCATGGCACTACCTGATTAAGTTTTATTTAAGCCCTTAAACTAAAAAAGCAAGAGAAATGGTTTCATTTCAGCAGAATACAGCAGCTGTGATTTTTGTTGGAGCGTATCACTGTGCTCTTGAAAATAGGTTCTCACGAAGCTGGAATTTTAAATGTTCTTAGATCCAAAACCTGTTGTTGCTGGTCTCACGCAGAACTAATTTAGTTTTAGATACACTGAACCCAGATACACAGAAATGCACATGACTGCAGTGTGGAACAGCTGAGGTGGAGAGGTTACTGTAGCAGCAGGTCAGACAGGGAAGGGCCCTTCTGGCTTGCGGGTCAGCTGCCCTGGACACAGGCCAGCACACTGGAAAAAGCAGCATGACACCGCACAGGGTAACCAAAACTTCCAGTTAAACAAGATGAAGTTGAAGGTGAATTGTTAGGTCACCCGGAAAACAATTTTGCTTTTGGCAGGGTATAGCGGACTTTTGGTATATGCCTGCACTTTTATTGAAGTGCTTATGTGGGGGGCATCCCTGCCATATCCGGTAAGCATGTCGGCACAGGGAGCAGATCAAAGATGATTTGAAATGGGCAGGAGCCGTGAAAAATCCTCGTCATATGCAAAGATGTTACATCAGACATTTGCAGCTTGGCTCTGGCCATTTACACAGCCATAGCTTAGCCCATCTGGTAGGAAGAGAGATGACTTAAGTACGTAAAGCTGCCATAAGCCTCTGTTTCCTATTGTAAGCTGTTTTAAAGGGGTCCTGTGGTTTTGTGCCATCTGTTTTGACTCATTATTTATATATTTTATATTTTCATTCCCACTCCTCACTGTTATGACCTGACTTGTGCAAGATGTGCTCGTTGTCCGTGTTTATGTGGGAGGTGGATGGCGCTACAGCAGTTCCTAGACTAGTCACGTGTCTTCCTCCCACAGGCCTCAACTCCTCTGTATTGCCTTCTGTCTTCCACTCTCAATTTCTAGCCCCCGGCATGCACCATGGCTACTTACTTCTCTGGTACTCTTGTTGGCATCATGATCATGCTGGAGCAGGATGCTGAAACCTTTTCTTCCCCACAGATAATAGAAAAACATGCAATTAATCTCTGTGAGATTATCGATAGGTTTTTGTAAGGATGCTTTTGTAGTTCTCCGTACTTTCCATATTGGCATCATATGGGAATAGCAGAATGCATCTTTTCTCCTATTGATCATAAAGAAACCTGTATCAATCATCATTATTGCATGTTTGAGGTTTTTAGTCACATTAGAATAAGGCTGTATCTCCTTATTTAACTGTCACCTGTGTATAGCTGCTTTTTCTTCTTTTTACCAAAACTAGACTAGTTAAACTACATTGATCCTGCAGTGTTTGCCAGATGTTTGTTTTCCTGCATAAGATCTAACTTTAAACCCCGTTGTTTTTATCTTTTATGTCTTTTAGGATTCATTGTTTCACTTTCATCCATGTGTTTCAAAAACAAAAGTTCCTTAAAATGTGTAAAGTTTATTTTTGGATGAACCTTATTTAGTCAACCTTTTGGTAATGTCACTGAACCTTTCTGATACTGTTAAAACCTTCTTATTAAATGTCTAGATTCACATTAAAACATATGTATTGTGAAGTGATGAAATATTGGATAAACACATCGCAGCAAATAAACTGAGAATATCAGAACAAGTGTGATGGGATGACCACAGAAACTCAATATGCTGCTCTACCATTGGCTACACGGATACATTTTGGATGAAGTTTTGTAAAATCTTAGTTTACATGTTTTTATTTAGGGCTTCATTTCTGCAAAATTTAACAAATATGATAAATAAAAAAACAAAACATGCTGTACTGTCTTTGCCCTCACCAAATCATCAAAACATCTCTGGCCAGAATCCAGAGCAGATTCAACTGTTTTAATAAATTGATCAGATGTTGTTTTGTAGAAGGCGGGGAGAGACAAAATTGAGGAATATCTCAAGTAGGACAAATAATTAAATAATCAATCTATATGGGAGATATTTTGGCACAAAGTAAAGCATTGGTTAATAAATAAATAAATATAAATATACTGTATATAGAATATAAATATTCTTTTGATTGAACCTTGAAATGACACGCATAACACATCCCATAGGACTGACTTTAGAGCGTGCTCACACTGTCCTCCCGGACCGCGACCCGGACTTTAGGGTACTTGTCCCCCCTCCCTCTCCCCTCCGCGCCCCAGCCCCGTTTGTACTCACACTGCCAGGGCCGGCCAATACTTCTTGCTGTCCATACGCCATCACGCCGTAACACGTCACACGCATTGATCGCGTGTGTGTGGCTTTGTTTACAAATCTTTCCACAGACCTCTGAGTTTTTGTGCGTCTTGTCGACTGTTTTTGAATATTTTCATCCGACCAAATCTGCAGTTAACACTCCACCTCCGCACCACACCAACGTGAACCTTTCACCACCATTGTTGTTGTTGTTAAATGTCCGCGCATGGTCCGTCCTTCTATTTACATGTCCGAACAGGCGGACATAACGCTACTGCCGTAGGGCTCGTGCTCGTGCTCGTGCTCGTACACGTGCGCACGCTCGTGCTCGTACATGTGCAAACGGCTCCGCTAAAGCCCACCTCTTTCAAGCGGGCCGTGCACGGTCCGCTGGCCGCAGTTGAGCGCGGAGCGGGTGCACTCACATGGCTTAAAGGTACTAGGCTTTAGCTGAAAAACCGGTTTTGGCCGCGGCCAAAAGGACAGTGTGAGCACGCTCTTAAACTAGAAGTGCTTTGGAATTAGATGCACATTGGAAACAACTTTCCAGGAATTAAAAGGCGCAATGTGTAAAATATGGCCTGATTTTTAGTTTAAAACTTTATTATTGTAAAGAAGCAACAGTTATGATTGTATGTCAAAGATGGCTATGTATTGTGTTGCAGAGATATGTACTAAATGCTAACCAGCAAGCCCCTGCCCATCTTCTTGTAAGGCTGCTTGCACCTCAAGATACTGTAATGAGTCACTGTAGCGTCGCGCAGCACGAGAGGATGAAGAAGCAGAAGCACCTCCACTGTTAGCAGTACAAAAGCTAGCAGCTTACCTTAAACTGAAACGATACACCTGAACTGAGATTCTGCGTTTAAGAGACTGTTGCATTGGACAGGTCCACAGAGAATCTAACTCCATCCAGGTGGAGATTAGTCCAGGTGGAGATTAGTGCAAGCCGGCTTGCACTCACACTGCTTCAGAAGATCCGGGCCACACGATTGCTTCTTGCTTATACGTCATCATGTTGTAATATGACACACTGACGTCATCTCAATGCAGCGCTTCATTTTTGAAAAGGGGTTCCGTAGACCTGAGTTTTTGTGCGTTTTGTCCCACTACCTTTTGAATATTTTCAAATGACCAAATCTGCAGTAAACATTCCATCTTCGCATCAGGCTCTTTGTCTGCTTTTTAAAAAAAGGTCTCTCAGGGGGAACAGTAGTTGTCAGGACTGCCTTCTATGCTCATGCTCGTACATGTGCAATGGTGCAGTGCAAAAGCCGACCTCTCAACTGGGCCACGGCGGGGAAGCGCCCTGTGCATAGGCACGATACGGTTGCACATACTGGTCAAACGAGTGAATAGTGCTTGGGCATGGTACAAATGCCAAGTGTGAGTCTACCCTAATTGTCCCACATGTTTACTTATACAAACATTACAAACTGACTTACTATTTTAAGCCAGTATTGGTTTGCAGTGTGTGAAAATTGGACTGCATACTGCTATTGTGGAGGGCTTTAGCACAGGCTGTGGCAAAGCTATTGAAGATTAAGGAAAGGAATTAAGTTGGGTGTGTGTTTGTTCTATCCTCTTCAAGTTTATCTATAATTCCCTTGTCATCATAAGAGTGGGGTTAATCAGATTACATTTTAGGTTGTAAAGCTGGAGCTAGCGATATAATTAACAATATGTTCCAGTGGGTTGATTATCGGCCATAGCATCACAAAAGCCTGCTGTTCACCAGCTGGAAATGGTCTTTATCCTCTCACATCCCAGAAGTCTGACTTAATTTAAGTTATATCAGGCGTCACAATAGGGACAACATTGTACTGAAGGTCTTTAAGTTAATTGCAGGCCGAGGTAATCATGTTGTATTTGCAAGGTTGTCACTCACAAACTACTTGGTGCTTGTGCTTTTGTGGTGATAGTGAGACCATTGTTTTTTTTTTTTTTACAAATACAAAATGCTCTGTTTTCCCCATTGTGAATAATATTCCCCTGCAGTGTTAATTGAGCAAACATGTAGTCTTAGGTAAAAACATTGACATTGTGCGTTAACTGATTTTGAGCTCTGCAATATGCTGGAAATTAGAGAACAAATTATTAGTACTTGACTTATTCTGAAATTGTTTTTTTTAGTGTTCATAATTTGATAGAATATCCGCTGTGGCTATACCACTGCTTTTTTTTTTTTTAATAACCAAGGCACTTCAGCAAAAACTTTAATTCTGTGGAAAAATAAACAGTGAGCAAAATTAGAGACCAGTAACCATTTTGTCAGAAGAGAAGACAACAATGTTTTCTCAGGACTATAGGATTCATATATGAACAGGAAGTATAGAGGCCCTCGCTTTGAATGACTTCAGCACATCTGCGCCCACAGGACATCACTAGTTTCTCACACTGCTCTGGTTTGATGTTGGTCCATTCTTCTTGCAGTTTCTTTCATAGTAACTGTAGTGGGTTTCTAAGACATTACTTTGTTGCCAAGGATTTTCCAGAGATTCTCTATGGGGGTTTTGATCTGGACTCTGGGATGACCATTTCATTGCTTTGATATTCTTAGCTTCAAGGAACTGCGGAACCCGTTTTGCAGTGTGACATTGCAGCTGATTGGGAGACAATTGCAGTGAAGGTATTGCATGTTGCCAAAAGAGATTCACATAAAACATTTGCATTCACCCAGCCATGTAGCTGTACAAGAGACCCAACTCATGCTGCAGAAAACATCTCTCAGACCATGACATGAAATTGCTAAAGTTCAGTTTATTTGGGTCTGATGGAAAACATTAGGGACTGGGAATGACTGAACCCAAAGTGTCTAAAGAAGTCAGTTAAATTTATAGGAGGAAGTGTCAGAGTCCAGATCTGAACCTCGTAGAGAATCTCTGGAAAATCCTTAGCAAAAAAGTAATGGCTAAGAAAACCACTACAGCTACCGAACTGTGGAAGAGACTGAAGAAGAATGGACCAAGATCAAACCCCAGAGCAGTGTGAGAAACTAGTGATGTTCGATAACCCTAAGAAAACAAGAAAACATTGAATAAATCTTCTCTTCTGAAACAATCGTTACTGTACTCGATTCTAATTTTGCTCACTGTTTTTTTTTTTTATCTCCAGTGTAACACTCACCTTTCTTTCTCTTCTCTTTCAGGAACCTATAAAGTCCAGGGCGCCACAGCTCCATTTGGAGTATAGATTTTACAAACAGTTGGGAAATTCAGGTAAGAAAGATATGGTCTGTAGATTTTTAGTCTCTGATAAACACCATGATGATGAGTTAAATGGGAATCTGCCTTTTCATACTGCATTTGGCAGAAAGAGAAAACTCAAAAGTGACTTCCACTCACATGTTTTCATGTCACTTTTGTGGTTGAGATATGAAAGAAGGCAGTGCAATTATTATCACAATGACTTTAATGTGTTTTTTATTCAGTTCAATTATCTGGCTGGTTGCGGTAGTCTCGCCTGGTTTCAGTTGAATTTTTAATCATGAATAATGGCAGCATGGAAATGGAAGCCTTTTCTGTGAACAAGTTGAAAAATTGGATAGAGATAGAGGAATACAAAGATTTTGTCCCTAAAAATGTTGATGCTGATATGTTGACTTTACTTGGCTGAGTGTTTTTCGTTGGTACATCTGTTATTATGCCATGGCACCTATGCAGACCTTCAAAATTTTCAGCAGGTATTGAGGAAAAGAATGCTTTCAAATGTGGACATGTAACAGCAGGGTAACAGACACATGTAAACAACTCCGACTGCTTCCATTCCACCTGAGGCTAAACTCCACAGCAGGTGTCTTTCCACATCTGTGGGAGCCAGTTGATCCTGCTTCCTCTTTTCTGATGCCACCTCTGCAATACCCAGAGTCTATCCTCTCCTACACTACTGCGCAGAACATGTTAATGTGCTATAGCCTATGGTGCATAGCCGGGCTCCAGGGCAGCAGCTCTTTGATCTGGTCTGGCTGGTCAGTTAGTTACAGAGGGTAAGCGAGAAGGCAGATGGTTGGGAGTGAACAAGTTGATTTCTTTTTCACAGCACTGCCTTGCTGGCGGTTTTTAGGAAAGGCTCACCTGTGTGAGCATGAGCATCTATACAAACCTACACCATCTTTGATCCAGACACCATATACAAATTCGTCCCCACTACTTAGTCAAACCACATTCAAAGTCCCATTGGCATTTTATTGCATAATTTAGCCTAAAGTAGTACTTAGAATTTGAGGGTGTAGTTCCCCTTCAAACCTTTAATAGACTACCACAGCCCTCCCACCCAGCTCAATTTAAAATATGCGATGGAGAAGTGAGGTAGATGTGGCCTTTTGGCTATATAGTGTGTGACACAATGGGACCAGGGCACACAGGAGAGAATGACCACTGCTGTAACATCTCAAAACTAACTATTCATGACCATTCCTGAGAAGCTTCTGTCGGACTCTTGGTTTCTCCATTGGAAAGACGGGTCTGATGTAGCCTTGATAGAAGCACATTTATGGCCCTAGAGCTTCCTCAAGTATATCTGTGTTGTAGCCCGGCTTGCGGCCCTACTACGAATGAGAGTGTCAGTGCATGGCTTTAGCCTTACAATTCATCATGGTTAATGTCAATGTTTGTAGGCACTAAATATCTTGTAAAGCTCTCAACTGAGTACTGCAGGAATGAGTCCTAAATCAAGGAAGCAAGTCAGCATTTTTGTGCCACCAGTTCCCTTGTCTCGAAGCCAGCATGTTTTTAAATGATTTTGGTTAGACGCCTTTAATAAGGTCTGATGTTGACACAGACTTGTTTTGTTCTACAAGATAAAATACACCAGACAATACCCCACTCATAAATTTTGAAGCTTGTACATTTCTTGAAAAAGGCGAATGCTAACAAGTGGCTAAATGAGACTACAAATGCCATCATGCCATGCAAGCAAAATCAGTTGGAAGCTTGTGGGTGGTGTAGTACATGTACAGCCTTTATTTCTGGAGATTGCATTCACACTTCAAAAATCATAGAAGGGGGTGTTCATTGTAATAATCAATAATCAAAAACTCACTGAAAAGAAATTCTACTGGCTTTTTGTCCAGGGTACCCAGGGTGATGCTAACTTCGGTGTCAGTCTACAAAAATATGTCACCCCTGCATTATGCATACAAATAAATCTTGTTCATCTACAATGTTGTATTTCAGTTCAGACCTGCTAATTCTAGCACACCACAAGCACTGGGGCTGTGATTAGCCAGTGTTCCTCTATACTTGGTGCAGCAACTGCTGACACAGTTGGAAGGAGGTGGTCAACGTGTAGTAGACCTCATAGTCTTTCCTATTCTCTTATGATCAGGTGGTGTGAGAGATATGCCAACATAAATCTGTGGGATTATCTCAACATTGTCAAAAAATATAATTTGGTGTGTAGTTCCTCTTTAAGGTCTGTATATGTGACAAGTTTTATGTTTGGATCATCAGTGACAGTGGCGATCCACATGGCGATCACTGTATAACTATAAAGATTTGACTACTGATACGTTATTTATCTATGTGGGTATGCCTGTATGCATAATTATTAGCCCAGTCTTATTCTAAGACTATTGCAAGTGGCCCGGTCCTCTGGTTGCAGCGTGCTTGCGTGCGTGCGTGCGTGCGTGCGTGCGTGCGTGCGTGCGTGCGTGCGTGCGTGCGTGCGTGCGTGCGTGCGTGCGTGCGTGCGTGTGTGTGTGTGTGTTTTAGTGACACGTGCCAGCTTCCTGGCTCCTTTTGCCAGAGCAAAAGCCCTCCACTGTTGATAAGGAGGTGGGGCATTAGGGCAGTCCTTGACTATTTATAGGTGGCTCTACAAGCAGACAGGCCATTATGGTGTGTCTTCTTGGATAGCTTCCCTTGCCACAGTATTCTCCGCCTCCCTGATCGACTATGTACTGCCATAAGATTGCAGGGAAACTTTCTAAGTTGCATTACGGACTGTTCTTCTTTTAATCTCTCATTCTGATCTGTGAGCAAATCTTACACAATGCACAGCCACACATGCATAAAACCAACAGTGACTGCAATCGTCATCTCCTGTGCCATTTTGCCTGATTTTAGCAGAGCCATGCCATGGTCCATGCTTGTCTCTCTGCCTTTGGATATTTCCTCTGGTGCATTAAACACATCCTTCCTGACCATCCCTTCTTCCAGTGAGACCACTGCTGGCCTTCTGCCTAACTCTTATTGTCTGGGGTCGTGCTACATGTAAAAATATCCCTGGCCCTTACACACAACTAGAGACAGGAACATGTCGGACATTAAACTATCACTTCATGATTTCAGTTGTGATTGCTGCTGCACACTTTTTTGTAGACCTGAAAGTCAATATTAAGTACTGACATCAGAGGGCACATTGCCTATGGTAAAATAACAATATAAATAATAAGCCTAGATTAGGAGCATGATGCATTTACATAAAATAAGACATCCCAACAACACTCCTATCATAGAGGAAAAGGTTTTGCACACCCTGTATAATAATCTGTATACAATACTAGGGGTTTCACATTGATCTACGACAACTATCATATGGTATTTTTTTTTATCTTTCAGAAGTGACATGTATAGATATATTGCATTTCCCATTTTAAGGCTCATTTATTTTGGCTGAAACAGCTGGTGAGATCTTGCTGCTTTTTGACATCATCAAAAAAAATTCAGATTGAACAGGGTGGTGTGACATGTCGTATACTTTTGCCAAAACGTGACAAGCAAACAATCAGTGCATAAATCAAGTACGCATTTAATGATGAATGTTACATTCCATCCCACCAGGTTTCAGCCTTTCAGAACGCACACGATACTTTGAACAGAATATTCAAAATAAAGTACTTTAAATTGTACATGTGTTAAGGTTCAAAGTTGTCCATGGCTGAGCCAGCCGGAGACATAGTAAGTAGTTTAACTATCATCTAAAAATGGAGCTACAATATTACCACCCAATTGAGCAGAGGTCCTGTCTCAAGCTGATGACTGGCTACCCAATGATGATATGACCGAAAGGCTCATTTGACAGTCTAGCATGGGAGGAATCAAGGAAATAGACCATTTCAAACTTGTAAACATAAACATTCTAAATGTGTCCTAGTTTATTTCCTGTTGCAGTTCATGTGAATGACATAAATTGACAGGAAGTTCACCATGGCCAAGGCTGTTGCCTAGCAATGGAATCCTGTTGAAAAGGTCTATAGATTAAATCTCCTCATGTTATCAACTTTTCTAAATGGGAACATGTGACCCTGTTAGTCTGCACACGCCAAGAGCCTCAAATATGTCACAGCGTGGACGACTCAGCGCTTAACGCCCAGGAGGAGCTTATCTGCACATTGTTAATTCGCTACTGTCCCGAACAAATCCCAGCAGTTGGGAGTCCTGCTTCTCAGTTCACATAGTTTTGTTATAATTGACAATAGACCTGCCATTTCAGTTGCTCTTAGTTTCCCTTTCTCACGTGTAGCACACAACAGGAGATCACTTACTGGAAATACTCTGTATGGTTAAGGTGAGAGGTGGTGCATGGGTAAAGCCTGCAGGAGGCAGGACATGACAGCTCAAGTAGCTGGTTTGTAATTTGAAACACCCAAGTCTCGTGCTCTTCCTTTAATTTAGGATTTATAATTTAAAATTTGACAACTAAATTTAGGGTTGCAGTGTATATGTTTAAAGGATACATGGATGATACTGTAATCAGTGTCACATATAAGGAGGTTTCCACAACATTAATCAGTGATACACATTTATATCACAGTGTGCCGCAGGGCCAGTGTGGGTACTCGGACTCTGCCTTTGCAGCCTGCCAGTATTGCAATAGATGGGTTGCGCATATATATATATATATATATATATATATATATATATATGGTTTTAACGGCCTTATGTATCTTTGTGTTGACAAGAGTCGTCAAAAGGACGCTAACACAGGTGAATTAGCTGCGTGTTACTCTTTTACCTAGTCTGACACCCCGGTCTCCAAGCTGTAAAGGTGTCTCAAACTGATCCCGTAAAGGGCCGTTGTGGCTGCAGGTTTTCATTCCAACCAAGCAGTTTGAGAAACAACTGGAGCTGCTGGTCGTCAAATGCTCAGTAATGCTGTCAACACATTCAGGACTGTACTTCCTGTCCTTCACAATGAAATGACATGCTTTAACAGCTCATAAATATAACGAAAAGTCTTCTTAATTTCCATTTTTAATGTAAAGCACCACCTGAGCAGCTCAGGCTGAGCGTCGCCCCAAACGTTCTCTCCGCTTTCTCTCATCATGGTCACTTTATTTTACTGATTAGACGTGGTGTAAATGTTCATGTACAAATATGAAATTTCATTTGAAGATGCTTAGAAGTGTGTAAATAAATTCTACTTACACTTTGGTGGGCATCACCCAGGAAAAGCACCAGTCCTAATCAATTGCAGCCAAATTATTATGCACGAGTCCATCACTCACGCTGTCTGTGAGAGACGCTTCTCAACCTTAAAGTTTGTCAAAAAATAGGCTGTGAAGCTCAATGACACTGGGCAATGGAGGCCTTCATGCTAATGTGCATGGATAATGAAATCCTTATGTCTATAGACAATGACACAGTGATGGACAAAGTTGCAGAAACCAGAGCGTTGCTACTGTTGGTGCTATTTGCACTTTGAAACTTTTTATTTTAAATGTTTTATTTACATTTTTTGCTAGCATATCGTTTTGAAATTGGCTATTGTTTTTTGTTAACTTGGTGAAATAATATTTAACTTCTATACATGAATAATAACTACACTACAGTTTATCCATGAAAAAAGTTGGCCGGTCTTGGGCCTGAATCTCCTTGGCTAAAAAGTGGCCCCTCTCCGGCCCTGAGCTGGCCTGTGAATATTCATGAACCCGATCAAGGCTTCTGAGGGCACGTTATGCCATGTCAGAGACACAGGCTTTATGTTGATGTTATTATTTCATGCAAATCATGGATTCTTATGCATGCCATGTGGATAATTTTAAAGAAAAAATCAGTGTGTGTGCTGTTGTAGGATTATGCTAGATCAGGTCACTATGATTTTTTTTAAACAAATGAGGGATGAAACCCATGATGCTCTCCATCCACGGTTATTCACAGAATGTGTAAAACAAGCTGTAAAATATGCCCCTGTAAAACAGGTTCATTCCCGTGCAACAGCGAACTCCCAACGGGTTTAACAAGGAGCCAGCAGCTTCACTTGACAGAGGCTTAACCAAGGCCGAATGCACATATGTACACGTAATCACACACACATGCAGGTTTTGCAGTGAAATGAGGAGGTACAGATAACTCCTCATTTCAACTTCATGAATCATCTGTTCTCCGTCCATTGCAGCCCTTTCAACACGCATGACAGAATAAATAGAAATGGGGCATCTGACAAACGTTTAGCTCAAAATCGCACTGTGTTGCTTGGACCACTTACGACATTCCAATACAAAACAATGTAATCAAGCAGTAATCAAGCACTATAGTAACAAAAGGATCAAATAAATTACATAAAGTCATTCTATCAATTACATTTTTTGCCATAATTTATAAAAGCAGCACACTGTCAATCATCACATTTCAAACTGGCAAGATAATTGTTTTTGAAATTGATTCATTTTATTGTGTTATTATTGTTCCAAAGTAACACATTTTATAATGGTTGCTTGACTAAATGACTGTTAAGGCTGAACGATGAATAATTTTAGCATCTACATCCCAATGTATGTATGTCCAGTTGTCATAATGCAAAGGATGCGATGTAAGAAAGCAAATTAGGCCAACTGTGGAACATTATATAAACCATCGCATTGCTTCATAAAGAGTGACAACTTGCTCAAGAATAATCTTCAAGACAAACCGCCGAGTCTATCTGATGAATAACTTAATTTCGCCCACTTCTTCCTGGTTTTGCTCGCAGTGGATGAAGAGAGTGCTGTGTTGAGTGAGAGAAACATGCCTGAATTTAAAGTCTAAATCATTGATTGACTGATATCTTGTGGAGCTACTTAGGTCAAAGCTGAAAATATCTGGTAGAATTGTTCAAGTATTGCTGTTTTATTTTTTCCCCACTAGTTATTCAGCCCAGTGGCATTTTTATGGGATTGTTGTGCTCGGTGGCTGTGTTGCATTTGTAGCTCTAGGCTCAGTCTGTGGAAGCCCAAGTGCTGATCACATTTCAGCCTTGTGAGAACATCTCCAGAGCACTGGGCCTAATGGAAGTCACTCCTTTTTCTCCTCTTCTCTCAGTGCACTCGACTCCATAAACTGAATCTTCAATACGCATTCCCATCCACTCTTCTCCAGCCCTTTCCTCTTTGGCCCTTAACTCTGACATTTTGTTGTAGAGCAACATTGTCTTCAGCTGCTACGATGCAGCCTCCCCTCTTACTGTGTCGCCTATGAAGGCCTGCCTGCAGATACAATAGGTTGGATTGTCTCAAATTGTCAAGACAGCAGGGGTCAGAGTGCTGCTGACATTGGCATGGAATGAAAGCCAGAACATATCCCATATTGCTGAACACAGTCGGAGAGTTATTTTTTGATGTGACTTTATATAATAGAATTACATGTTTACCATTACAGAAGTGATTCTGTTTGTTTAATGTGCATCATTGAGAGAAGCCAACTGCTGAAATGTTTGGTTTGGTCTTTAGCACTTAAAGAGAACAAAATTGTCTGATAGAGAGGTTTGTTAGCAGTCATGCGTCATCATTCGGTTGCCTTTGAAGTGCTTGCTGTTTTTGTTTTATATTGGATTTGTTTGAGAGTAATTTTGCTATTGTGTTTTGTTGTTAGGGTTGAATCTGTGTCAATGTCACTGCTCATATCTTATTTTATTTAAAATGTGCTCTAGGCTTTTTCCACCTGTCTTTTCTAGATCGGTGCTTACAGCTGCTGTAAAACACCAATGTTTGCTCACATCCACCAGCAGAAGATAATAATACACAGTGTGCTTTTCCTCTTGCAATGACTGTGCTTTGAATGCCCTCTAGATTTGGGCCAAGCTTTGATGAGTCAGCCTTCCCAGTGATCTCTTGTTACGGCCTCATCTGTCATGGGCTTCATTACCAGGAAAATCCTAGAGACCAAAGGGCAGACAGGTGTGTGTGCGTGTGCGTGTGCGTGCGTGCGTGGGTGCGTGCGTGCTACGTGTGTGTGTGTATTGTAGCCCCGTTGGACTGATTTTGGAGCGTTAAAACAGGTAAATCCAACTGTAAACTTGCTAGCAGCTGACACACAGTCCAAACTGAATACTTCCCATTCCAACTCAAGGACTGACTTGGTAGAGATGACTGTGAACCTGGAAAATGGTGGTTTTGATTGTGGGAGTGTTAGCCTACAACTTTTCTGACAGTGGATAAGAAGTCAATGGATTCTTTGGCAAAATGTCCATGGGAGTTATAAAATGTCAATGCTAGAGAGCTTATTAAATATGCCAGATAAATTAGCCTGTTCTTTGTGTCTACTTAGCACTACTTTTTTCCCCCCGTTAGCTGCGTGTTATTGAAGTGTTTGTGAAATACGATGCCGGTTCCTCACAGGCCTCAGCACTTCATTTTGTTGTGACAAAGTCTGTAGACCGCAGACATGAAGAAACTGCAGCTTTAGGCCACTGTGAGACTGCTTGTTTTTGGTGGTATTAGAACCAAATGTGGCACCAAATTATCAAGAAATTTTAATTTATTTATCAGATATAAATATATTTTTCAAAGATACAAAATACTGTTACTCCATTCTTATCCTTCCATCAGAAGGACATATAGTATTAGTAGTATATAATAGTATTTTGCCACACCCCCGTTTTTCCAGTGTCGAAACACTGATATTCATAAAGATACTGTTGTGTTGGTCCTTCCACATTCCTCTGAAGTCATACATTACCACGAAATGGGTGTGGTGGTTTCTAGTAGCAAAGGCTATTTACAGCTGTTGACAGCTCACCGTCACTGGTGTTTCTTTTAGACACCTTTCCTCTTAATCCTACTTTAGAGAAAAAATAACTGTAAGCCATGCCTGTTTCTGACAATCCTGTGGAGGGAAGCCAGTTGAAGTGTAGTTTGTCATTGCTGCTGTAGTGTCTGTGAAGAGTCTCCTCCCACACTTTCTTATCAACAAACCAGGGTGATTATTCAGTTCAGTACACAAGCACCTTTCATGTCAACTTACAATGTCTCCTCACTATGTATTACGCAATAATTGTACTCTGTACCAAAATTCTGAAAAGCGGAGTTTTAAATCCTCTTTTTTTGTTGGTTTTGGTTCATTTGACGCAGAGATGAGACAGAAAAGCAGGCGCTTGTGAAAAAAAAAAAGGCTAAACAGTGCTCTGACCACATTTTTATGTCATAACCCTCAGATGAACTCAGCAGCTTCTTCATGTTGCTACATCAATACTCTAGTGAAACATTGCAGTACTGAACTTATTTATGAAAATATATTACAAATATACCTGTAAGTGCATTTGCATTGTATAAACCTCTGCAGCGACCCCGTGGTTTAGTGTTTTGGTGAGCACTTTCCCACGTGTTGTCCACACCAAAAACAAAACTCATCGTCAGGCAAGTAGAATAAAAGTGCCCATTAAAAATATGCTATTCTGTAAGACATAGCAACAATTGCATTGTGATAATTCAATTAATAGGCAAGTATTTTACAAAAGTCCTCTGACTTTAATTGTGTTTTTGTGTCTCCACAGAGGGAATCCCTCAGGTGTACTATTTTGGTCCTTGCGGGAAATACAACGCCATGGTGCTGGAGCTGCTCGGGCCCAGTCTAGAGGACCTGTTTGACCTCTGTGACCGCACCTTCTCCCTCAAGACCGTCCTCATGATAGCCATACAGCTGGTAAGGCGGAGGACCACTGCAGGCGTATATTTAGATGAGCTGGCTTTTGTGATTTCAAGCTTTACAGAAAGTAAAGTCCAGCTTTGACTACATGACATTACTGTACACATAGTATAGTGGAGGGAATGCTAAGGTGCTATATGCAAAGCATCGTAGCATGAAATAAATATTTTAATTTCGTAGTCATCAAAAATATTTTTAACTTTTGCTGAAAGTATTGATGTATACTAAAAGTGTCTGTCTTCAGTGTAGTTGATTTCACATAATAATTTCTCTTCATGTTTGAAAACTGTCTGGATAAATGAGTAATTTTCAATTCCTAATGACTAATCTTGATCTGTTTATTGCTCGTCTAGATAACACGGATGGAGTATGTCCACACCAAGAGTCTGATATACAGAGACGTAAAGCCAGAAAACTTCCTGGTTGGGCGGCCAGGAAGCAAGAGGCAACACACAATCCACATCATTGACTTTGGTCTGGCCAAAGAGTACATAGACCCCGAGACCAAAAAACACATCCCCTACCGGGAGCACAAGAGTCTGACTGGGACGGCACGCTACATGAGCATTAACACACACTTGGGAAAGGGTAAGAAAAGTCTCTGGAGCAGAGTTTTGGTTTAATAAACCCTTTAAATTTCCTTAGATAAACTTTGCTTGCATTTACTTTGAGTTTAATAGAGATGTCTTTACTGTATTGTATGCAAATACATCACCAACATGTACATATTATGAACAAATTCTTTTTGTAGGCTGATTTTACAGTTATTTGTTTAATGAGAGATGTTTCTTAATTTCATCAGTATCTATCCATTATTCATTTTGCTTTTTATGCCTTTGCCACAGCTGTGGCCAAAGACATTTTGTTTTCGGGTTGTCCTTCGTTCCATCCCATTCTTGTGAACCCCATATCTAAATTTTGATACAAATGTCCACTCTGACTCAATGATGAACTGATTAGATTTGGGAGGTCAAAGGTTGCTGTGACCTCACAAACCGATTTTGTTCATAACTCAAGAATTCCTAAACTAATTATGAACCCTTTACACATATGTCTGAAAGGATGATGACATTTTATATCCAAAAGGTCAAAGGTCAATTTCACTGTGACATCTTAATGTTTCTGGTCATTATTCAAACACAACTCAGGAACAGAAGGGGAGACGTTTGGTCAGATACCTAATCAGTGACACTAATCTTGAAAATGTGGTGATGTATTGATCTTCTGTGCTTCGAATATCCATGTTCTGCCCAAAAATACACTTAATACCTTTTATTAAATTCCATCAAAGTCTTCACTACATATAGTGTCTTATGAGTCTGGACAGTTTGGATGTAAACTGCAACTTGACTGTTTGGCGGAAGTATACAACAGCAAGGCAGTGATTCTAGTGTTGGCCAACCATGTGCCATGGAAAGTCAAGAGTCTGTGATTCAAGTCCAACTAATCACCTCAGGGGGTGATTTCACTGTTTAGTTCTTCCCCTCTTCTGACCAGAGTGCTAATCAGTGATAGAAACCCTGCTCTCCATGACATAGTATTGCCCCCCTCCCTGGCTTAATCATGGCCTTTTATACTGTGCATGGTTACTCCTGTATAATTATTATATACTGTATTTCCTGCTGTACAGGTGCCCATTAAACTTGCAAGCTGGTTATAAAATTAACTTCTTTCTCTCAAGTAGCCTAATTTTTGTCTTATTCTGTCTTTTCTAGAGCAAAGCAGAAGGGATGATTTAGAAGCGCTGGGTCACATGTTCATGTATTTCCTCCGAGGAAGCCTCCCCTGGCAGGGCCTAAAGGTACTGTTCATCATCCAAATGTTCCTCCTTATGCTTAGAAAAGAGATGTACCTTTTCCTGCTGCTGTTGTCAGTACAGTATCTCTTTCATACTTGTCATCCACATGACCTTAGGGACAGTGTGGTCACTTAAAATTGTGCTTATGTAGTGATTTTGTTTTTTAAGGTGGATTGTTGGTGTTATCCTAATTGCCTACCTCTTGCCAACAATTTTCTATCAAATCCATGCATTTTGAGTAATTTTAACGTTTTATCTCACTTGTTTATTCATGAAAGATCATGAAATATAATTTTCCCATCTTAGAGCTCATACTACTTGTTAGTAGAGCTGGTCACCTCACACACACAGACCAGAGTGTTAAACTCCTGTAAATATTTTAAAACTGTGTTTTATTACAAATCTACATGAAAGAGACAGTTCCCTTATAATCTGCTCGGACATCTTAAACAATAGCTGATATTGTCTTCCTTTTAATAAATAATTTGTCATCAATGTATGTGTGCATGGGGGCCACACATCACTTGTGTTCATGTTTCAGCACAGGTGCAATTCTACAGCCCATTGAAAACTCAAGACTCTGCCCCTGTAGACTGGGACTGTGGACTCTTCCTTTTTATTTGCATATGTGATGCTACATAAACAGTCACATGCAACTAAAATCTACCTCCACGCTTTGCATTTAAAAACTTTTCTAAGAAAGAGCATAAAGCAAAGAAACACATGTGCGATGACAGGTGCCTTGAGAGCAGGTTAAAGCTGCAGAGTTTCTGGGCTTTTTGCAGGCGTCAAAATCAAAGGTGTACATAGAAAAGACTAGAAGACACGACACCTCATCTGAACATTTGCTGTGTGGGAGGAAGCTGGTGGTAGATGAATGTGAGGGATGTATGAATGTGGGGGATGTTGGGTGGCTCGGGCCAAAACAAGATCTCACCAACACACAACCTGACAGTTAGCTTCAAATACAATGAAGGACTTAAATGACCAGGTGGCGTATAGTGGTATGTAGCCTTTCATAGCCAGGCCAATCTCCACAGTGCTCCGACTGCCATGATAGTGTCCTTGCAAAGTGTACATACAGAGGCCAGAATAAACGGTATACAATCCTACAGGGTCAAGAATTATCATCATGAGACTGCTGATGAGTGCATTTTTATGGTCTGATTAATCCCAGTTGGTTGTTAACTATGGTAGATTGAGTGTGAGTAGCTATCATGCATAGTTGAAAATATACAGGCCAGTGGGTGAAGTGCCACCATTTTGAATGTGCTCAAGTGGTTCAACCCTGTTTCCAAAAGAGTTAAGACACCGTTTAAAATGTAAACAGAAACGCAATGTGGTGATCTGCAAATCATTGAAACCCCACATTTAATAGAAAACAGCACAAAGAAAACCTATCAAATGTTGAAACTGAGAAATGTCATTGTTTTTTGAAAATGATACGCCCATTTTGATTTTAATGCAGCAACACGTTTCAAAAAAGTTGTGACAGAGGCAACAAAAGACAGGAAAAGTTGTGAAATGCTTTAAGAAAACACCTGGTGGAACATCTCACAATTAATAAAGTCAACTGGCAACAGATTAGTAACATGAGTGGATATAAAAAGAGCATCCAGAGAGGCTGAGTGTTTCTGAAGTAAAGATGGGGACGGGTTCACTCTGCACTGGCAAAAGGAACTCTTTCAACAATCATTGTCTGTGAACACAGACTTTATAACACAATTTGTTGCTGCGTCCACAAATGACAGCAGAAACTCTACCACACAAAGAGGAATATATACGTATATAAACCATATTCAGGAACTCCACCGCCTTTTCTGGTTCATTTAAGAATGACTGAGGCCAAGTGGAAAACTGTCCTGTGGTCTGAATTCAAAATTTTAAATGATTTTTGGAAATCATGGACGCTGCGTCCACCTGGCTAAAGAGGAGAGGGACCGCCTTGTTATCAGCACACAGCTCAAAAGCCAGCAGCCGTGATGGTTTGTTCTGCTGACTGGGGGGAAAGTGCAGGGCCAGGCCAGACGAGGCTGATTTTCACCAACACTAGCCCTCAGTGCTGAACATATGTGTTATGACTCAATATTCAGAATGAGTAACTAGAGGATTTGCATCTATCTGCAACTCAAGTGGCCAATCTAAAACACATTTGAATATTACACTTATTTGTGTAAACTGGCCGCAACTATGTATTTGCTCAAATTTTGAGTGTAATTTTTTTTTTCCTGTTTCCGTTCCAGGCGGACACTTTGAAGGAGAGGTATCAGAAAATTGGGGACACCAAACGAGCGACACCCATTGAAGTGCTTTGTGAAAGCTTCCCTGGTCAGTAGAACCAACCGTTTTCTTTTGCTTACCGTGTTATTTAACTTCTTCATTCAACCAGAATTCAAATTTAACTGTTATCTTTTGCTACAGAAGAGATGGCCACCTATCTGCGATATGTGAGGAGGCTGGACTTCTTTGAGAAGCCTGATTATGACTACTTGAGGAAACTCTTCACTGATCTGTTCGACAGGAACGGCTATGTCTTCGACTATGAATATGACTGGGTCGGCAAATCACTTGTGAGTGCCTCTTACTAAATCCCCCCCTCCCCATTCCATCTGTAATCCTTTGATTGGATGTTATGTTAAAAAACTCACAAAAAAGTACTTTTCTCTTTATTTTGACGCTATTTATCCTGTGTTTCTTGCAGCCCACACCGATAGGCCCCATCCCCAGTGACACGCCCCTGCAGCCCAGCAGCAGAGACAAAGCACAACAGCAGACCAAAAACCAGGTGAGGTCATCAACAGTAAAACACAACAAACACCACACCCACCCACCAATCTACCAACCAAGTGACCGACCGACGAGCCAACCAGACAACCCTGTCCGTCAAGTTCCTCTGCCAGGCTGCTCTCGTTGTGTCCAACTTCCTGGAGAAAATGGTTGCCGTTCAGTTCTACTTCTCCTTCATTCCGGTTCCTGTCTACAGTCTTGACTGCTCGGCAGTGACGTCATCTTTCCTCAGACAATAAGACTTGTACTTGTAATTTGATGCTTTACCAGTTATTGAAGCGTCATGCACGATCATGAGGCAGGCTCTCCTGCTCCAGCTGTTAAACAAAAACCACCGTTTTCGGCTTCAATTTATTCCTCGCACCTTGCCACTCTAAGCTCCGGTCATTGCATGCATGAGTTGAAAATGCATATTGCATTGTTCATACCAGTAATGACAAGCTATATGCTTAGTGTGTGACAAAGTGTGGACTTTTTTATTTTATTCCTTTTATTGGCATGCTATCCAAGCCTTGTTTTTGTTTTGTTTTTTAGTAGAGGGGTAATTATTATAGTGTAGTAGTATAATTAATAAAAGAGTATGAATAGAAGATGATTATGAAATCCTTCTCATAGATTCAAATCCAGGCACCAATCATGTTGTCTTACTTTATGAGTCTGACTCATTGTTCCCTGTAAAGCCAGACAGGGAGTGCATTAGACTTTATAATTGACTTATTACAGTGGACTCTAACCTCTTGTTACTGCTCTCCGTTTAACGTGATTGGCTTGGCAATAACTTGCCACCTTTTTGAAGTTTGCAAGGCACCACCTCCAGTTCCATGCACTTTGCTCAAGACTGTAAAAACCTGTAACGTCCTGGTTAAAACAGTCCGCTGCTCAAAAGAAAATGTGCAGTCTGTCTCTGTAGTTACTGGTTATATTTGTTGGTGGGAAGCTGCAAATGAAAGCACAATGTAAAAAAATTAAAGTACTCTAAATTGAGCCTTTAGTTTAATTTCAAGTAATGCTGTTACCCAAATATCCTATAACAGATAATTCTCTGTGTTGTATTGAATATACTCAGTGCTAGTTGAGGTGATCAAGGCTGACTTCTTTTACTCCTGCATGACTTTATTAGTGTGTTGATCTGTGCTTCGCATAAATTTTTGCTTCCCTCTACTCCTCTATTAACATAGTTTGTCTTAATAAGCCTGCTTCTGCTTGAGAGATGTCTTCTGTAATTTTTGTTTTTGTTTTTGTTTTCATTCACTCCCCCTCCCCCTTGTCCCTCCTCCCACCACACCTCTTACCTCACCCCCGCCCCCCTCCCACCACATTGCCTCACATCCAACCGCTCACCCAACAACCCCACCCCCCCACCCCTTCACGAACACCTGCCTATACCCTTTTTGCTTTTTGCGTCAAGTCGCCTGAGCCCAAAGGAAGTGAGTCTCAGCCCACTCCAGTGACCAATAAGGAGACTCTGGGGTCGCACCTCACAGCTGAGCGGCTGGGGGGCTCTGTTCAGGTACTGCTGCTGCTGCTGCTGCATGAAGCCACATAGTTCTGTATGTGTCTGACTCCCTCTCACACTGACTCCACACTGCCTGCCTGTCGGGAGCTCTGCCTGGACTCTATCTCTGTGTGTCTGCATCAGACTGTTTGTGTCCCAGTGTCCCAGTGCTTTGCCTGTTCTGTTTGCTCTCACTGCTTCATTGGCCTCATCCACATTTCACAGGGAAGGGCCATGCAAAGATCATATCTCTACAGCAACTTTCATGCAAACCTCATGAAATAATGATTATTAAATCAATAGAAAAACACATAAGCTAATAGAAAAGCAGTGCAGTAGATTTTTTTACTCATTAGTAAAACTATGGTAGAGCAATTATAAATGTAACTCTTTTTGCTATTTTCCGTATATTCCTTATGTCAAAGACCTATTTATATAATAGAAATAAAGTCATCATTATATCATTAGATATCAGGGTCCTCTGTAGCAAATATGGCACACATATGCCACCCAGTGTTGGGTAATAGAATTGCAGACTTTTAAAGGATAGCTTCACATTTGTGCTCCTGTCCTAATGCACAAGGTTAATCTGAAACTAATGTGACACTTCATCGGTCTCCCATGCTGAGCTGCAGTGGAAGGGTTGCAACACAAACAGGGAATTTTGTTCTAATAATACTGTAACTTTGAAAGATTTTATCTTTAGTTGAACTTTGGAACATACATTTTAAAGATCCAGGACTCTGGATTTTTTCCCCCAAGTCAAGGAACTCTTAATGGCCAGTATGACAACGAGCAAACCTGTTTCAATGTTTCTTAAGACGAACATAAAAAACAAATGTGAACCTATCCTTTAAATGTCTGTGAAGCTGCTTTAGTCGGGATATTCCAGGTTACATGCTGAACTGCTCCACTTACCGGAGAGGGCAGAAAAATAGAGAGAATCAAGGTTACATATTTTTATGTGAATGTTCGTCTCCACCTGCAGTCAGCCACTCTACGTATGTGTGAGCAGTCTGGTGTCCTTTTGTACCCGGCAGGTGATGAGCTCAACGAATGGCGAGCTGAACACTGATGATCCCACAGCCGGACACTCTAACGCTCCCATCACCGCTCCCACCGAGGTTGAAGTGGCTGACGAAACCAAGTACGAAACCTCTGTCCAGATGCTTAGAAGACAGTGCTGCTAGCAGTAGGGTTGGGTTAATAGCATTTTAGTCCAATTGTTAACTGGAATTAGATTGGATTCCTATGCATTTCTCACTTAATCTCTTTAGGACTGCTGTTATTAACACATACAAATAAGATGTTTCAACCAGTGAAAGTTAAACCTGTAACCTTAATCAATGCATTTACATACATTCAAGAAACCACGTTCCCCAGAGAAACCAGGTAATTTAAGACCACCTTTAAGTGCAGTTCAGACCAAAGTTCGCAACGCAAGTGTTTTAGAACGTTGCAGGTAACAGTTGCAGCTGTGAGAACTGACCCTCCTCGTGGATATTCTAGCAGGCTGATGTTGTCGCCAGCGATGCACCTTGTCAAATCGCCAGCAGCTGGTTTTAGAAGGTAACACACGTCACCTGTTTCAACAGCCAATCAATCAATCGGAGAGAGGAAAAAGAGATGGAGCGAGAGAGACAGAGAGAGGGTCAAGCGAGCAATACAGTGAATAAGGAGAGAGCACTATAATCCAGAACAAAGCAGTGAATCAGTGAAATAAAACGGCATTTTTGCTGTTTTATCACAACTAGAAATGCAGCTGTAGAAAGTATCTCACTATCTCTGTCCTCATTTATATTTTATAATGCTACAAGTTATATCCAGCTATGAAGACAAGTCAGAGGTTAGAAGAGAAGTACAGAGAGGTGTTGCTATGGAGATGATACACCGCCTCACTTAGTCTCCTTGGTCTGAACGGGCAGGTTTCAGAAAGTTGCAGAGCTGCACGTTGCAAGTAGTTGCAAGTTTTAACTGGACTCGTGAATCTTTGGTCTAAACTGGACTTTACATGCATTGGTTACCGTCAATATGCATACACACTAAGTTTAGCTCTAGTAGTGATGGAAGACGTTGCTATGTAACGGTTCAGCATCGAAAACCAACCTATTCTGTACTGCAAGGGGCTACTTATGTTGGTTTTAGACTTTGGATGGAATTGTTCAAAATACGAGAAAGCATCTCTGTTATCTTTTATTCGGAGTCTTTGTCAGGCATAGGCATACTTAAATTTAAAAAAGCACATTAGAAACCTGATTATTACCTGGGAATGTCTCCAGGAGAAACTTCACTGGGGAAATGAGGTTTCTTGTTCATATCACATGAGTGAGTAACCAGCTCACCGGAGAAAACTCACCGTGTCCATGTAAGCGCGTGAAAATACACTGAATGCTTTCTACATCACTCATTGTTTATAAAGATCTGTTGGACCAGAGTTTAGTGAATCCAGAAACTAGATCCAAAATTGAACCAGCTATTGAAAATCAACCCTAACAAGCAGCGTGCTGAGCGCTGCATTGATAAACCAATATCTCATTTGTTTGTGCGTGTCTCAACATTTATTTCTTCCTTTGTTTCTCTGCAGGTGCTGTTGTTTCTTCAAAAGGAGAAAGAGGAAAGCCCTCCAGAGGCACAAGTGAAAGAGAACGGAGAGAACTTGAAACATTGTGGTCACTGTCAAGTTTTAAATGGAAGCAACTACACAGACCCCTGTTCCTTTTCTCTTTCCAGTTACCCCTCACCTCTTTATCCCTCTCACCTTATTCCCACCTTCACTCTGTACCTCCCTCCTTGTGCTCTCTCTTTCTCGTTCTCAGTGCTCCCCGGCTACTGGCGAGTTGAAGGAATGTTGCAGTCCTACTGACTCCCCAACAGACTCTTGATTCCTTTATCGACGAAAAAATAAACGTACCTGCATTAAAACGGGGGGCTTGAGAAAAAGTTTAAAGAAGCTGTAACAATGAAACTCGAATACGGTGGCGAGAACATGAAAAAAGATACTGTTTGAAACAGTTGTGTATTCTAGATTCCATAAGAACGCTTGTTGTTCCGACAGTCCGCTGTTAATCAGGGGAACCATTCGAGTGGTTCAAGTGAAAGAAATCTGCTCCTTAGGAAATTGTTTTTTGTTTTTTGTTTTCTTCCTTTGGTGTGTGTTTTGGGATCAAGGTAAAGAGAAAAAGGTGAACTATGCGGATGTTAAAACTGAGGGACACAGGAAGCATTTCATCTATAAAACAATTTGGAGGAATTTTATGTTTTTGTTTTTGTTTTCCTTACTTTTTTTTGTAATTGAATCCTCAGTTTTCAAAATCAAATCCCTGCATTGAAAACTTATTTTTATGTTGTAGTGTTTCTGGGGTTCAGTTCTTTTCCTCACTCTGGCTTTCTTTCTTGTCTGTCAACGTGGACTTTGTAGCACAGTCACTGGCCTCAGGTACTGTGGAAGATTGAGAGAAACAGATATTAAGCTCTCTTATTATTATTATTATTATTATTATTGCACTTTTGAAAAAAAACAATTACAGTGGAAACTTAAGGTTTGAAATTAACAATTAAGAAAACAACTAAATAAAGACTGATCTAGGAAGAGTCCTTCACAACGCTTATATCTGAGTTATGGCCGAAAAATGTTGTCGATTTACATGAAAAAAAGATATGTCTTTCAATTTTTATTTCTTACATCAAAATAATTTACCAGGAAATCATAGTTTGTGCCTTTCTAAGTAAAATGTTTAAAGCTCAAGTCAGTGTCCCGCAATGACATTTTATCTAATCTGTCCCAAATGCTCATGGGATTAGTGTGTGTGTGTGCGTGTGTGCGTGCTTGCAAATGTGGAGGTTTTTTGGGTTTTTGTAAGTGAATGTGTTTAATGACTCTGTTCACATTACTTGCTCTCATGCGGTTCATCCTCTGCTGTGACAATCGACGTGTGTGTGTGTGTGTGTGTGTGTGTGTGTGTGTGTGTGTGTGTGTGTGTGTGTGTGTGTGTGTGTGTGTGTGTGTGTGTGTGTGTGTGTGTGTGTGTGTGTGTGTGTGTGTGTGTGTGTGTGTGTGTGTGTGTGTGTGTGTGTGTGTGTGTGTGTGTGTGTGTGTGTGTGTGTGTGTGTGTGTGTGTGTGTGTGTGTGTGTGTGTGTGTGTTGTCCGGAGGTTATAGATAGACGGCAGCTCAATGAGGTTTACTCGATCATGAGGCAAAGCGCGTCTTTGAGGTCAGTGGGCTTCTGTTTCTCGGTCAGAAAAAAAAAAGGAACCCTCCAAAATGTACGGAAACAACAATTGCCCGCTTTGGTGCTGCTGCTTACAACTGTAGTTTCATTTAGGGCTGCAACTAATGATTATTTTCATTATCCATTAATCTAGTGGCTGTTTTACAAATCAATCGATTAATCACCTGGACCATAAAACATCAGAATAATGACCATTATATTATCCTAGGCCTCAGATCATAAAACATCTTCTACTGCCTAACAGTCCAAAACATTAAAATATGAAGTTTGCTATAATGTAAAACCAAGAAAAGTAATGAATTCTCTCTCATAACCTGGAACCATCAAATTTTGGCATTTTTGCTTTAATAGTGGCTTAAGTGATTAACAGAATAGTTGCTGATTCGTTTTCTTTTGACCGACTAAAAATCGTTGCAGCTCTAGTTTCAAATGTCTCTTGGATCATTTGTGTAACGTGGGTTTTTTTTTGTTTGTCCGGCCTCAATGAGATCTGGAAAGAGGCTGTCTGTCTCTAGCTCGTCAGAGATTACAGCTTTCATGGCCTTCAGTTATTTAAAGGAGTATCCAGCGGTTTTAATATTGCACTTGTATGAAGTTGGGGGACTCACAAGAGGCAGATTTGAAAAAATAAAATAAAAAGTGGTCTAAATCGAAGCAGACGGAGAAAAGATATCCTGACTAGCATGGTTCAGATGACAAAAAACACTGGATTCTACATTTCCCATAATGCAACTGGAAAGTGTATTTCCCTAGTTCCTTCCTCAGTTTTTTATGCAGGCTTTCTGTTAAGAAGTGTCAAACCCAGACAGGGTCCTTTTCTGACTTTAGAAAGCTCCCCGCAGCTTAATGTGTAAAATCAGCTGAGTGCCCTTTTAAAAACTCCACTTGAGCCTCATTGTCATGATTCATTCAAGTTTAACTTTGGCTTACACAACACTGAGTGACCAGTGTAAAGTCACGGCTGTGTGATGATGATGATGATGATGATGATGATGATGATGATGATGAACGTGACCACCACGTGTGTAATGATGTGCGAAAGGGAAGTTTAGGTTAGCTTAATGTGTAAAATCAGCTGAGTGTCCTTTTAAACACTTTAGGTTGTTCTCTGCTTGAAGCTTACAAAGGATCAACGCTGCAAACATAAGGATCTTTGCTGATGTATTGAAAACAAACACTGAACATCAGAGGCCAGTGGAGGGGCTCACGATGGTCCCCTCACAACACTGAACACCATTTAACTTGCGTTTAATCTGCTCATCTTCTATCGTGTCTGCAAACCGAATTGATTTGAAGTTATGAAAGAGGTGAATGTCTGTGTGCGCATGATTTTAGACCAGTGCGGGTCCTGTGCTTGAATAACTTCGCCATGTGAAGAACAGAAAGAGGAACTGTTTGGTAACTGTATCGTAACTCACGAGTTTCAAAGCCACCCACGGGCACGGCTCGATCAATCATCAGATTTCCACTACACCGGAGGCGTGTAGAGCTGGGATATAACTTTAGAGACAAAACCAAATCTCCAGACGCTCGTGGGGGCTCACCAGCGCGCTTTTACGCGTGAAGGGGTCACTGTGAAGTCCCGCTTTGTTTCAGCATGAGCTAAACGCTAAACCGGTGCAGCTGACCAGTGTGGGGACCCAGCTTGGCATAATCCATTACACTGCGTTTAGCATATGATTTATAATTGAGGAGATTTTTATGGAGATGCTCAGACCAAGGTTGAACTGTGTTTTTGATCAACGTCTGTTAGTGTAACTCTTTGCATTATGTATTTGTAAATATGACAACGACAGATCTCTAATTGTGAATAAAGGAAGTTTTATCACAGGAGTCAAATCAATCATGGAGCCGTTTGTGCCTGCCGCTCGCTCTTTATCAGTCTGCGGGCGGGTGTGTTACGCAGCGGGGCATTTTCTAAACGACCTGTGCGCCTCCATGTGGTTCACCTACCTGCTGGTCTACCTCCACTCCGTGCTCGGCTTCCAGAGCACCTCCGCGGGCTTGATGCTGCTGATTGGTCAGATAGCGGACGGAGTGTGCACGCCTCTGGTTGGATACGAGTCCGACAGAACACCGTGCATCTACGGCAGGAGGAAGCCCTGGCACCTGCTGGGTAAGTAGAGCCACCTGAGAAACGAGTTTGACTTGACCACACAAGTGTTTACAGCAAACTCAAAATACTTAGAATACGGAAGATGAATGCAGATGTTTTACTTCATAGCGCAGTGTTAAAATACTCTATTACAAGTAAAAGTCCTGCTTTCAAAACTTCACTTCAGTAAAAGTACAAAAGCATTAAAAACAATAAAAGTAGCCTTCTCATGCAGAAACAGCAATATTTAGACTTTATATGTAGCCAATATATATTATATATTATTATATTATATTATTATATAAATATATTTTTTGATGCATCGGTGTGTACACCACTTTACTTTTGCAGCTGGTAAAGGGGAGCTCATTTGGATTTACCTTTGGGTCTCTTAACCCACAATATTAGGCTATATCTGAATTGGTTTTCACTTTACAACGAGGGCAGTCAGTGAACCGTTCGTTAATGAGTAACTAATAATAATAATTATTATTATTATCTTGTTTTATTTGTATAGATGGATAGATTATTACTTTATTCAGCTCTGAAGGGAAATTATTTTGTTGCAGCAATCTAGTACAACTGAATACAATACAATACAATAAAATAAATAATAAAATAGTAATACAAATAAAAATATCTGGGTATAAGAAATAAGTAGAAACACAGAAGGGAACATGGGCACTTAGACATAAGCACGAGATAAAGCAGTATAGCACCTTTAAAACAGCAGTTTACAAAGTGCTTTGACACAGCAAACATCAAAATACACACAAATACAGTATAAACAAAAATAATAATAGTAAAATCCAATGAGGTAGAACATAACCATAAATTACACATCATTGCACAAAAGTGTACGGAGGACAAAGGGAATTATTTTTAGCTTGTTAATTAATTCAAGGTGCTTGCAAAGAAAAACGAACACTGAGATGAAATGACAAAAAGACGGCATCACAGGAAGGCAAGTCTGTAAAAAAAGAGTTTTTATAAGTGGTCTAAAAGGGGGATCAGCCTAATCTCCACGGGCAGGTTCGTCCAAAGCCAGGTGCTCTCATCAACCTAATAAAGTTGTTCCTGATTGGTTAATTGACGGGTGAGGAACCAATCAGGAAGAACTTGTAATGGAGGACTTTAGATAATGAGAGTTGGTAGAGAGTCTGGGAGATCCTTTATGAATGAATCATTAAATAATGATTACTTCATGAATATCTGTCAATCGATCATGCACTTTCTTCGTCAGTTGACTCAGTAGCTTAGTCCCTTATTAGCCCACATCATCATTATCTAATGATTACTTAGCGTTTTGTGCAAACTCCCCATTATCTAATGGTGACTTACTGTTTTGTTCCAGTGTGTTCTCTACTCACTCATCATTATCTCCTCTGCAGTCCTCCATATGAGTTTTACGGATATGACGTTTGTGAACGACCCGGTTCTATTAAAGGCTCTTTGGTAGGAACGAAGGGAACAGACTCGTACTGGAGAACCTTAAAAAAAGAAATGATGAGTGACTCTTTTGAACGGCTCTCAAAAAGAAACAGAGCCATAAGATCTGCCTTCCCATCAATGATTAATTTATTAGGGAAGTACTAATTAACGATTCATCAATTATTAAAATGAAATTCCGGCGTAAAATCATCCCATGGTCTTTTTCGGCAAATACACTCATCAAGAAATCTCAGTCAGTCGCTTACAGCCGAATACAGCTAACAAAGGCATTAAAACGTCTTCTTTAACCACTAATACTGCTCAAAATAACACCAAACCTCTGCAGCAGCATGATACGTATCCCTACACATAAAACGAAGCACCAACAACGTAGTTTGTGAACCCAGAGTTTATTTAAAGAGTGTTCTTAAAGACTTACCAACTGGCCCCAGGTCGCAGATCCTCTCATAGTAAAGTCCATTCAAGTCGATTACCAAAGTCAATCCAAAAGGAAGGAGCTCATCGGTGCTTTGTTTTCTGTGTAGGGACTCCTATCGTGCTACTGCAGAGGTTTGGTGTTATTTTGATCAATATTACTGGTTTAAAAGGCCGTTTTAATGCCTTCACCATCCTGTAATCAGTGCTAACCGCATTCAGCTGTTAGCGACTTTGCTGCCTTTCTCTGTTAATGTTTGTAACATGAAAAAAGTTTTCTCAATGGCTTATTTGATGAGTGTATTTGTCGAAAAAGACCCTTGCATGATTTTACGCCAGAATTTCACTTTAAGTCTTTCCTGATTAAAATTGATTGGGAGTGACTCGTTAGTTAACGGTTAGTTCCTCATTAGTTCCCTAACTACGCACAATTTGTCGCCTTAGGGAACATTACAGAAGTGACTGTAAATGTCCTGACATGAACTTTTTTGGTTATGGGATGCTGAGTCCAAACCACACCACCATAATAATACTTATTTTGTTTACATAGTCCTTTTCCAAACAGAGTATAAAATGTTCAAAACACCGTATATATGATATATAGTTTATAATATATAAAGATTAAAATAATTCCCTCTCTACTTCCCAGGAACTGTTTGTGTTTGTGTGTCTTTCCCCTTCATATTCAACCCCTGCCTGGCCTGTAACGACGACACTCCTCAGTGGGCGCAGATCGTTTATTTCTCCCCCTTCATCATCATCTTCCAGCTCGGCTGGGCCGCCACTCAGATCTCTCACCTCTCCCTCATCCCAGAGCTCGTGTCCAGTGAGAGCGACAAGGTGGAGCTCACCGCGTACAGGTGAGGAGACGTCATCACATACCGTGGTTTAGGCACCCAAACCGTCGACTCAGGAGGGGTAAACTCATACATGACATGACGTCTTTGCTGCCAGAATCAAAAATAAATGACACAATAAATAAATCAATTAATATGCCTTTACATGTACTTAAATATTAATATAGCCGTTAGTTAATTGATTATATGTGATATAAATAGATAATTCTGTTTTAATTAGCTTCTTTATTTACTTACTTTGTATGAATCCCCCTATTTATTTACTTAACTATTGAATGTCCCGTTTATTTATTTATTTATTTTTTTAATGTATAGCTTCTCTTTCTGAGGAATCTCTGCTGCTGAGTTTCACTGCTGTTGGACATACAGTCACATATTTCCATTGAGGAAGTAAAGCTTGTGTGACTGCACTGTTTTCCAAAAACATCTCTGAAGCTCCGCCCTGATCGGTTTCCTTAAAGTGGAACATAGTTACACTTGCTATCATCATGAATCAGGCCGTGAGGAGCGACAGTATCAGGAGTAAATAGTCAGTAATAACCGGGTGTGGTTAATTGTCACGTGCGATCACAGCTTTCAGACTGGAATATCTGACTTTGTCTGCATCTGAGAACATAAACATTGTGGTCAGTTCTTCCATTGTTTTTCTTCTCTTCATCCATCCAGCTTCCTTCCCAGTCTTTCCTATTTCCTTTCCTAGCCCTCGCCTCATTCCCATCTTTAAAAGGTTGTCACCACTTCCTCTAATGCTCTGTCCAAACCGCACAGTCTTTGGTCCAAACTATACAAGCAGAGCTGAGGAAGCATCAGATTCATGTCACACATTGTTATGCCAGAGGAAGTGCAACCACGAGGCAGAAATAAAAAAAGAAAACAGAAGTAACTGTAATTTCATCATGTTGTCCAGAGCAGCTCAAATCTAAAATACTGACGCAAGAACAAGAAGCGTCCGTGTCTTCTGTTATCATTCATTCAAACAACCAAAAAGATGTTAAAACTTGTACTGAAGAACACCAGTGTAAGTCACGCTTTGTGAGCATTCAAACATACAGTTATATTATATCACCAGCGTGGTGGAAATATACAAAACACTTTTCACAAGTACACTAAATTACCCAAAGTTACAAAGTACATTTGTACAGTACTGTACTTAAGTTCAACTTTAAGGTATTAGTATATTTATACTCCACTGGTATTTCCGAACTAAAAGTCGTAATATTTCCAGACCAAACGTCGTTAGTATTTACTTTACTTACTTATTCCATTTTAATCTACTTTTTACTTCTACTCCACTATATTTATTTGGTAACCTTAGTTACTAGTTACTTTACAGATTCTCATTATTAATACAAATATATATTAATAACAAATAGAATATATTATTATAGATTAATCTACACAGCAGTGTATAAAGTAATTAAAATTAGTCCCACCTTTATCAGCTGCAACATTAAAGTGATATTTACATTAATATCTCAATTATTATGATCTAATAATATAATATTCTGAAACGGCCATTCTGCATAATGAGTACTTTTACCTTTTGTACTTTAAGTACATTTTGAAGCTTATACTTTTGTACTTACTCTACGGCATTACTACTTTTCCTGCAGTAAAAGTCCTGAGTACTTCTTTCACAACTGAAATTATCACTTTAAGAAATGCCACTTAGGCCCCTCTTTAATACACTGAAATGCAGTTTAGAATAAACTTACATTAAAGGGAACTTTTTGTAAGTATTTCAATCTGCTTTTAATGAAGTCAGATTAAAGTACACTTTAAAGTACACTTGCGTACAATTTCCAACGCACTTACATTAAAGTTCACCTTTCATGAGTCCACTGAAATACCACTTTAGTGCAAAATGAATCATTTTATTTGTAGTACACTGAAGTTGAATTTAATGACACACATTTTGATGTCAAATATATTCAAAAGTATATTTGTAAAAACTTGAATGTTGTTTCCAATGCACTAAAGTAAACTACCCTGTGACCTGTCTGATTGTTTCCCTTTTACTCTTCCTCGTGTAGGTATGCCTTCACTGTGGTGGCCAATATCACAGTGTACGCTGTGGCCTGGCTGCTCTTTCACTTCCAGTCTCAGCACAGTGTGGACCCCTCCATCACAGACAGCCTGGGCCCAGTGGATGTCCCTCTGTTCAGGGTAAGAAGAGAGATGCCAGAGAGATGATGCATTTGTGCAAAATAACTATTTTTACCCTTATCCGCCTGTCTCTGTTCGTAGACGCTGGCCCTTGTTATGCTGGGTACCGGAGCTTTATTCTCCCTGATATTCCACGTCGGCACAAAAGAGGACGTGTCGGCCTCAAGCAGCGAGAATCAGCTGATCACTCGTTCCCCCTCACAGGAAGCTTTGCCTCGCCCTGTATTTCAGTGGAAACACTGGCTGAAGGAGCCGTCCTTCTACCAGGTGAATCTGTTGATCCAGAAAGTTTCCCCTCCCTTTTCTCAAAGCGAATGGCATCATAACTCTGGATATAGACTGTTGTTGACGTCAAATAAAGTTGTTTCGTATGTAGTTTAACGCAGGATCAGCTGTACAATGAAATGTTTTTGACAAGAGAACGGGTCAGCTCAGCAGCAAATATAAAAGGATCAAATATAATTCATAATATAGAAAGTCAATAAAACAATAAGATGACAATAATAAATTAAAATGACATGAATCAGGTAGAAATACAATAAATCACATGTACTTAAATCATAGATACCATTTTGCAAACCACCCTGTTGTTTTTTTTTTAAATTTAATTATAATTAATATAGAAAAACGGGGGGTTTAAAATACAACAAGTTTATATTCCATGGTATTAAGCATTACGTTATCATTTTGGTATATGTACTGAAAGAATACACACCCCTAACTGTGATACATTACCCAACTCAAGTTTCAAGAGTGTGCTAATTGATTTAAATACAAATCATTTGCAGAAAACCCTGAATTAGTCTTTTCAATCATATTTTCTTTGTTTGATTTTGTACCAGGTGGCGTTCTTATACATGTGCACCAGACTAATAGTCAACTTATCTCAGACCTACATCTCCATTTACCTCACCAACTCACTGATGTTACCAAAGGTATAAGGCCACACAGTGTGTTCATGCACTCACTTGTCTAACTCACTGTAGCCTCTGTTTGTGAAACGTCTGTGTCACAGTTTCATACTAATTTCCTCTGTCCTCAGAACTTCATTGCCATCATACCTCTGGTGATGTATGTCAGCGGCTTTGTTTGCTCTCTGGCCATGAAACCAATCAGCAAGCTCATAGGAATCAGCGTGAGTTTCTACAAGATGTATGAATTTGTTTTTGAATTCATGGCTTTTGCATGATTAATTCATCAGTAACCTGAAAGATAAGGTATATTGAAATTAAATGTATTTGTTCTCTTTCAGATTATCTACTTGGCCGGCCTGTTGTTGGTGCTTGGCTTTGCCATTTGGGTGTTTGTAGACAAGAGCATGGGAGCTGACAGCATCTATGGAGCAGCCGTGCTGCTGGGAGCCGGTTCAGCCACAATCCTGGTCATGTCTCTGTCAATGACGGCCACACTCATCGGGGATCAGACCGTAGGTGGACAGGAACTACACTACAACATATTATAGCTTTGAGAGTTGTCATATGGAGGAATATAAAGGATAAAGCTGGCCAGATTCTATATTTTACTCAACAAGCCCGTGAAAAAGCCAATAATGACTTGATCCTATCAAGTTTTGTCTGAATTCAAAACCTGATGTATTCCTCAGTGTCATAGAGCTCCGATGTTTTCTAATCCTATAAGATGACGGCTGCATATGGCCGATGGTGCAAACAGCTTATTAAGGCCTATATTTACGTTTGTTGTTAAGAGGCGACGTCAAGTGGCCATAGTAGAATTATGACGGGAGCAAAGGAGGAAGTCAGGTGACGTCAAATATAAGAGCACCAGAGTCTGTGTGGAGAGGGCCGATGTTTGTGTCCCGTGTGAAGCCAAAGTCAACCGACTTGTTTCAGTCGTTGGTCGCAGTTACGTCCGTGAATCATTTTAAGCCAATCCATGATCTTTTCCTAACCCTAACCAAGAAGTATTACTTTACAACGTTAACCACGTGGTTAAATATAATCATTAAATCTGTTTATTTACTTTATATATCTTTACTTTATATTATATATTAATATATTATATTAAATGCACCTTTCTGGAGTAACATATGCTACTGAGCTTTTTATTTTCAGAATTAAAACTACGTATTTGTTTTTTAAAGTTTATTTATTTGGCAGTTCCCAAGCCTTTTATGAGATAGGACAGACAGGAAATGGGGTGAGAGAGGGGGAGACATGCAGCAAAAGGCCACAGGTCAGAGTCGAACCCACGGCCACTGCCTCAAGGACCTTCAGCCTTCTTACATGGGGCGACTGCTCTAACCACTGTTCCACCGGGCACCACAAAACTATGTATTTGTTACCTGTTTTTAAAGATTGACCTCTTCAGTATGAACATGAATGAATGGACTTGTGACACAGGCAGGGTATGGAAGTGGTACTGAGAGGCAGACATTGTTGGTGTTTTCATGGAATTTGAAGTCTAGTTGCCAGAAATGTTTTTGGTATTATGTCTTTCTGCAAACCACAGATTGGTTGATATGATTGATACGACCTAGTCAGGTGATGAAGTATAATTGGGTCGTACGCACACCAGACTTTCATCCAGGAGACTGGATGGGGGTCTGCGTCCCATCCAGTGTGAAAGTAAAATTCAACATTCAATTTTAATTCAACCTAATCCAATATCTTTTCCTTAGCCTATCATGTAGTGTTATTGCTGAAACCATGATAGTTTTATAAATATAAGCGGGAAAGAAACACTGAGATTCAACGTTTTTGTGGTTTGCAGAAACATACAATGCCAACATCTTATTGTGGCAGCTGTGTTTGAGATTTGTTGACGATAGTATATAATAATGCCAGCCTTATCCTTTCTAGTAGTACAATTTGGGAAACAGTCGACTGTGTTGAGAGTTACAACCCAGCAGATTAACAGTGTGCCAAAAATTATCTTTGAAAAAGCTAAAGTACAGGGGAACAAATCCTAAAAATCACATGCCGCTTCAAAAGCAGATAAGTTGCACTTTGTGGTAAACGTTCAAGACAAAGCCGTCAGCTGTGACATTATATTGGAGGGTTTGCAGCGGTGTGTTTGTGCCACAGCACATTTCACTGCTGTCACATCTCTTCTAATGTCTCTTTCTTCACTCCCGCTGTGAAAAGAGATGAATGAAAATGTCGGCTCACAGAGAGCCTATTGTGTGTCTTATTCACAGAAAAGATTGCTGTGAAGAATTGTGCAGGCTTTTCAGATAGATTTTGCTCTTTTGTGCTTTGCTGCAGCAGCTATAATAGTATTTGATCTCTGTCTTCTCTGGCAGCAAAGTGGAGCCTTTGTTTACGGAGCAATGAGCCTCACGGACAAGGTGGCCAACGGTGTGGGGGTCATCCTCATCCAGAGCACACGGCCATGCAGGTGAGTCTGAGTCCTGAAGCGTGGAGGAAGCCGTGAGAAGAATCCCCCACAAAACACTGTCTGTCTGATGACAGCTGCTGTTTTATATGTATATTGTTCTCCCAGTTCCTTAAAACAGTAGTTACCCACCTTTTTTGCTTGTGACCCCTTAATCTGAAGCAATAGTGCCTTTCACACAGCCTGTTCAAGGGGCCCAGGTTTGTGTTTATGTCACCCTGCTGTCTGTATAAAAGGTATGAGGTTGAACACGGAAGTCTTTCGGTTTGAAGTCGTAAATTTCAACTGGCATGCTCCCTGAAGTCACAGTTCCCAGCCCGAGATCTCTTACCCCCACCTCAAAATCCAACTTGGCTGCACCCGATTAAAGCTGTAGCCGTGTTCATTCTCACTTCTTTCCATTTTGTAACTCAAAAAATGATCGTACACACAGTCCAAATTTTCCTTTGTGGACATGTTGCCACAGCATTTGTACAGTAAGCACAAGATACAGCATAATGCATTATCAGATGGTGTTGCTAACAAAGGATAACCGGCTAATCTGTTAAAATATAAAAACAGTTTTCCAACTTGTAACTGGAACGTGGTCGACTCGGGTGTGACGTTGTTCCCACTTCTGAGTTCCAACTTCTGACTTCAGAGGTAAAGGGAACGCACCGTTAGGGACAGCCGGCAGGGTGAAACTTGACAATCGTGCTACCTACTATAAAGCGTAAAGTTGGCTGTTTATGGGTCGAGTATTCTTCACATTTTGCAGTATTACACAGAAAAGAGACAAAATGTTTTTGTGTAGCAGACTTTCATTTTTTCTCCTTTTCTTCCAGTTAAATCATCTCCCGACACTCATATTCTTCTGTTAAGATGTGAAAAGATTAATTTGTCTTTGACCTTTCACTTCTTAAAGACAACAACTCTGCTGCTTTTTTTCTCAGTTTAAAGCTATTCTTATTTATTTTATTTTCTCTTTTAACAGCACGGACGCCTGCTGCCCAGACTGTGTTTGGTTTTATCGTGATGTCATGGTGACAGTAACCGGGGGTGTTGCCGTGGCTGCAGCATTTTGCTTGTTGACTCTTCTTATCTGGCCAATCAGGATACGGAAAAGTTAGGGTTCAATATCTCCACTACACTCATTGGTCGTGATTCCCCGCGTTCCAATATCCACACTACTGTACTAATATCATTATTATACCAGAAAAAGGTTTAGTTTGTCATGTTTTTAGTATGCAGCATGTTTTTATGGCTATTCTGACCCACAATCCTTTCACGGTGTCAAAGTTCAATGCATAACGCAGCCATTGTTTCATACCTGTGCATTAGAGCTGCAAAGATTAGTCGATTAATATAAATGAGTATTCAACTATTAAACTAATCTCTTCACTATTTTGATAATTCATAATGATGATGATCGTTCATTGATTATTTCATCTTTTTAAATGTGAATATGTTCTGGTGTCTTTCCTCCTCTGTGACAGTAAACTGGATATCTTTGAGTGTGGACAATATAAGACATCTGAGGACGTCACCTTGGGTTTTTAGAAGCACTAAGCAAGATTTTCCATCATTTTCTGACATTTTATGGACCAAACAACCATTTAATCAAGAAGCACACGGAGCCACAGAATTCTGTTGACCTGGCAGTTACTGTGGCGCTGATCCAAGGAACTGAACTAAGTGAACTTGACTCCGTCCGTCTGTCTTTCCGTCTGTCTGTCTGTCTGTCCTTCTGTTAGTCTGTCTGTCTGTCTGTCTGTCTGTCTGTCCGTCTGTCCTTCTGTCTGTCTGTCTGTCCGTCTGTCTGTCCTTCTGTCTGTCTGTCCTTCTGTAAGTCTGTCTGTCTGTCCCTCTGTCCCTCTGTCCGTCTGTCTGTCTGTCCTTCTGTAAGTCTGTCTGTCCCTCTGTCCGTCTGTCTGTCTGTCTGTCTGTCTGTCTGTCTGTCTGTAAGTCTGTCTGTCCCTCTGTCCGTCTGTCTGTCTGTCTGTCTGTCTGTCCGTCTGTCTGTCCTTCTGTCTGTCTGTCTGTCTGTCTGTCTGTCCTTCTGTAAGTCTGTCTGTCTGTCCCTCTGTCCGTCTGTCTGTCTGTCCTTCTGTAAGTCTGTCTGTCCCTCTGTCCGTCTGTCTGTCTGTCTGTCCGTCTGTCTGTCTGTCCTTCTGTAAGTCTGTCTGTCTGTCTGTCTGTCTGTCCTTCTGTAAGTCTGTCTGTCTGTCTGTCTGTCTGTCCTTCTGTAAGTCTGTCTGTCTGTCTGTCTGTCTGTCCTTCTGTAAGTCTGTCTGTCTGTCTGTCTGTCTGTCCTTCTGTAAGTCTGTCCTTCTGTAAGTCTGTCTGTCTGTCCGTCTGTCTTTCTGCCTGTCTGTCCGTCCGTCTTTCTGTCCGTCTGTCTGTCTGTAAGTCTGTCTGTCCGTCCGTCTGTCTGTCCATCTGTCTGTCTGTCTGTCTGTCTGTCTGTAAGTCTACCTGTCCGTCTGTTCGTCATGGACGTCCCTCCTGGACGATACTTCTGTATTTGTACCACTTACTTTGTTCATTTAGTATGTTCTGCAGGAGAAAAATAATTAAAAAGTGGTTGGTTGGCAAAAAGAATCTGAAAATGAAAACACACACACACACACACACACACACACACACACACACACACACACACACACACACACACACACACACACACACACACACACACACACACACACACACACACACACACACACACACACACATACGCACATGCACGCACTTTATTTTATTTTGTACAGTATATTCCCATTGTATGTTTTAAATGTTCACTTGCAAAAACCATTTTGCACAAGCAAGCCATTTTTAAAATCCAAACACCAATACCAGTTTGGAAGATATTCCCTGGATTTAGGAAAAAAAATGAAAATGGATATATCTGTTTTTGTAAATTAACCTTTTGTATTAAAGTCTTTGTCCACAAAGAGCGTAAGAGCCTTACGTGACCTGTCCCTCAAGGAGCACTACATTTGTATTTCAGATTTGATTTGCACCTTCTCTGTGTTAATCAGTAAATTGCATAATAATTTGATCAATTGTGTCTCATCTTGTGTTCTTGGGTCTCTCTTTCCTGTGCACTGCAGCCTCGTTCTTCTTTAGTTAGACCAGGAAAACAGTACAGCAAGTGAGCAAATCAGCATCTCATAAAGACGGCTGAAGAATGTGCAACGATTTATATACTGAAACATATTTGTGAAACCAAGATAACAAGATGAATACAAAATGCCACAGCGGGGTGTGAGAAACGAAGAGTAGCACTTGGGACTAGTGAAGACAAAAAAAAAAACCAAGATCAGCGCTGAGAAGCAAATGTTGGTCAACTTTTATCTCAACCTCGAGAGTGAAAACATTGTTTTGAATCAAAATATCTTCACCAGTGTGAAAATGATGCAGTTCTGACTCAACTATGAAACACTTATAGTGTTATATTCACTGTAATCAGGGCTGTGGTGGTAAGCGTTTAGAAATGCTGATATCACACTGTAAAAACTTTCATTGCAAATAAAAGTCCTGCATTGGAAAAGTTACTTAACTAAAATAATATAATTGGGAAAATGTAAGGGGAAAATTTGTGACTGTTATACAATTATATATAAGATTATTATTGCCCATTAATGAATGTGAAAGCAGGATTTGACTTAGGTTGGTTGAGGTTGTGTATTGTTTTTAACTATTGGTAAGGAACTAACAATTATTTTCATTATTGAATTAATCTGTTGATTATTTTCTCAACTGATTGTTTGGTTTGTAAAAATAAAAACATCTGAAAAGAGTGACAAATGCTCAGCATATCTAGCCATAGTTACACCTTCACAAGGATTGTTTACACAATTCAAACTTATTATTTATTAGTTTCCTATGGATTTTCTGTCAACCAACTGGCCGTTGCAGCTATACTCCTATAAACTGTTGGGTGATTTCATTTGTGATAAAACATCATATTTGATAAGCTCTTGTTATATTTTGTATGCTCAAACTCAATCTGTAAAGTAACTAAGCTGTCAAAAAATGTAGTAAAAAGTAGAATATTGTCTTTGACCTGTAGTGGAGTAGAATATGAGGATTAGACACCAAATGCATTTATTTGGAGAAAGATGGGAGAAATGGATTAAATATCTCTATTGTGGTTTCAATTTGGCTAAACATGTACCATTATGTTCTCCTGATTTACTTTACTTATTATTTTACATATCAAACTTTGAACTGTGATATATGATCTGCAAACTATTATTATTATCATATTTCAATGTGTATTCATTGTCATTTAATGTTATTTTACTTTTTTCAGATTTTGTTGTATATTTGTTTTGTTAAGTATATTGTGTATTTGTTTATTTACCGTAAAAAAAGGAAAGAAAATACTAAAAGTACAAGTTCCTCAGATTTTTTCTGGAGTACTTGGTTGCTTAGTTACGATCCACCATTCCAGGAACTACATTGCCTGGCGGAAGATGATAACGATCATGGTTATTACTCATCTTTATCATAATTTCTTCTATATTATTTTGCTATCGATTGATTTGAATCACATGGTTAGTCTCTACCACTGTATCTGCACCCGTATGGTTGCTGTAGGCCGCAGAAAGCCCGACCTCTGGCGGTTGAACCTGTGCGGTGTTGTGCGGTGGGCCTCATCACCGCGGACGGGCGGGACAAAGCACTTGCTCGGCTCGGAGGCTGTTTGAAGGAAACCGTTGTCTCTCCAACAGCAGCTTTAACGCGGAGTCACGACTTTTAAAGTTAGCCTCAAATATAGAGGTTCACTTTCATATTAATATAACTCGAAGACAGGTTACATTTTCTGACGGACATATATATATTTATTTTTCTCAACTTGTTCCAAACTTTCCGAAGGAGAGTTTTGTCAGGAAACAGGGACTTTATTCCCCTTCAGCGATCCTCAGGTAAGAAGACAACATGGAGTTTAAAGGTTACACGGGATTTCAGACTAAACCTGTGTTAATGTGTTGTTTTCGAGTTGTTCAAAGACGCTGCCGTTCATGTATGTGAGTGAACACAGCATTAAGTACCTAAAGTAAAAGGAAACATTATGCAGAGTGGCCCATTTCAGATAAAGCACATTATATAACTGGATTATAATAATTAGTGATAGAAAAATGTGAATGCATAATTAATGTTACAGATGGCAACGACGTCAACTACCGTGTATACTGCTGGGCAGCTTAATCTATAATCATACATCATTTACAAGTGGATTTATATTTTGTACTGATAATATCTGAAGTTACTAACCCTGTCACATACATGATGTAGTGGAGCAATAACTACAATAGTGGCTTACAGAATATAGTGCAGTAGAAGTATTAAGTAGCAGACAGTGGAAATACTCAAGTAAATCACCTCAACACTGTACTTTCTGTTCTTAGTTACATTGCACCACTGACATTAGCCCAACAGTGATCAACATCAAACAAAAAAGAAACCACAGAAAATCACAGCAGGTTCACAACCTGTAATCCGTTTAATTTGGATGTTGTCTGATGATGTTACAGGTATATTTATAGCATTAATTGACTGTAAACACAAGGCGTTGAGACACAAAAATGCTTCATGTTTCATCCATAAGTATAACTCAAAGATTTACTGTAATAAATCTAATTTATCTGATAAGATACGTTACTATTTACTGCTATGGTTTGTTTTGTGTTGAAGAGTACTACCTTAGTTAATGACTTGTATTGACCTGAATTCCAATAAAGCAGCCCTGCAATAAATACTACTTTCATGGAGGATAGAATAGCATATAACTTTATCATCATCATCTAATAAATAGCTCTTTAACAAATACCACCAAGTACAAAACACAGTTTACAAGTGAAACATAAACATTGATTTAAAATATGAAATAAAACCCTGACGAGCAAACTCCTGTTCAGGTTTATGTTGGTTCAACAATATCTACTCTACCTTTCTTGACATGTAACACTGTGTTTTCCAACCATGCTCCTGGAGAGCTATTGGTCCTGCATGTTTTTTTTTTAGGTGTATCCCGACTCTGACACACCTGATTCTAATGATCTGCTCATTATCCAAACATGCATCTGTAGCGCTCCAGGAATAGGGTCGGAGAACACTGAATAACAGGTGGACAAAATATTGGACACCTGCTTCAGTATAACATAGTCCAATTCAACAACACCATTCTCCTAAAGTAGAATCAACACATCTAAAAAAACTGTTTTTGATTTATATTAATGTAAGACAGGTGTAAGACATCTGTAACTGAATGTTTTTTCCACGTTTTGCAGAGTTCTTTTTTAATGGCATGGGAGATTATTTTCAGTGGGCTGTTTTTGGGCAGGAAGCCCTGGCAGACTCCTGTGTGTATGCCAGTGGGTCCCTACACTAGGCAGGGGCCTAATTGTTTTTGACAGATGTGAGACATGTGACTGTATGACTGGAATTCCATTATCAGCAGCAGATGATAGAGTCTCTGTGTTGTAGAGGAGCTCAGGCAGCGGCTGGTGGGTGTTTCTGACCTGACCTGTGACTGTGGTCCAAATGCTGTGCTTTCTGCCCAGAATGAGATTTGTGAGCCAGTGTACTTCTACTACTACTACTACTACTACTACTACATCTACTACTACTACTACTACTACTACTACTACTACTACTACTACTACTACTACTACTACAACTACTACTACTACTACTACTTCAACAACTACTACTACATCTACTACTACTACTACTACTACTAGTACAACAAGAATAACTACTACAACTACTACTAATACTACTACTACTACTACAACATCTACAACTACTGCTGCTACTACTACTACATCTACTACTACTACTACTAGTACAACAAGAAAAACTACTACTACTACTACTACATCTACAACTACTGCTGCTGCTACTACTACTACTACTACTACTACTACTACCCCTACTACATCTACAACTACTACTAATACACAAGAACAACTACAACAATAACCACTTCTACTACATCTACAACTACTACTAGTACAGCAAGAACAACTACCACAACAATAACTACTACTACTGTTATTACAACAACAACAACAACTACTACTAGTACAGCAAGAACAACTACTACTACTACTTCTACAACAACAACAACTACTACTACTACAAAACTACAACTACTACTACAGCAACAACAACTACAACAGCAACTACTACTTCTGCTACAACAGTTACTCCTATCATTGTTGACACAATGCTGCTACAGGGAGTGCTTTGAGTAAAAGTAATACACTGCACTGTATTTAGAGAATCTGCTGTTAAATAAATAAAAGGCTTCCTCTGAATGCAAAAAGCCAGAATGTGGAGTATATTGAGACCTCTTCCTGCAGCTCTCCCGTCCCCCTCTCTGTCCTGAGCCAACAGTGACCGCCCACTTTTCAACGACTCAGGTTCCAGAAGTGATTTTCCTCATTCATTTACATACACTGACATTTCAGAAAAATCTAAATATAACGAGTTTTAACCTGGAACCAACTAACCAGCTACAAGATTATTGTGACAATAAAACATTTGATTCGGCGCAGTGTTCAGTAGCAGCTCACCAGTCGTTCGTGGGTTTCTGGAGGCGGTCAACATTGCCACAGCGAGCTCCACTAATCAGAGACGTTGCTATTATGCTTAGGATTGTGGGTAGTATACTTGTAGTTAGATGGTGAATAAACATGTTTTTCTCAAAACAAGGTTGATATCATTCGGACTTGTTGCTTCTACAGGAGCATAAACCATCATTTCATAATCTTGTAGCTCCTGGTAAGTCTACATTTGATGGTGATGACGTTATGGCTAATAATCCTAATCCTAATGCAGAATATAAATGGAATTTTAATTTAAGGTCTCTCTCTCTGAAATGACCTGTGATTGGCCAAAGTCTCCCGGCTAGATTTTCTGAACTTTTTCTGAGAACAGCCAAGAGGAGGTGCAGAATTGTAGTTTTCTCTGAATAGGTTTGAATTACAATATGATGAAAGGTTATATGTATTTATTATATGGATTTGTAGCCCATTATTTGCCAGAAATATAATGCCTACCCCAGGTTTAACAATCAGTGTGCAAGACACAATCACATCTTTCTTGTCCAGGTCAGTGTCACAAATTAAGGGATTTCTTCCTTCTCTGAATGCCATAAAAAAGTGAACAAAAATGTACCCCATTATTATATATATATATAGTTTATATACCAGTTAAGGCCAATATCCTTATCCTCATCATCATTTTATTTGCTTTAATTAATTTAATTTCATATCCACCTGTCACTCTAATGTTTTATGTTATCCGACTAACAGTCCAAAACAAAAATATTTTCTATTTACCAAAACATTTAAACAAAGAACAAGCAGTACATCTGTACATTTGAGAAGCTAAAACCATCAAATGTTGGCATTTTTGCTTGACAAGATAAATCATTAATCACTGTAGCTCTAGCTCCAAAACCCTGTTTTTGATTTCTGCCTCCCATAAATTTGCCCTACTGTCAAATGCTCTACTTTATTACATAGAGAAAGGCATTTGGTTCTTTAGCAGGTTTAGAGGAGTTTAAGATTTGGATTCAAAGATCTTAAAGCATTTGATGCCTCTGTACCAGACAAAGAGCCAGTTTAGGCTCAAAATGTAGCTCAAACCGTGTGTAACGTAGATAAGTAGAAAAGGGATCTTGGAGCTCGGACTTTCAGGTTTTTGGTCCTCAATTTAACGTCATTGCTCGGAAAGGGCTAGAGCCTCAGATTTTCCCCTGCCAGTTACGGATGTAATCAAACACTGGCAGTATAAATTAAACTAAGACGCACTGGCTTGAGAAACAGCCTGAATCATCAACAATAACGGACACCTGGCACCGCTGTGCACAACATCCACCTGTCCTCCCCTCTTCTGTGTCTTTCCCAATCCACTCAGGAGCAGCACAGAGGAGCTCTTGTTTGATCCTCCCTGGACAGTGCCCCAATTTTCTCTTTTTTTTCTTTTTTTTACCCCAACTCCATGGCAACACTGTTCCCGTGACGAGCAGGCCTGACTTATGCCCCTCCTTCTCCCAAAACAAAGGCAAGAAGTTATGGAGGGAGGGAGAGAAAGGGGGAGGAGAGTTGGGGGACAGGGGGAATTGTGAGGGGGATGAAGGATATGGAGGAATGAGAGAGGGAATAATGGGAAGGTGTCTGGGATGGAGGCTCTGAGGCGAGACCTCCTATGCTGTGCGTGCCAGAGTCCAATAAAGAGAGGAGAGTTATTACCGGGGACTGGAGACTGTGGGCAGTGCCAGGGTCTGTCTCTCTGCCCGCCTGTCTGTACGTCTACGTTTCTGAATGGCTGTCACCTCCCTTACAATCCCACCAAGGTTCCTGAGCAGGAACAGAGATTTATTTTTTGTCGTTAAAATTAGTGCTTTGGTGCCACTGGAAGACTGCGTTCAGAAAGACAGAGCCATTTGCAAATATTTGATTTATAGATAAAAATATATAGATTTTTTCAATTAATTATTGTTTTGTCTAGAATACAGATGACATGTTACAGTCTGATACAAGCACTCAGCGTTGTGTTCATTATATCAGGTGGAGATTAGAGTTGGAAAAAAGTTAAAGAGGCATTAATGTTCTCATTTTTTGCCTTGTGCAGTAACTTTGCTCTGCTTTCACTCTAACATCCAGCCGTCTCTCCCTGTAGAAGAATGGACATTGTTTTGTTCTATACAGTGTGGCCTTGGATATCTCCCTGTAAGATTTGTAACCAGAAAGAAAACAAAAATTGAGCTGGAGAGCGGGATGTGAAATGTTCAAAGTCTGGCTGGACATTGTGGGGGCTGGAGAGAGACTCCTACAGCCTGGGAAGAGGCAAAAAGGAAAGTATTGTTGTTTGGCTGCACTCCCCGTCCTGGTACCGACATCTCCACACTGATTCAGACTTTACTGGCTGAGGAACCTCAAAGCTTAAGGTCATTCCTCTAATATTTCAGTTTTCTGTTACTGTAGGAAAGCAGGTCTGATCTAGTTTATGATATGATAAGTCATAAACTAAAAACCTCATTTACTCAACCTGACAAAAAGAAAAAAATGCACGAACAAGTCTAACTTGTGCCCTCATAAACCACAATCCCTTAGGAATGGTAAAACATTTACACTGTTCTGTCACTAACTCTGATTACCAGAGACAGTCACGCCTAACTTTCCCATATCTCCACGTAGCATTACTCATATCAGTGGACAACGCTTTCTGGCTTCGTGTGGTACACTTTGCTCTCTTAACTATCCACAAACTCTTTTTGTTTTGTTGCTTTTTGTTTAGAGTTCGGGACATCTTTGAGTGATGTTTGACAAGCAGCACTACGAGAGTCCACCTGTCTACAGTCCACCTTTCCTTGCACCATCCAACAATGGCTTTGGCCCTCCAGGCAGCTTCAATGCCCCCCAGAGTGATTACAACGCATACCCACCTCCTCCCGGATCTTACTACGTTGAGGACAAACCGCAGCACTTCTACAAATGGCTGTCACCTCCAGGAATCATCAAGGCCATGATGGCTACGGTGATCGTGTTGTGTGTGGCGATATTTGCCTGCGTGGCCTCCACTCTCATGTGGGACATGCAGTATGGAATGGGAATGGGAATGGGAATGGGCTACGGCAGTGGATATGGCGGTGGCAGTTACGGCTCAGGATACGGTGGTTATGGGGGTTACGGGGGTTACGGAAGTTATGGAGGAGGCTACGGCAACAGCTATGGCTCCTACATCTCACCTTACTCAGCCAAAACCACCATGATCGCCATGGCAGCCATTAACTTCATAGGGGCACTGGCCTTCTTCATCACCAGCTTCTCTAAATCCAACACTGTCCGCAGTAGGAAGTTCTTTCTGGCCCTCATGATAGGCAGCATCATCATGGCTGTCCTGCAGGTAAGACTCACTCACTTTTTATGCTAGGTTTATCAATTTTTTGTGAAGGAAACATAAATCATGACACTGATGATGGGAGATTCATTTATTAGAGGCGTACGTTTTATCTGTAGGGGGTCCAAGAGAGAAAAATATCAGAGCAATCACAATGGGTCTGTAAGTAAAACACAGTTAACTGAAGGCTTTACTGATTTTCCCTAATCCAATACTATCCAGAGCTAAGCACTTATTTTTTATTATCTAGAGTAAGGACATTAGTTCTTAGATAGACTTTGCAGCCCCTTGTATATTTTTCAATGGAAATATGTAACTTTTGTTTGAGTGCCCAGTCCACAGAGGCTTACAACACACCAAATATTGCATACTGTATCCATCTCCTCCCATAAGATATATGACAAATATCATAAACCCCACTCCCAACCTAAATCAGGTCATATTTTATTATCAGCCAGCTTAAAGAAACTGGACAATATATTTGAATCAATGCACCTGAATCACACATACCACACACAGAGATTTTGGACTTCTGTTTAGCTTCTGCAGCCTTATACATGTGGTTCTACTTTGTAGGTGTTTTAAAATGATAGGTAAATGACATTAGCTGCATACATTTAGCATTTTTCTGTTGACGCATCTCACTTTCCTGTCCAATATTTGAAGGGTCCCATTAGGCTTGTTTGATATTATCAATAAACACGATATTGGTTGGCCAATATAATGTTCAAGTCAATAATGTTCATGTTCATGTGCAAGATAACCGGAAGATATTCAATTATTCAGTGTCTGCTATATTCAGTTTCTCTTGTTATCTTGCTTTCTCTGTGCTTAAAAGCATTGTAGCATATTAAGAAAATGAAGAATATGCTTGCATACGTCTGACGCCACTGCAGCAGAAAAGATCCCCGCGCCCGTTGGCACTTCTTTGGTTTTAAACCAAATTAAAAAAGGAGAGCCAGGGAATGTGAACAAAGGGGCTTGTAAGCTGTGCGATAAACAAATCGGGGCTAAAGATGACAACACTACAAATCTCCGCTCCCATCTTAAAACTCACCATCCAACACAATACACAAGTCTGCCACCAAAACCTCACTTGACAGAGGAAAGGGAACTAAACTTTTTGCTTTTGAAAAAATCAATTAAGTTACACTGCGGTTCCTAATGCGTCAACAGCGTCTCTCTTAATGGAGGCCCTTGCCTGACAATAATGAAACGGTGTGCTGATAGCGGTCTGCAGCTCTGCTTTATACTAGCTTCACATTTAAGGGAACGCAATTAATATTTTCCTCATGAATGATGTATTATTTCACCTGCCCGCATCCCCTCTGTCATTAATCAGAATGTTAAGTTTTATGACCCGGCCCATCCTATCAATGGATTAACTGCGGGACCACGGATATAAAAGCAATCCGTTAATCACTACTAGGTCTGATTTATTGATTTCAGCATGTGCTTGTGTAACGTCACGCTTCCTGCCTATACATTGTGGTGCATTGCAAAATATGTGTCTCCAGACCGTAGATATTTATTTATATCAATGTGCATCTCCCTAATCAGCTTTTGTTTGGACCATAACTTTGTATATCGTGTTTATCGTAAGGAAATATCATCAGTAGGGGAATTTCAATATTGCCCAACCCTAGTGCCCAACCCTGCATTCCAACAGTGAAAACTGTTGTAAGCGCCCATCTCTGCTATGAACAGTATTTCAAATGTGCATGGTTTCGAAAACCCTGAGTACCAGAAGTATAATCTGTAACAGGACTCTGTGTGCACAGTTTAACTCTGTTCAGATGCCAGTCTTCTACTTGCTGAGATGATTATAACACATGTTCAAACAAATATTTCATCTAGTATCGCTAAGATGTGTATTCTGCAAAGTATGCAGCTGATATAACATTGTAGATCCAAAAATGAAAAGACACTTGGCATCTAATGAATTGATTTTATCCCTAAAGTGTGTAACTCTTTGTATTTATTTTTTTACATCTAGTGCATTCTTCTCTGCTGCTCTCAAGTTCTGTTTCAGATAACAGTTTATTTGGCCTCGACACATCAAATTCAGCATGGATACAGCAGGCAGAAAATTCATTATACCAAACGTTCATAAAAATGCTGATGAAGTCCAAACAAAGTGGTATTAAAGTCATATGAGAAGCACTAGAAAATGATCTAAATAAAACTCCCTGGTGTTCTGTACCCTTTGTTTGTACATGATGTTCAGTAAACTACCAGGATGATACAGTAAAAGTGCTGCTGAATATCAGTCTTCGCAGGGATGTCATATTTGAATTGATTAGTGAGGAGCACAGCTATAAGTCCTTTTCAGTGAGACTGACATATTTTATATATTTAGATATTAATGTCTGTCAATGTTTTTCCAGGGCATCATAAGTATTGTCTACATCGTCGGGGTGAACCCCATGGCCCAGGGCTCCTCCAGTATGATGTACAATCCGATGCTGATGATGTGCCAGAACCTCTACCAGACCAGCTACTCACAAATGGGAGGAGTGGGAGGCTTCCCCATGTACAACCAGTATCTCTACCATTACTGCTTTGTGGACCCACAGGAGGTTTGTACTGTAGATATCAAGGGTTGAGTCAGTGTTTGATGTGACCCTCTGAAAACATTTGAAATTTAGCATGGCATTTTAAGTGAAGTTTTAAGTTTGAAAAGTGCTTGGATTTTTAATAAAGTGCTTGAAACTGCTTGAAATGTAATATTACCTTATATGGGATCGCAATCCCATATATGATAAAACACAGAGAAAAGAAGATATCCATATATGAGAGACTAAAAACAACATTTTCTGACATTTTTACACGAAAAATAACAATTAACAGATTATCAAAATAGATGGTGATTATATTTCTGTTGATCTAGTTGAGTTAGTTTGCCTTTCATTTGTTTTCCTTCGTTAGAAAGCTGTCTCAAAACATCATGTTGGTTGTTTAAAGGACGATAACATCTGTTTTAATGTGTTGAACGGGTGCAATAATAAGCATACTGATTACTAGTAGAGTATTGTACTGTATACAAATATGTTGTTTACCACAGCTGTAAGGTGCTGTAAAAGCATCAAAATGCTGCGTGAAAAGTGCTTGAATTTGACTTTGGAATAGGTGTAGGAACCCTGAAGTTAATTAGAGCTGATCATTTTATCTGTTTAAAAAATAATCTATTAACTGCTTAGTCTTTTGTTTGTTTTGTCTGAACAGCCAAAACCCAAATATTTTCAATACACAAAATGTAAAAAAAACAAGCAGCAGATCCTCATATTTTTGAAGGTGTATCCAGTGAATGTTTGGCATTTTTATAATTAAATATATTCATTATCAGAATTGTTCATAGACTAATCAAAAAATGTACAAATGATATCAGCACTTAATACTATGTCATTGAAATGCATAGGCTTTATGTGTAACATACACGATCTGTTTATGTGAAATTTGAATGTGAAAAGTGATATGAATCTGGACTCACAAAGCAGATTTGTCCTCCCATATCAGTCCTGTACTGTTGTGTAATGCTAGTTGTTATCTTGCAGCATTTTTACACAGTCACAAATTGAGATACGTATTTCTCAGAATGACGCCACATATGTGCAATTATGTAATTTTTGAACAAGGATAAAGCAGCCTTATCTTACAGCTTATCTCCTTGAGAACTTTACAGATTTTATTGTCATGTTCTTGCTTTTTAGGGAGTTGCCATGGTGTGTGGCTTCCTGGTTGTCATCGCCTTTGGAGTTGCTGCTTTTTTTGCGCATAAAACAAGAGGAAAGATCTGGCGCTACGGGAAACCAAACATCTACTGGGAAGAGCCTCTTGTTGGCGGGAAGGCCTCAGAGGGCAGGGACGTAGAGGAATGGGTAAGAGACAACAGGCACGGTTTAAACTAGGTTTACATGGGATTTACAAATCAAAATTATTTTTTCGACCTTAACTGACCCTGAGTTTGTGCATGCACAGCTTTCAGTCAAATAAACTGGGTCACAGAGAGTTTAAATCCAGCCTAAGGAAAGTGGATGGAATACAATGTTCACAGATTGATTAGATGATGAAATGATCAACTACGGTGATTTTTCTGCATTGAAGTTTCAGCCACCAAAATCGATTCAGTCAGGAACACTCTTGTCATAGATTTAACCATTTATTGCAACAAATGGAAATACAGTTATGATTTACGCTGACAGGGGTTGCAAGACAGGGATTGCAATGCAGAAATCCCTCCATGTGTATACAAGAGTGGGCCCAAAGCAAGACACTGAATACCATTTTAATCTTTGAGACAAATTAGGACTCTAAATTGAAAAGGTGGTGGCTGGGGAGAAGGAGGCAAATCTTCACAACCAGCAGCGGTGTGTAACAGCATTGGTGTGCAGAGATCAGTGCGGAGGGAGTCATATTAAATGAACCGCCTTGTGTAAGGATGGGCTGTGATTGGTGTGTGACTTATGGAAATAATCCAGTCAGCATGCTGTCAGCCGATTATGGCTGGGGCGTATGACTTCTGTGTCCTGCATGAACGCAAAGCTTCATTATGACATATGCTTTTCCCCATATGTCACCAAATTTGCTGTGTGGCAAGTTAGTTTACACTGAATTTGAACAATGCAGGTAGGTAAGGAATGGAGTCAATCAGCTTAGGTAGTCATCAGTTCTAAAGTTCGGTTATGTGATCGTGGTGATTCAGATGCAGTAAATAGCCCAGCTGAGACTTGCACATACCCAAGGTTGGTTTGCCACTTGTTATGCTATTTGTTATACAGATGTTGGTCACCAGTTCAAATCACTTATATGTTTTAACTGTATGTCTTTATGACTTGAAAGTCCAAAGGAGCATCATAAACAGATCTTTATGAGTTTATAGGATCCAGCAGAAAAGCGGTCACACTACTGTAACAGTATTTCCTCTGACTGAGTCACTTTGTTCAGGGTCAGGGCTGATAGCAGTCACTGATTGTTTGCTCATGGTCTACTACCTGGTTTCACTCTGAGTAATCATTAACCACCTGAGAAGATAGTAAGCAGGCAGGTGGTTTCTAGAGAGCCTGCCTTTGGGTTTTAAAATGTCAACATCCCGCTAGTCACATGAGACTGTTACCTGAGGTATGGGTTGATTATTGACTCCAACTGACACTTTTCAAATAATGCCTGTACCATACAGTGAATGACAATGAGTTAACATCAAAAGCTCAGGTTATGAACAGCACCTATAGACCTTTTCAGCGGAATTCCATTGCTAGGCAACAGCCTTGGTCCTTGTGAACTTCCTGTCTGCTGATGCCATTCACATACACTGCAACATGAAATAAATAAGGACACAATTAGAATGTTTATGTTTACATCTTTGAAAAGGTCCATATATTAGTTTGACATTCTGTAAACTAGGTTTGCAACACCAGCACATCTGTACACTTTTTTTGTAAGCAATTGTTTTTCATCTTAAAACTGGGTCTGTCTGTAGAATATTTTACCCACTGTAGTAAACATCCACCCCAACACAATGTCCACATCAAGTGTTTGTTTAAACATTGTACAGGAAAGTGTCAAGAACACAAATAAGTACATGGAGACACATGTCATACAGTGCATGCATGACCATACAAATAGACTGAAAAAACAAAAAGCCAAATTCCTGTATGCAAAAAACAATTGTTAAACAAAACCCCCCAGAAGTGCTAGCTCAGCTATATTATTATTGTATTATGTTGCAGCAAGTACTTTGAGAGTCATAGTAGCTCTTGAGCTGACATGAAAATACTAAAAGAAACACTAAACAGACATGGTGTTACATTGGATTATATAGAACTATTTGTTTTTGCGAGTGGTTGTCATTACCTAGAAGATGGCATCATGTACACAGGGGTGTACAGGCAGAGCACAGTAGACGGGACTAGAGTGAACCTGGTGACTAGCACTAGTGTCTGATAACAGAGCCCTGCTCACTGATGTCATCAGACTTATTGTAGGTACAGTAACACCGTGTACACTACTACTGCGTTTAGAAGTTTTAACAGTTCGTACATGTTATGTAAGTAATGCTTTAAAAAATAAAAGATTTGGGGATGAGGTTTTGGATTATCAAGGTAGGGAGAGCTCTTGGATTTGATGACTGTCATTTTAATCAGATCATTATTTTTCAGGCTTGTCAGTCTCAGAGATTAACAAATGAATGTAGGTTATGGAAAATATCTGACTTTTGCTCCCTGAAGATTTTATTCTCCACAAAAGTAGTCAGACAAAGCCTGCTTTATTGTACATTTAGATATTTTATCTTCCCTCAACCAACAGGCTGTTAGCATGGCAGAATTGACCCCCTGTCCTCATATTCCCCATATTTCCAATGCTCCATCCTGCAGTTATTATTTCCCTTCGTTGCTGCGCTACCTGCATGTTGTATCTGTGCCACAAAATGAGTCATCAGTCATCATTGTTTGGCCCCTTTAAACACAGGGCCAGTGACAGTCTAGGGCTGTGGTTGGCTTGAGATAGGACCCATCTCTGTTGCTGAGCTCGGGGAGGCCTGGCATGCTCTGATGACCTCACACACTGGCCTCAGTCAGCTCGCTCGGGTGGAGGCTGCATTGTGTCTGCTGCATGAGGTCATCAGAGTCGGTTTCTGCAGGGCTGTCTGTGAGCTGGAAACACAGAAGTGCAGCACAGATGTAGAATGAAAAGCATCCTGGGCTGGTTTCAAACAAGTTGGAATAATATTGCTAGTAATGAATTCATTAACAGTTGTTTTGGTGTTCAAGTAGACATTTCTACACTTTTCCACCATGACTCTCATTGCCACTGCTGTTTCTTCTTCTTCTTTTATCACACATGCACTTCTCCATCACTTTGCACGCCTGTTTATCTCCCTTTGCTCCATCTTCATGGATCAAAGGGAGACTTCATGCTTTTCTTCACCAGGTCCTGGACTCTGAGGTATTCTTACTGAACTTACACACTCTGCTCACAGGCCAGCAGCCGCTGTGCTGCACACTGACAGGGCATTGTTGGGATTCATACATGAAGTGCAGTGCTTCAAATGGGATTCTCCTGCAGCTGCCAGAAGGGCAACTCTCCCCTATCCAGGCCCTCCACCCACCATGATTATTGTTTTTTGGGGTTAGGCTGATGCTCCTGCACTGTGAGGAATTTAGGAAATTGCTCAGTAATCTACCACCCAAGTAAGCAGAAGGGAGGATGTTTTTAGGGTTACCTATATAGTTGGGGAATTCTCACCTCTAAGCAGAGCTGGAGCTGAAAGACAAATTTTGCACATTATAGACAAATAATGCAAACATTGTTAATACCTTAGTAGATGTGAGATGTCTCCTGCTCCACATAGGTTTGATGTTTATCCAAAAATCTGCATTTTCACTAGTAACATCACCCCAGACATTTTCAGTGCTATTCCATGTGCAAAGGCAGATACCATGTGCCTGCTTCATTTAATTATTATTATATATTATACAATTATTATTTTAGTTTTATTCTCCTTTATGTTTTGTTTTTAGGGGCCTTACATCCTCTTTGTGTTGCTACATTTGCAAAACAACCACAGGGTTTCTGCAAACTTTAAGCCAGTTAGCCCTCCAGGTAGCAGAGAAATGTAAAGTTCAAAGTTAGGACTTCACTGCATTGTGTAGTGGGATTGATGTGTTTACTGGAACCCGTGGAAGAGACAGTGGCCGCCCCTGAGGCCTTCGTTGTGAGGAATTCCCTCATGAAGGCTGTCTGAGCTCACAGGAAGGACTTGGAAATACAGATTAAGGTGAATTTATTTATGTGTCAAAGACGGCTCTTTTGTTTAAAAGAAAAAAACGAGTAGCACGTGCTTACCAAGACATAAGACAATGGAAAGAAGTGAGAGTAAAGCCGGAATTATTGTCTTGATATATGACTTATCTTTTTAGGTTAGGTTATATCAGATACAGACCTAAAATATAAATTGTGGGAAGGGCCATCTATGCATTAATTAATGGTTAGTGTTGGGTTTATTTTACAATTAGCCGTAAGCCATTCTTTGTTTTTGTTCTCTTGACCTTTTCAAGCACAATGACCCAAACAGATAAGCCTCATTTCCTCGCTGAGGACTGGGACTGGGACTGGGCAGTCCAATTACATGCCTGACTGCTCTTTCAAACCTTAATCACTAATTACCATACTTATGTCACTGGTGTCGAGAAAGCTTTCCTTTTCTCCTCAAGTTAAGACCTAAGGAAAATAGGAGAAAAGTAATAGTTTCTTTAACAGGATGTCCGTCAGAGAATGAGCCTGTAGCGCGGCGCGGTCTTTGTGAGGGCTATTGTTGTTTGTTTGTGTTTGCTGAGTCTCTTCCTTCGTTTTTTTCCTGTCTGCTGTAGGTGAACAATGTGGAGGAAAGCCGCAGCGTTCAAGACGCCCCTACCCTGCTGGTGTCAGAAAAGGGGGCCGGGATGCTCAACGCTTCTGCGAACAGTGTCATCTCCTACCCCTCTCCCAAAGTGGACAGCAGCTTCTATAATGAGGACAACTACGACAACAACGAGTGGGTGAACCTGTATTCTCAGCCTCCTTTTCAGAATGAAGCATGCTACGGCCAATTTAAATGTTTCTAAACACATCATTCACAGTGAAACGGAAGTCATGCTGTGTTCACACTACCTGCGATAGAGCAACAGGCCACAACTCATTTTTGTGACATGAACTGATGCCCGACTGCATGACAGGCATGACACATAACGATGTAGCTAGCCACGCTTGGCAATTTTCAGATTCCGTAGCTTGTAATGTGGGCACAGCATTAGTGTCTTTATCTTCTGTAATGTGACAGATCTTTGAGTGAAACAAAACATGTGGGTCTCTTGATTGGATTGCCCAAAAGTGGGCGTTGTTCAGCAAGCACACCCAATATACAGCTATAGAGAGTCTCAGCGGAACTGTAGAGGACTGGTGACCATTGTTGTTAGATTAGGAGAAAAAGGAGAAGAGACAAATGACAAATAAAAAAAACCATGACATCACTCCGCTAGCTACTAGTCCAACGAGGACCAACGAGCATGGTTACACAAATGGTTGTATGTGATGAGTGAAGTAAGCCAGTTGCTGGTAAATGTACTTAAATACCCTTGAGTTCAAAATTGTTCATCAAAAATATTAAACGTTTTACAGGAAGAGAAAGGAGAAGTGTTATATATTTGGTATAAAAGAGATATTTGCCCAAGTGACACAAAGGTGCAGCTTTAGAGCTTGTCAAATGTATTTCTCATTTTACTGTGTCTTTATGAATTACTTGAGCCGTGAATGTCCATTTTCCAATCGGACAGATGTGTCAGAAGCCCAAAGCAGAAAAGAAAGTAGCTGCAACATTTGATCCTGTACACTGTAAAGAAGATATTCCACACAAACAATGAACCTCCAAATATGTGACTCACACAACCAATGTCTAATCACCGCTCTGTTTTAAAGCCCATAAGAACATATTGCCCTGCCCACAAAATGAGCACTGTGTGTGTGACCTTTGAGTTCCTGGTAGATTAACTTTCCCTTGTTTTTTTCGCCCTCATGTTCAGTGAAACCTCTGAGGAAGTGAAAAGACGTTTGCTTTTCTTCAAAGCTAGAAGTTATTCCTCAAGCACCTTGTTTTTCTTTGCATTCATGTCCTCAAGACTGCAGTGTGTGTGACGGACAGTACGTTGCTCTACACAGTTTCTTAACATCTCAGTACCTTTGAAAAAAGAAGTACAGCTTGTGGGAGAAATATGCTGTCAACAACCTGATTAAAGTGGACTGCACTGTTAACGTTAACGGATACTAAGACAGAAATAATAACATTTTCCATCACAGGATTAAGATTTGGTTCAAAGTACAGAATATTATTTTTTTGATGATTTCCTCGCTCACAAAGTAAACATCGCCGGTGTTTTCATAAGCAGGAGAATGTCAGAGTGCTCTGTTGTTGACGTTATGCTGCCTTTTCTGTAATAACTTGTAATATCCGCACCGCTGGATTTGGATTCCTCATCAAATCCCTCCAAACCAACAAAATTGAGCATGTTTCCTCCTTCCTGTTATTGAACAGCTGTACTTGCTCCCTGGTCACTGAGGGCCCTCCACATGGCACAGAGTCAGATTGTAGGGTGTGAGCAACAGTAATCATTAGTGGGTCAAAGTGTTTACCTTCCACCCTATGATATCTGTCTGGGCCATAGATTAGATAAGACCGTTACTTAAGTTCTTGGTGTTATTTGGGTCATGGTGTTCTTTGTGTACATTTTGCAAGAAGTGGCCCAGGGTTTCTTCCTCTCAGCATTATTTATCACAAAGTATCAGGTCTACATTGAGATACCTAAATGTGATTTTAAGTAGAGTCAGTGAATTAATAATGCAGCAATTTACCATTAATATGAAAAGTGCAATAACCAGTTTCATCATTTCATTTACTGATATTATATCAATTCATATGAATAAGGATAAATATAAATGTGTGCCTATTTCCTCCACTTCTGAAACAAAACCTTCACACTTGCAGTTGAGATAATTCATTCTTATCCAGTCTGTTAGAACAGGACTGTACTTGACATTATTGTGTATAAACTCACTACTCAGCAGAGGAAGACACAAACAGACATTCTGCTTTCAGTCACCACTTTAAGGTTTTATTTTGAAAAATATATCACAAAATATCCCGGTCCTAGTTGTTACAGACTTTTTTTCATGTTATTGTTTCTGTCCTGCAGGTACTCAGAGAGGACCACCAGCAGACCGTCAGAAGCACTCTCCCACGGTGGAAGAACCAGCTCTAGCCCGTCAGAGGAGACCGGCGGTGGTGGCGGCGGCCGCAAACCCTCTGCCAACAGGGGCAAGAGACGCAGACGTAACCCAGAACTGGATGAGTCTCAGTATGAGACCGAGTACACCACAGGAGGAGAAACGGGCAATGAACTTGACGGAGAAGAGTTGGAGAAGTGAGAATGTAGTATTGTATCTCTTTGCAGCTCATGCTTTGTCTGGATTAAAGATGGAAATGTCATTATCGAAGAACACAGAATGTAGATTGCAGTCGCTCCCTCAGGACCAGACCTAAATTCTTTGATTTGAACAACTGTAAGCTCAGAAAATCAAGCCTACATGACAGTGACATAATTTACATGCAAAATTCAATTCAATTCAATTCAATTTTATTTACAGTGCCAAATCATAACAAAAGTTATCTCAGGACACTTTACAAACTAGGTATAGATCACACTCTATGACTTATTTATGATAAACATAGACCCAACAATTCCCCCATCAAATGCAGCTAGAATATCTTTTGGATAGAAGCACAGAATAGTAAATAAACAGATGCTTAAATAGCATTGCGTGGAAAAGGCTTCAGTCTGTATATGCTTCACTGTCCAGAGAGAAGTTAATCCTCTGAGGCATTCCAGTTCACATGCGCTGTAGTCAGGAATAATGACAGAATTGGGCCAAAGGTAGAAAACATGGGAGTCAATGAAGTTTATGAGGAAGCAGTTATTTATGGCTGTTGTTTGATCCACTCAGATAACACACCCGCACTTACAGTATTGACCTGTGCACTGCGTTCGTGGGGTTCAGCAGTAAACCTGATGACCTCTATGACGTTTGACAGGATGATTTAATAATTACTTAAATAATAATTTGTAACTTAAATCATTTCCCCCTGGCATTATTAACGTATTTCTAATTCTGATTCTGATATTGGGCTGAACGTGTTGTTAAGTCTTGTGACTGATGCAGGTTTATCTCTGATGCTGAACCCTCTCCTCTCCCCTCCTTCTTCTCCTCCAGCACGTACCCAGATATTACATCTGATGCTCAGCGTCAAGACTATAAGAGAGAGTTTGATGCCGACCTTAGGGAATACAAGCGCCTGTGTGCTGAGATGGACGACATTAACGACCAGATGAACAAACTCAGTCGGCAGCTGGACACACTGGATGACACTTCAGCCAAATACCAGGTCAGATACACAGTACTCCCCTCCTAAACCCATGTGAAAACCAAGTATGACCCTAAATTACAAAATCAGGAATGCAATAGGGAAGATCATCCCTGTCCACTGTGACTTAAAGTAGTTTACACACTCTAAGCATCAAAATGACATCACTGAAATATAAGAGCAGTCAAGGTTAGAGCAGTCGCCCCATGTAAAGAGGCTGAAGGTCCTCGAGGCAGCGGCCTCAGGTTCGACGCCGACCTTTGGCCCTTTGCTGCATGTCTCCCTCTCTCTCTCTCTCTCTCTCTCTCTCTCTCTCGCTCTCTCTCTCTCTCTCTCTCTCTCTCTCTCTCTCTCTCTCTCTCTCTCTCTCTCTCTCTCTCTCTCTCACCCCATCTCCTGTCTGTCCTATCTAAAAAAAGTAATCTTAAAAAACTCTGATCTATCTGCAAAAAGATTCTGCCCAAATGTTTCCCGAGCTGAGATTAAGATTGACATAATGACATTCTATGGTTTTCATCTGTAGTAAGATGAAGTTGTTTGTTGTTTTCCACTCCCAGAGTCACACGTGGCTCTATGCTGCCTCCTTCTTGACACACTTCATTTGTAATGTTTTCCTGAGCCACCACTTCAGTGTTCTGGGGCTCTCAAGCAAGAACTATGCATTAATGATAAAGACAAAAAGGATATTAATTGGTAAGTAATAGAAATGTAAACCTGTAAACAAATGTTGTTTTCTTCATTTCCCCCAGGCTGTAGCAGAGGAGTATAATCAGCTGAAGGATCTGAAGCAGGTGAGGACACGTCTCTAATGATGTATTTTAATAATCTAAACTCCATAAAGTCTTTACTAAAAATATATTGAGGTTATTTGTGGAAGCGTTAAAGATTGGTTTTTCAACATCAAGCGACAAAATGACACCTCATTTAGTTTTCATAATATTCTTTTTTTCATGCAACTTTTAACTTTTTCCCTTTAGAGTCTTTCATGACGCTTTTATTACATTTTCTTTAGAGCAGCAGAGCGAATATTTTTTGCTGTCTAGTATTATTAAATAACTCACGCACGTATGCGCTGCTCCGTAGTATTAAATGACTCCTCTCGCGCTCTCTGTGCTCCGTAGACATCAGACTACCGGTCTAAGAAGAAAGAGTGTCGCAGGCTGAGACACAAACTGTTCCACATCAAACGCCTGGTGAAGGACTACGACAAGAACCACTGAAGAACCCACTGAGTCCTGACACTCACAGACACACAGGCCCAGATACACTCCAAAAGCACTACAAAGACTCTGACATGCCGAGAACCAAAGTTACCTGTACAGAACCGACACACATTGGATACACACACTCTCTCACACACACACATATAGTAATAATAATGATATTGATTAGTTGTGTATAAATAACTAAAATGAAAGCAGCTCACTTGGCCGTAGCCACTTCCACAGCAAACACCGCCTTTTCTCTGAAGATTCAGCTCATTGTTCCCAGCGTTCAGTCGCCCGTGAGGATCCGGGGGTGCGGTCGGAGAAAAGTCATTTGAAAGTCACCTGTGATAACACTGTGCTCAGTTCCTCTGGCTCTGTTTGCTCTACCAACTTTCCTTTGTTTTATCTCCACAGATAAGAGGTGGAACAGTATTGTAGAGAACGTAGTAAGGGGTGAGACGGGTTTGCAGTTTTTTTTAACCCGTGGCATGTTATCTTTGTCACAAATGAACTTCAGTTGTACTTTTAATCGTCTTCTGCGTCAGTGTTCGTAACTTACTTCAACCTCAGTAACTGCTCTCTGCTGGGACCGTGTGTGTGTTTTTTTCCCCCAGCCACTGGCTTTTTGTCTAAACTAAGATTTTTATACTGATTATCAGATGCAGTGAGACCAAAAAGGGGACTGGCTAGTGAGATGTGTGTGGCATTGTTATTTTGTATATACTTTTAATGAATCCTGTTTATACGACGTACCTAGAACACATTTACAATATCTGTCTTTTAGATTCAGCAGGTATCTTAGTTATATGTTATTTGTACATACTAAAGACCCATAGTGGCTTGTTTTTTAATCATCCAAATCTGCTTAAGCTATGCAAATGAGTAAAACATCTAGACTATTTTTTATATGATGTATGCTCCTAAACAAACTGGAAAACACAGTCTGTCACTGTCATTTCTTTTCATTTGATTCTTTGCCAATGAAAAATGATCACCTGTTGATTCCTTTAGTCCACTTCATGCGCGAAGTGTTGCGATCTAGTGTACTTCATGAAATTGTTCAGACACCCTTTTGATTTCTCATGCATTTGTATTTTTATGAAAAACATTGTTATTTTACAAACTGTTTGCGAGCCATTTATTTTTGTATGAATTTATTTTCTCTGATACTATTATAAGACCATTTTTGTAACTGTATACTTCCAAAAGGTATGATGTCTAAAAAGTATTGAGTTCAGTAATAATAAACATCTCTAATTCTCTTAAAATTAGATAAGCCTGGCTCTTGTCTTTTCACTGACCCTGCTGATTTGCAGATATGTGCAGCTTTGTGCATCTGCAGTGAGCGTCCAGCAGGGAGAGCAGGAGGCCTTCGGGGAACACTGCATGATCCAATCAGCTTAAGGTAAGCTGCTGCTGCCCTCTTTTGGTAAACGACTTTAAAAGGCTTTTATTAGAGCTGTTCAGCAACGGTTATTGGCTGTGTCAGAAACGTGTATGTGTTTCAATTATTGTATACTATTTCTGCAGTCAGTATACAAAAATAAGTACAGTACAGCTCTAGTTATACTATATACTGTTATATAATGTTATTCTATACTTTATTACTACACTACCACGTCTTATACTGCCTCATTCCCTCGATATAACATAATTTACCATATTATATAGTAATATATTAATAGATAACATTAACCCTTGCACTATATTCGATTACATTAATACAGACAAACACTGAGTTCTGTAACTTAACAATAAAGCATCTCATTCGGTGTAGTTTACATAGACCTGTTGACTCAGCTGCTACTTATCACAACACTGTCCCTTTATCAGCACCTCTCACTTTACCGTGTCATCTGTGTCCACATACTCTCATATTTGTATATGTATATGTATTCTATTTTAGTTCATGTAACTCTTACCTGTATGTATTTGTGTTGTTTCTATTGTAGTGCTGTAACTACTGCATTTCACAATCTATAGTTCTGAGAGGCAAAGGTGCCATCTTCAAATGTCTTGTTTTGTCCGATCAACAGTGTAAAACATATTATCAATCATATCAATATAGAATTATATGAAACAGAAAAGCTTCACATTGCCGAGCTGGAGCAAATATTTGGCAGTATTTGAACTTGAGACAAGTGCTTCATTATTTCAGCTTAAACAATAAGATTACTGGCAAAGTGTTTCTGACTATCACAGATGTGTGCAGTGTCGAATGTCATCCACACAAGGAATGTGCGTAATTTTTATTTCTCTTAATGCAAAAATAACCAGTCATATGAACTTCTTTTGCATTTTTTTAGGTTAGCATGGTCGTAAAAACATGCTTCTTTTAAAAGTAAAGCTACACAGTTTAAACACTATTGTTTATATTCCAACAAATAACACAAGGTGATTCACAGACAGCTTGAAGAGCTGTTGGTAAATTTGTTTGACAGCATCAGGGATCATTGTTGCCTTTTTTTTTTTAAATAGGCAACACAAAAAGTCAAACCAAAAACACATTTGTCTCCACATTGTCTTTCATTTCAGTCATTTTTTTGGCAAGTGACATTTGTCACATTGAGCTGCACTTAATGGCAATAACACTCATGAATGTGACTATTTAGTACCCTTTATCTTAGTACCAACAAACACCATACCCTTTACAACACTTACAACCTTTTGAGTACCTTGCACAAGCATAACGATTATGTTAAAGTTACCTCTGTCAACTTAAGGCCGTGCTTTAACACACTGCTTTTAAAATGGAACCACAAATGAAAGAAAATGAAAATGAACTACCTCACCTTTATAAAAGTAAAGGGAACGTCTCTAGCTTTCAGAGATTAATCACTAGGATTACTTCTGTAAATGATACCTGTGAGTCAAACTTTGGGTGTCCTCTTACATTGAGCACATGGACATTGAACATTTCAAAACTTTTTTGGCCTGGACAGACACGTTCACATGGGAATATTATTGTTTATGGTTTCTATGATAACGATGCCTTGATCCCTTTATATTTATCTTTAGCACATGGATGTACAATCTTTGTCTCTGAAAACATGAGGTAATAATGTTTGACATGGATGTGACTGTCTGAGGAGCCAAGCTGTGTTTGAGTGCATTCACCTCCACTTCCTGTTGCGAGAACATTGTCGTATGATATACTATATTACAGGAGCATTTTGGGAGTACAGACAATATGGAGCTAGACCCACAGCTGGTTAGCTTAGCTTAAAATAAAGACTGGCCAGCCTGGCTCTGTCCAAAGGTAACAAAATCTCCCTACCAGCACTTCCAAAACTCATCAGCTCATAAATTACATTTCCTTTGGTAAATCTGCACAAAAAACAATGTGTAAAAATGACAATTTGCATTTCTCTTGGGGATATTTGGCTGGCTGTTGCAACCAGTGGAGACTCCAGAACGTTACTGGTCTCTGGCCAAGAAAAAGTCTAGCACATAATCCCCGTAAAACATGCAGCACCTTTGTTATCTTTGAACAGAGCCAGGTTAGCTGTTAACCAGTCTCTAAGCTAAATTAACCAGCTTCATATTTACTGTGCAGGCTAGTACGTAGAATAGATCTTCTCATCTAACTGTAAGAAAACGCATTCACATATTTCCCTTAACTTCTCCTTAAAGTACATAACATACAAAATACCTTGTAGCATCTCAGGTATGCCTTGTATATACAGTACTTCATATAGCACAATATAAAACAGCATAATATACAATGCTTGTGCCTTTTCTTTCTTTTCATGCTGTATAAGGTGATACTTTCATACATCTTCACAAACACATTTGGTAATAAAGACTGATATTTTATCCAACTTATCACACAAGACAACTTAGGTATGATCTGCACGGCATGTTGCAGATATAAAACTCTGCCTGTAAAAGTGGCACTGCTATGGCTTCATTTTGACTGAAAAACAAAGCAGAGGGGAAACACGCAGAGCCTGGCTTCAAACTGGGTCACATTAGGGGTGCTATGGGAAGAGGTAGTATGGGCACATGGCCTCATGTTAGAGTCTGCACTTGAATTAAGAATGAGACAAATAGAGATCAGACAGAGGTCAGAGCAAACTGACAAGTGCTGCAAACACACATATATATGTATGTGTGTGTGTTTGTATATTTATAAAGTAAATTACACATTTTTGTTTCCCTGAACGCAGTTTGATTTCCACCAAACTTTACAGAGCTAATGTGGGAAAAGTTGACCTCTACATTCAAATACAAGGACCTTTAATGTCGGAGATCCCAGTTTGTATTCATAACATTGAGTTTGCACTTTGAATGTAATCTCTGTGAGCTCTGATTCCTCACAATCTGATCTCAGTCTGTCTCGCTCTGGAGTCAGTGGGATGTCACTGTCCCGGTACGTAGGGCCAGCTGATGGAACTCCCTGATAGCTGCATGTCTCGGATCAGCGTCTCGATGGGTGTCTTTCCCACCAGCCGCATGAAGAAGAGCTGGGAGATGAGGTTGGCCGGCACGGCGCGCAGAGCCGGGAGGCGCAGCAGTAAGCGGCCAAAGCGCTGAGGCTGGTTGGGGTACTGCAACCTCTCGTACTCTGTTAGGGCGACCTGGGCTTTCTCCTGCAGGGACTCCACATGGGCTGGGTCTGTTAGACCGCATGCATCTGTGAGGCAGACAAACAAAAGATAATCACAATTTGGGTTTTCTATTGGTCTGCATTTGCACATTTTGTATTTTACGCGTGTGGCTTTTTTACTCCTATGTGAATTTGAATAGGAAACTCATGCTTTCCATAAATGTTTGGTCCCTTTAAGGAATAGTTTGAACTTGGGAATTAGATTAGAATATCAATCCTATTTTTATATCTGCATGATAAATATGAAACTATATGGCTATTAAGTCTGACGTAACACACTTTCAAAATACAATTTCCACGCTCCGTTGAAACTAAACGGACACAACGGCCGAACATGTGAACAATTACGATCACCTCTAACGTCAGTTAGACACTTTATTCATCCATAAGAAAGAGGCAAAATGACAATTACGTTGCTTTTTTAAAAACTCAGATCTCTTCAAACAACGGGGGACACGGCACTGCTGTGTTGTAGAAAGACGAGGCTTGGACCCAGAAATCATAGCTGGTTCCCTGTTTCTAGTCTGTAGCTTCATATTCAATGGATATGGAAGTGATATCAACCTTTTCATATAGCTCTGACTCTAAAAAGTGCACACCAAATTCTCTTTATTTATCCTTCTTCAGTGAGGTCAGAGGACACATTCAGTCAAATCAAAGGAACCCTGGAGCTGGTGGGGCTTAATGTCTTACTGGCCTAACACCAGACAGTTTTGTTTTGGTCTTTATAAAGACACTTGGGATCAGTTTACAGTAATGCGACCAGTTACAGTAGCTCTCATCCCTCAGATAACCTTGCTACAAAACCAGACCTACCAGGGGAAAAGAGTGCGATGGCTTTGAGGCAGCTGTACTCGGCCGTATCCACCTGCAGCCTGTTCAGCTTGTCCACCTGGTCCTGGAAAACCCGGACCTGGTCCATGAAGGACACCACGCGCTCAGCAGACATGGGAGCTGAGTGAAACCCGGCAGCTGCCAGCAGAGGAGCCATGTGTAGAGGCAGAGCAGACTGAGCTGCATTCAGGATGAAGAGCTCGCTCCAGCTCAGCCTCAGAAGCGCCACCTGTAGGGTTGATTAAGAAAGGGTTGCTTAGAGTCCTGAGTCCTGATGGGGCTTTTTCCAAAGTAGAACATTATGACCCGGCATAGTAGGGAGTAGAAGCACAGGCGTTACTATAATGACATAAATGATGGCTCAAGTGAGCCATGACAGTCAGCATGTGGCAGAAACCTGAAACTGAAGCAGCTAAATAGAATTCAGCCATCGTTCATTGTGCTATTTACACCTGTGCTTTTCCTATTGTGACATGCCAACATGTCTGATGGGAAAGATCTGGAGGCCAGGACCAGCAGAGGAGTCCCAAGATAAATCGAAGGGGCCCAACCAAGACAAGTAAAGGGATAAGAAAAAAAAAATTGGAAACTTTGGATACTTTCATCTCTTCAGTGAGATGATTGACTTGAGAGTCAATTAGCACATCGTTATTTAATTTAAAACTTCATTTGAAGCCTCTGTTCCCAAGGCAACATTGAATTTTGGAGTCAACTGTTTGATTTGAAGGCTCAGGGCAAATAGACAAGTCTATGGGGGGGGGGGGGGGGGGGGGTTCAAGATTTGTTTATGAGTATGAAACTATAATTCATGGTTTAGACTGAAAAGACAGGTATAAGTGTATATTAAAATGTCAGCTTCTGTTGTTTAAGATGTACTATTTGCACCTAAATTTTAAGAAACTTGTCCTGACTGACCTGCTCTGAGACAGGCAGTTCTGGGAAGTAGGGGATATTTCTGGCCCACTCGATGGTGCTAAAGAGGAGCCGGGCGGCCAGCTCACAGATACTGTCGATGCCCATGACGGAGGCTCCACTCGCAGATGCCTGCATCTGTGCCTGATTGTACGGGGTCCCATATCGGCTGCTGGGGTATGGCTCAGCCCGGAGGAGCTGGGAGATGAGCTCTGACACCGGCTGCCCGTTGAAGTAGTCCGCCCCGATGTGACCTGGCCCTGCACCTCCAACCCCGCCTGCCAAGGAGTTGGGACTGATACCTGAGTGAGATGGAGGGATTCGGCCTCTCTGGACTGCTGCAGATGGAGAGGGAGGAGAGAATGAGAATCAGATCCAGGGACTGGAGATCCTGATGGAGGTACTGTATGTGCGCTATCTGACCGACAATTGTCTCTAGAGTGTGTTGTGGTTCTCTTCTCGTCTTTCTAACTTTCTAACAAGATTTTAAACTATGTATATAGCTTAACAATGTTCTAAATCTCATGAAAAAACTTTCTCCTTCTAATTTCAGAAACAAATATAATATCTCTCTATATATGGCTTTCTTTGGAGAGCAACAATTTTGGAAATGCCAGTACTTAAAGCAGCTATAGCGTGTGTTTCGCTGACTGGGTTAAAGGAGAAGCAGACATTTCCAGGTAATGTGGAAACAGTGCGACCTGCGTCACGGGCCTGTCTGGTGCATTAATAACCCGGCTCAATATAACCCCTGGCACACTGTCACCTCAGTGCACATTATGTATGGGACGGCAGCTTGTGGTGTCCGCTGACACAGACTGAAATACAAGTACGGTTGTAGGCGACTTAAATACAATTACAAATGCTTTTGAAATAGTTTATGATGTGATAATGAGGTTAGAATTGCTGGAATGAAAATAATTACACCGGGTGGAATGAGAATCCTCTTATATTACGACTAATAAACCTTGCAGGAATTAAGCAAATCATAACTGTAATTAAAACGATGTATATATATATATATATACACACACACGTACATAGAGACACAGATGTCTCAGTGGGTTCTGACAGTGTTGTCAACTTGTTGTTTTTTCTGTTATGTACATCAAACACAGTTGCCCCCTCGTCCCTGAAGCTCAACAGCTGCAGGGAGTTGAGCTCCAGGGTGAAAACATGCTTTGGTTGACAGTATAAATATTTTGCTTGGATCGCTGGTAAATGTCAGTGGCTGTTTCTGTCAAAGTAAGCATTTTCTCTGCGACCAGCCCATTTCATTCTGATATTTATGTATTCATGTGGGTTTTTTACTGGGTATTTGTGCTTCACGATGTTTGTACGTGAATCAGGCTGGTTTGTCGGTATGTAAAGGAAAGGATATGATTGGTTTAAACCTCGGTGCTGGAAAAGTGACTGCGTACGTTCAAGGGTTGAATTGGGATTTGTTATTTACAAACTGTAAATAACAAAAAAGGAGGTGAAACAACCCTCTGCTCTTAACACTAAAACACTAGTCAAACTCTTTCTAGATGGCAGTGTGCAAAACAGCTGATGAAAATCATTTTTTGTGTAAGTGAACTCCTGTGTATCGGTATCAAATATGGGAATAGAGTTATCGCCACAAAGTAGAGAACAATCATACAAAGTAATATAAATTGAACAGTCTTTTTCATAGTTAGACTGCAATGAAATCACAAACCTTTCCATGACTTTGAGGTGACCATGATCTATAGATTACACAGTACTCTGCTCCTCTCTCATCACCTGCCCTGATTATGATGAACAATCTAACAACAGATTAAAAATGCACTTGAGCGAGCTTTGCCATTCAGATGAGTGCTTTTACATCAAGAGAGGAAAATATGATTGGATTACCGGGCGAACATATCACAGAAGATAACAATGGTACTGTCTATCCATAGTATAGTGTCCCTATGTCACCATCCTCACACACTGCTTCCGCTGGCCTGTACGTGTGCTGGTAACGAGGTGTTTACATTTACCTTACCTTTTGTGTTGCTTTATTTAATACCGGTAACGCACTTATTTACTTCATTCACCAGTCACTCGCATGTTACGCGCTATGGCCCAGTCAAACCCCGTAAGGGTCCCTGGTGTGCGCTGATTAACCCTTAACCTGAGGCCGTTACAAACTGCCACCTATTGGCATAAATGTGCACAACACATAAACAAAAAAAATGAACAATCTGGCTCCTTCACGATCTAAGTCAGATAAGTGGTGATGTCTGGCAGACCATTTAAAGAAGGCTGTACGTTTTCACATCTTTGCTTCTTTCACTTTAACACTTAACCTCTGACCAAGTTCATTTTCATCCATTAGCTAATTATAGCTAGCGAATGGTCCAACCAGTCTGCATTAAGTTACCTTGCCATGGTGTCATTCGAGTTGCTCTGATATCCTGTCGGTTAGTTTAGCTAACTCGAACTACAGCTAGCCTGCTAATGCTAGCTTAAAGTAACAGTTAGCTAACGTAACCAAAGATTGGAGGAGACCTGCAGAGTAATTTACATTCTGGCATTCAACCTGTCCGTTTCTGACTTGTTTCTCCCTACCTTTGAAATCCTCTAATCACTCTCTGCCATCTGTGCTGACTGACTGACTTGACACGTTTGCGGGAAGCGAATTTTTCCCCCTAGGATGGCGAAGTCATGACCCACCCTACTTCGCGTTCAGGCCGTTCAGGCATGAGCAGTGTGATTGGTTAGGTTTAGGGCCAGGACATCAGGGTAAGCCAATCGGAGACAGGGTACGGGGACATGGATTCAGGTCATGTCTTCGCCATTCTAGGAAAAAAATTGTGTTGGTAGATTCTAGAATGTTGTCATCACCATGGTAATCACCAAACCAAACTGGCAAACACTTAAGCAGCTAGCCATAGCTAGCTACCTATGAACACAGATGTCTATGAAGGGGGTTCAGGTTAAGTTTAGGTATAGAGTCTTATCTCAATAACGAGTCACGTCTTCATGTATAATGAATTATAAAGTAGATTATTGCTGTGCTCATATATAGTCATCTTCATATATATTCACTACCTTTTATTCGAAACGAATGATAGTGAACCAAAACAGTAAAGTTGTGGGCCGTAAAAAGATGCTGAAAGATGCTAAAAAGGTCCATGGAGCTGAGGGGGACTACAGAGGTGGGTGATACATTTTTGTGGGTTTGTCATTATGTCTCATATAGTCATTTACTCTATTGTTAAGATTATAAAAATCAATTAGTACAGCTTTAAGGACCTTCCACTAATGTGAAACTTAAAAGTACAACAGTGGAAAACTAATTAATGTGAGTACTAATGCTTGACAAACACCTTTAGCCTGTTGTGAACATGGATGGCGGAGCTTTGATACCTTCTTTGCGCATCCCAACACGGAAACATTTCTTCAGACGACAGTATTGGCACTGGTTGCGGTGATGCTGGTCGATTTGGCATTCTCGATTTGATCTGAACAAAGGAAAAAAATGATATAACATAAATAATAGCACATCTATTTCCTATTAGTAAATGAAAAATAGTTTTTAAAAAAAAACTTCAAGGGGTTAAGGAAAAGAAGTTTGCATTTACATCTTGCCCCCCCCCCCCCACCCCCCTCACTAGTGAGTGAACTGTTTGAGCTGGCGTTGTTGAAAAGCCATCAAGGCTGTGACCTTTGTAAATCATCGCTCTTACACGCCCTTGTGTTGCCTTTTAAAGCAGAACGAGGTCTGCCAACATTTCACGGAGAGACCTTTTTAATCCCGGTGAAGAGGTGGAAAACTGACTGAAAGGACACCTTCTCTTCACAGTTAGTACATTATTATGTGGAAGAAATCACTACATCCAGAGGCTGAGAGTAGTCTTACAAAGAGCAGAGAATTGAGTTGCAACATTATGTTCCTGCGGTGAAGAATAATGGGAACGTTGACCTTCTGAGGCAATCCATCCTCACATGACTGACCTTCAGGGCTTTCATTTCTTTTCTTTTTTCCCCCCTTAGGCTGTTTGTGAGACATATTCAAGGTTGGAGCGTATCACTCTGGAGTGAGAAATGGAATAAGCTTCTGTATCTTTCATGCATGTACTTGGCTTAAGAAAGACGGCGACACTCTTCTCTACGCCGGCTACATTTAGCATTCATAAGCACTATATAAACATTTAATAAATGGTTTTTAATACACTGTTTTGTAGTTGTATGCAAATAAAATACAATATATGCGTTTATTAATGTACAGTACTTGTCAACAATTATAACTTCTCCTATAAAGACATGCCTTATATTATTACAACTGTGTTTGCTAAATTAATTATTTGTTGATAGACCAACCTCCACTTATGGGTGTCCAAGGGTGAAGTTATAATTTGCTGACAAATACATATCAGCTTACAATTACCTCTGAGTGTGTTATACCTTAACCATTCATTAAATGTAAAGGGAAATTTAAATAGAAGAGCGAGTGATGAAATTAATAAATGTGTCCTTTTAACTCGTCTCTTCAAACTATAAACAAAATAAGACGTCAGTGTGAATCTCCCAGCAGCCGTTACCTGCAGGAGTAGTTGAGGTTTCGCCTGATGCTCCTCTTAAAGAAGCTCTTACAGCCCTCGCAGGTGAACACGCCGTAGTGCTTCCCGCTGGACTTGTCCCCGCACACCACACAGTCCACCACGCAGGACTTGTCCTCGTCCCCGACGTCCACATCGCTGCTCCCGGCCTGAGGCGAGCTCTCCTCTTCCTCCCTCCTCAGGTAAGCCTTCTCCCCCAGTCCATTAGTGTCCCCGTTGGGGTTGCCCCATCCCCCGCTCACCATGGCCATGTTCTCTGAGTCACGCAGCCCTGTGAGTGGATCATACACAGACCCGCCCTGTCCCCCAGCTTCCCACTACCCTCAAAGTCCAAAAAACGGATTCCAGAAAAGAAAACAGTAGCTCCTAATTTGTAATAAAGGCAGGTTTTTGTCCAGAAAGATCGAGAAGTCGGATAAAAAGTCGTCCGGGACTCTCCCGCGTTGACCTTTCTCCCCTTTCCGTCTGGTTGCAATGACCTGGAGGTCCTTCCCAGTGCTGTTTTCTCTCCCCCTCTTCTTTAATTCCTCTGCTCGCTCTGTTCTTGTCTTTCACCCTTGTGTTCGCTGCCCTGACCTCCGTTCAATGGCTCCCGAGGTCTGAGAAAACTTCAGACACACATTGAGTGGTTCAGAGTTCAGGCTGGAGAAAAGGGTGCAGCCTTGCTCTTTTCACTGGAAACAATAAATTACACTTTGACTCCTTCTCTCTTTCTCCCTCCCTCCCACTTTCTCTCTTCGTCTCCCCCCCCCTGGAAGAAGTAAAAAGAAAAACACCTCACCTATCCCTGAACATAGTGACAGGGGACAAAACAGAGTCGCTCTCAGCCTCTCTCGGCACTCGACTTTCTCCCAAAAGAACAAGCAAGTGGGAGGAAAATAAAACACAGCTCTCCTTCAGGCAGGGTTAAACTGCCCTGCCCTCTCCTCCAACTTATAAACTAGTCCAACCAGTTCCTGCCGTGCAGAGGTGTTATCTGCTGATCTGAGGCAGTTCTAGTCCAGACTCACTCTTGACTTGTCGGGGCTGTTATAGAAGCAGAGGTGATAGTGATGAAGAGGAAAAATACAATACTATTTTGCTCTGGAAATACTCATATATCCCAAAAGAAAAAAACAAGACTTGTGGGGAGTTTTGGAAATTGTATTTTGTTTCTTTCTTAGGTATTCTGAGATGACACAACCACAGAGCCACTTCAGCTTTTAAGTATTAAAGTATCAGATACTCATAAACACCCCTGTGCCCAGTAAATAGCCAAAGCTATCCAGCTGAAAAACAGATTCCACGCTTGATATTAAATCACAAAGTGGTGAAAAAGACCACCCTCGCGTCACTCCTGGAATAACGTCTTTGCGGTCTCTGCAGCAAATAAGTCCTCCTCCTCTATGCCTGTGGTGAAATGATGTTTTCTTGTGGCTCCTCCAACTCGTCACACTCTGTGGTGTCAGGGGTTCAAATGTCACAGAAAACAAAAAGCAGAGTGGAGAAATCTCCTCACTCAAAGCTCTACAAAGTGTCGCCTCTTGTTTTGTCAGTGCTTGTCCATCCAGCAGTAACAACCAGAGGCCAGAAGCTCTCTGCATTCCCTGTCAGCAAGTCATGGTGTACTGTTGCACTCTTTGCTATTCTGCCCGTCCTTTCCCCCTTTTTTTTCCTCTTTTCTGCCTTTCTTTCTGCTGGCCCCGGCAGGAATAAATTAGGCAAACAAGCGCAGGAAAAACACGGTCATGGACCTTTTAGTGAAAGCCAGACGCTGCAGTGGAGAGCAGCCCAGAGATAGCCTCCTCTCCTGCTCCTCTCAATCCCCTCTCTGTGTGTCTGCCTCGCTCCCTCCTTTAGGGAGAGTGAGCGTGTGTCTGTGTGCTGAGGGATTTGACACTGCTATTCAAGCCCTGCCGTTGCCATGGCACTGGATGCCTTATAAGGCCAGCGGAGTCAAAGAGCACAGAATGGGCTGCAGCCACACACACACACACACACACACACACACACACACACGGAAAGAATGCCTGGCTGCCTGTTTCCCCCCTGACCCCGGGCCAGCCTGGGAGCAAAGGGGGAGTTAACCCCAACACTGCCGTTATACAAAGAGTGGAGCCTCAGGTCGGCACACAGCGAGCGCATGGCACTCACACTCATGTTCTCCACTTCACTCTAATCCCAAAGAATTCCTCAGACTTTGTCGACCCGAGAATAACCGGGGGGCTGTTGTTGTTGTTGTTGTTGTTGTTGAGTAACACGTCAAAAGGTAATATGATACGCCAGCGGCTCCCTTTCACACCTGCTGCACACACTCACAGGTCTGTATAAAGGATGCCAGAGACCCCGGATGGTGCTGCTTGTGTTTTTGCTTGTGTCTTTATGTCCATAAAGTTGTTGGACCGGCGAGACTGATGAAACCAAGAAATGTCAAAATCAAAGAAGATGTTCTGACTTTTAAAACCAGCCCAGTGCCCCCTGTACTGAACTACGTCCATACTTGATAATAATAATTAATGTCCAATGTCCAAGAGCCAACGTCCATACTGGATAATAATAATTAATGTCCAATGTCCAAGAGCCAACTCAGGAAGTAGTGTGCCCTATAATGTATTTAGTGAGGTGGAAAGTTAAGGTTGTGGAGGTCAGGAAATGAGTGGGCATGTGGCAAGCCCAGCCTTCATGCAAGAGACCAGATTTCACAGAACTGCAATTAACAATTGTGTTTTTATTAACTGTAACCACAATGTTTCCCTAATCTTAACCAGCTGTTTTAACTGCGGTTGCCCTCCTTTGCCTTTGCCTTTTTTGCGTTTAACATTTTTATTGGAGTATAAACATGAAACAAGGACGGTCAAGTACAATAAACATCTATATAACTAAAAGAAGAAAGAAAGGTCCAGGAGCAGGTGAGCAAATGCATGTGTGTGTGTTTGTTTACATGGAAGGAAGCTAAACCTTGGGTTTGCCTTTAAGGGCTATTATTGTAGTAAAGAAATGTTTCCCCTTTCAGATAATACGGTTTTATCCTCAATATCAATGCACAAAACCCCCTTGAGCGTCTGTATAAAATGCACCGGGCTTTCAACTGTAAACCCATCTGGACCCTCAGAGAAAGTGCTCCAGAAGTAAAGAATGAAAAAAAGTCAGGTAGTTTTGTTTATATTCACAATGTTAGCCTGGTGTTCCCCGTATTTAAAACTGCGACCTCTGTGGAGCGTCAGTTTGGGCTACCCAGTGCGTAGAAAAGTGACTTCAAGGGGTCCCGACAAAGTAAGAACATCTGAACACATACAAAATAGTTATTTTCTAGCATAATCCTGCCCATAGTTAGGGCATATACCACAGATTTATTTCTCTATTTACATTTTGATGGGAAATCTAAACCTTGAAAACATTGAAATAGAAACCTTTCCTGTGAAAAAGGAGGTGCTACGTACGTAAAGTGCACGCAAGTTGAAAGGAGGCGTTAGTGATAGATGATGGACGTGTGTGGGACTTTGACAGTGGTGTCCATGGTTCATTATCTTGCTAGGGTGGATATTATATGAAAACCATTCAGATACATTGTTAGTGAACGTTTGAAAGTTACATTAATAACACTTGATCCTTGCATCACTACATTTTCTACTAAATGTGTTTGCTGTTCCAGATTAGTAGTTTATAAATGTATTTTTAAGAGACAGGGTTACTTCTTTTTTTTTACAGTGTATCTCATGAAGAGTAAACTGATCTTTTATTAGGGTAAGGTACTGTTAACAGTCACATACCAATCCTGTTCTTTACTCATCTAGTTATAATTTGCGGTGTTACTCATCTATCGTCTTGGCAGTTGGCAACGCTCCTGTGGAATTTCTGGCATTCTTTATCTTCATACCAACAGCATTGTCATGCGAACGGGAGGACAAAATAAACAATCAGACCCTGCGACCAAGGTTTCCAATAACAGGAGGTATTCACTTCCAAGTATGCCTGGTTAAAAGAAACTCTATGTATCAAAAAATGTTTGCTCATCACATGGTTTTACAGGAATTCCCCCAGAATAACAAAACATTTTGTCCTTGTTTGCTTCAAAGGACTGTTTTGTCTCTCAGAGAAGTAGCAAAGGAGCAAAGAGTTAAAGGTTGGGGCAAGGCAGGAAGGGGAAGGATTTCTCTTACGCAATTTTGCATCAGTGACGTTAATTCAGCCTTTTTAAATGTGAGCATAAGGTAACTTTAACCCACATCCGTCACAGCGAGACTCATTGTGCATGGATAGGCCTTTTGTTTGGTTAAGAGGTTATCAGGGCCAAGCTAAGCTGCTGTAAGTTGAATTAGTGCTTTCCTTTAAGCCTCTATATATGTGTATTAGCAGAGGTCAGACCATGTGTGTTTGATATTTACTAATGAACCGTAAAGATTTGGTTGTGGAACAAAATATCTTATGTCTAACTGTCATCTTTTGTTGTTGTTGTTGTTGCTTAAAAGCGCTCAAATTTTAGTGAATGACAAACACCTTTCTGGAAAGGAATATGAGCCTTAGAGGAGAATAAAATGTCCATGTTGCTTTTACAGTGACATCCAACCACATAAACATGCAAGTTTCTTAGATGCCGGTGTCACTGTGAGTTACTAAAATTAAATATATATGTGCTGCTCCTTTATTGTCAAATGTATTTTAATGTAAAATAAAACGTGACTTAGTGACATTTGTGTCAAAGTGCGTGTCTTTTATATGACCAGTCACAACATGAAAACAGTACCAAATCAATTGTGAGTGAAACATATAGAGAAGCGAAGTCCCTCCCCTTCCAGTGTCTCCCTTTGGACTTTATTTCTGAAAAAAGATGTGCGGGAGTCGATGCCAAGAGTCATATTCTATAACGATTTTTCGATCCTGTTTGAATTTTGCCATGAATTACACATATGATGTTTGTCAATTTAAAAGATTAATTTTGCAAGTCAAAAACGTCGCAGTTTGTCGTTGAACTACTTATTTCTGTGTGAAGCCGCTCATTGAACTACATCTCTGGTCTTGCACTATATACGCCACATTGCTTGCTAGCTAGCTAGTTAACTTAGCCGTGTTCCACACACACATGTTATGTTATCTTACCTTTACTACGCAGCCTTGTAGTTCGTAATAGACCTTTACAAACTGTGACTTTTTTGAAATTATCTTTTTATATTCACAAATATTATCTGTGTGTAATTCATGGCACACTTCAAAGGGGATTTAAAAATAATAAATGATTTGTTTATCACTGTTCACTATTTTTCTGAAATAACGTCCCATGGTGGTCCAGGGAAGCGACTTCGCCTCTCTATTCCAAACTAACCTAAACTGGACAAGAAATATTCACTGAAATGTCAAGTTAGTTAGTATGTTTTTTTTTGTTAATGCTGCTTTTGGGGGAATGCAAACCTCAGAAATGGGAACATTTTGCCTTGTTGTTGCTCTTGTGCTCCAAAGTTGAGTCTTCATTTGATTCTTGTAAACAAAATCTCACACAGGGTAAAATGAAAACAAGCTCTGAAATGTGCGGAATAAACGAAATATTATAGGTTTGAGTCATAGAAAAGTACAATAAAAGAAAGCAAGACAGATGATTGCAAATAACAATTGTGGTCATGTCTATTAGCAAAATAATATGGAATTATCAGATTGTCCTAATAAAACAGACTGCAGCGATAAGTGCAGTGTGGATGAAGGAGGTTGGATCATTGACCTTTCAGACTGCACACGCTTTTATCGCCTGGATTCTCTGCAGCATTGGTGTGTGTGTGTGTGTGTGTGTGTGTGTGTGTGTGTGTGTGTGTGTGTGTGTGTGTGTGTGTGTGTGTGTGTGTGTGTGTGTGTGTGTGTGTGTGTGTGTGTGTGTGTGTGTGTGTGTGTGTGTGTGTGTGTGTGTGTGTGTGCGTGTGCGTGCGTGCGTGCGTGCGTGTGTGCATGCGTGTGTGTGTGCGTGCATGCAAAAACACGGAAGGTCTAAGTGTGCACATGTAACAGTTATAGAAGTGTCACTCTGCTTTAAAATGGGTGTTTTTTATGTCTGAGGCGGAGCGTGCATATGCCCTTGTGCATAAATAAATCTGTTTGTGTGTGTGAGTGTGTGTGTTCTTTGCTCTTTGAACTGCAGGTCAGGAATGCAGCTGCTCTCAGCGTGAAGTCGACTGTGGCGGAGTCTGTGCATTCTCAACACAGTCAGGAGTCAGGAGCCACCAGAGTGAAGGGGACGAACCTTCAGTACACTCACCTGAGCACTGACACAGACGCACACACACGCACACACACACACACACACACACACACACACACACACACACACACACACACACACACACACACAAACGCATATTTACTTACACATAAAAATGATCTACAGTAGTCACTGATGTCACTGGAATATTTCCCTATTGTTGGTAAGGCAAGTAATTATTATGTGGTATTATAATATTTCAAATAAGAGTGTTTAAAGTGCTGAACAGGTGTGTTTACATTCATTCATTTTATTTAATCTCTCATCATCTGACTGGATGCACTGATAGCATAGACAGACATTGTTTTTCGTGAGCTCGTGTGTGGGCGGCTTTATGTTTTACACATTTTTATTATCTGTTTTTATGTATTTTTTTATGGTTTAAGTGAACTTCTGTGGACGTGCGTGTTTCACTTGGCTGCAAGACAAATTTCCCATTTGGGACAATAAAGTTAAAGTCAAACACACACACACACTGTCATACTTTCATGATAATAACATACAGGTTTAACCAGCTGAAGCCCTGTAGGCTGCTGAACTGTGACGACCTTATAAGCAGAGATTCACACTTTAACTGGTGTCAGTGTATCAGAAGATGATACTCAAACTACACGTCACGTAATACTGAACATGTATTTATAAAATGTGTTAATAAATTATAGAAACATACAACCAAATAACCCCACAGCCACTTACATTTAATATATGTTTTGTACATTTACCAAGTTTGACCTTGGTTCGAAACAATTGAGCTGTTTTTCTGCAAATGCTGGCCCGATTATTGGTCTGGAAGTGTGTTAACTGCATTAGTTAAGGTGCAGAGGAATTTAAAAAACCTGGGTTAAACTTTAACTCTAAGGTGTAACTTTGGGTGATCAAGCAAGAGCTCATGACTCCCTGCTCCTTCCTAATTAGCCCCGGCTGCCCTTTGGCCCAGAGGCCAGAGAAAAAAAAATCATCTTCTTCCTCATTCTCTCTCTCTCTCTCTCCCTCTCTCTCTCCCTTCCGTTCTTTCTCCCTTCTCACAGCACTATCCATCCTCAGGTCTTTGACCTCAAGCAAATGACGGAGCAATCTAAAATACACAGGGAAGTGGAACCTGCCACAGAAAAACATCTGCTGGAGTGAGGCCAGAGCAACACACGGCATCAAATCAATATTTGCCCTCTTCACCGCCCAGGACCTGCTGGAGATGGTGGGCAACTTCCCATTTGGTGTGTGTTGTTGTTATTCAAATCAGCTATCATGTGTCCGCTGTGAACAAGGTATAAACCCATTGTTTGTAGAAGAGTCAATAGAAGTGTTAACTGTAACGGCAGTGGGGCTTTTTTCCTCCGTGTGCAAACACAAGCGACAGTATTGAATGTAGCTGATGTTAAACTGAAAGTAATCTATGGCCTTGCTCTGGCTCACCCACTTGAACTTGGATGTTAACGTCATACCTGTTTTAAATTTCAATAGTTTAAAAGTTACATGAAGCATCTGCACTTTCTGCAAATGCCACCTATTACGTTGTATAAGTTCTCTACCTGTTTGTTCCAGATATATTTCACTTTAGGAAACGATTTACATTTTGGTAAATATGGTTATTCACTTTAGAGCAACATATATGCCAACCTCGAGCCGCAGTCATTTGTGTGTGTTACATATTTATTGCGTGTGTTTACAATGTTTTTATAGAATGAGACTTAGTACAAAACAGCAAGTCGCCGCATATGGAGGTAGGTCCTAAAACACAGGACTTTCACCTGGGGAAGCGGAGATCGGTTCCTGGGGGGGAAGTTTGGTTCCTAGTGCCAGTCATGCGTTTTTCTAATCCCAACCAAGTGGTTTTCATGTCTAACCCTAACCATCACCTTTTGTTGTTGTCGCAAAGCACTTCCAGGCAGCGGCCTTCAGCGGCCCACTTCTAGTCCATCAGTGTCTTTTTCTGTACGGCTTTATTACGAATTTCTGTGCATACCTTTTTGTACGATTTCCTACGAACCTGTTCATGAGAATACATTGCGTTTTTAACACCTGAACCTCGCTCGTAGCTGACAGTAGCTCCTCACAGGATGCTGATTGGTCTGCACCGCCTGACAAGGTGGATTCTAGCATGATCTCCTGATATCTAATCAATTGCAGTGCAATGTAAACGGTACGAGCCTATATTTTTATTGTTTTTAAGATTATCTTTTCAGCATTTCTTCTTTATTTGATAGTGAGAGACAGACCGCAAAGGCATGAGAGAAAGGCAGTGACATGAAGCAAAGGGACCGGAGACAAACCTGAATTCCTGCGATAAGGACTCTTAATGGTACATGCTCTACGAAGACCAAGACCATTTAGTGTCACTTGTCAAGGCCTGTGAATCGTATGACGCTCCTGGTCGCTGCACTGGGTAGTTCTAAGGACATGTCATGTTTAATGTCTGAGCATTTAAGCTTTTCATGTGTCATTTGACGTCCTGTTCTCATTCACAACTGGGCACATACGGACATTTAGTTAGGACTCCTTGGCCTCACTTTTTAACGCACTGGGTAGCCCTACACATCAAACTACACGTCAGTGGTCAAAGTTTTAAACATGTGGTTAACGTTGTAAATTCAAACAAAGCTATGTGGTTAGAAAAGGTCATGGTTTGGATTATAATAAGTACATATGTAAATTAAGTTGCCTATTTAACTTAAGTAGTAAATGTAAATAAGTCAATGTTGACTTTTGGTTTCACACGGGACACGGACAGAGGTCTTCTGAGTGAAGGTCCTGCGTTTGTTTGTCCTTCTCCCGTCAGACTTTCTCGCTCTTCGTACCACATCACAATATACTGTAAGTCAATAGAGACGGCCTGAAAAGACACACAAAAAGCAATAGTGATAGCACGTAAAATGAGAATTGGCACACGCCACTTGGTGATAACAGGTTGCATTACCAGTTTCACCATCTGTTAATATACAAATAGAGCAGCTTTAACTGTTTCCAGTGTTGTAGTTCACCTCCTACAGTAAGTTGAAGTAATGAATCATCACCAGGCAGAACATTTATTTACTGTTTGCTGGCTTTGAGGTCGCTTGTACTGTATATAATTTAAACCACATTTACCTTGATTTGTATGGAACACCATTATTGTCACAATGAAATGTTAATTATAAATGTTTTGTTAAAAAATTAACAAAACTGTAAAATAATTACACCCATGACCTTCATAGCTTTCAGTATTTAACATGACATATTGTGGATCTCAACTGGATTTTAAAATCAAACTCAAATGATGGACCTGCTAAAGGATCTATGGGGTTGAGGAGGCTAACTAACCAGCATTACTTAAAAAACATTTAGCTCATCGACAGCTTGTCAATATGTTGTCGGCTGAGAGCCCATTTAAAGATGAACCTCTTTGCTTTCAACCACCAAGAAGCCTGCTATCCCCAGACAGGGCATTAACTTAACACTCTGTGTAGCCAAAACAATTTGATCGTGCTCTCATTCACCAAGTTCAATCTCCTGTAAATCTGAGTCCAATCTGTTGCTCCCTGTTTGTGCCCTCTGCTATCAGCAGACATTACCCAAAGGTCAACTAAGGTGCTCAGGATGACAGAAAATTAACCTAATCAGCTCAGTGAAGAAGACTCAAATGCTTTAACAGGATTAGGACCAGGCCACTCCCCCGGCCATCTTTCCACTCTGAACACCTTATTGCTGTAATCTACCTCTCACAGGCTGACGAGCTAACTGTCCTTTTAGATCACCTGCTCTGTTGTTGTTCTGGACACTGATCTGTTGTGTGTTCAGCACGACTTTGACTCCCGTAGAGTGGCTCTGTTATGTAAAGTACATCACACAAACATGTTAAGCTCCATTTAGGCGTGATTTCAGGCTCAGTACAGATTCAGTTTCAGTAAAGCAAACAAAGTTAATTTACTCAGATTAACTTTGCATTAAAGAATGAATGTGAGACTTTCCACTGCGTAAAGTATGTGTGTAGATTTTATACAGTTTTATTTTTGTACACCACATTAGTATGAATGAGGGTAGGCTAAATTATAGAATCACCTGTCGGCACCACCCACATCCTCCGAATAGGATCATAGAGTTGAATCACATCCCTCTAAAACTGTGTCAATATAACCTGAACTTTATAAACCTCATGAAGGTAGAATTTGTTTGGTTTGTTAATAATCAATTAATCAATTGCTTTAGCTTAGTGTACTTAAACACCTAAGTCTATTTGATGTCGTCGATACATCACAGTGAACATCATGTCCACAATTTGCACCAGTACTGCATAACATACTTTGTAAGTTAGATGGTGCAACTCAGTAATTTCCTGTATCTGTCGTGTGGTTTGTCACTGCCCCGCCTCTTTAGGAGGTTAGCAGCAGGTCCTGAGTGTATTGTCTCCAATGGGAGAAGTGGACATGAGCACAAATTATGACATTTCCCTTCACTTCATAGTCACTGAACTAAATATTGGACCCGTTTTACAAAAGCCACATATCTCCAGAACATTCTGAAACTAAAATGGCATTATTCAGACCGACAAATCAGGAAATGAACTTTGTTTGAGACCTGTTTCCGTCTCAGCAACAAACTCTTTCTGGATCTGTGAACACAGCGCAACTAACGTCAACTAATGTCTGTGAAGGCCTCAGAAAACTAATTGAAATGGCTGTTAGTTGTGTAAACATCAAATGTTAGATGCATCCATCCACATGACGCTCACCACACTTTTAAATGAAGAGTGTGTATCATTACATTTCATTCTGAAATTTATTATATTTAACATAGAGAATCTTTGATCATATTTTATTGTATATTCCACTGCAATCAATGGGAAAGAAACAGAAAACCATCAGCTGCATGTAAGATGTAAAAACAGTATATATTTTTTTTTAAGTTAGGGTGCCTATAAAGTGCTGACCATGAAACACAATTTTCCCAGTTGCGTGTCATTCCCCATCTCTCTCTCTCTCTCTCTCTCTCTCTCTCTCTCTCTCTCTCTCTCTCTCTCTCTCTCTCTCTCTCTCTCTTTCTCTTTCTCTCTCTCTCTCTCTCTCTCTCTCTCTCTCTCTCTCTCTCTCTCTCTCTCTCTCTCTCTCTCTCTCCCCATTTCCTGTAAATTTGAGATTTAATACTGGATCAAAGATACAATCATAAAATGAATGTTGTATTCAAACCATTTTTTGTACTTTTTGTACTTTGATATTCGTTACCAACATTTAAGTTGCTTTTTTGTCCTTCACAGTTTGAGTCTACAAGCCTCTGAAACTACTTGAAAGATGAAACAGCATTCCTCCAAAGGTATACTGTTATTTTTATTATTATTATTATTATTATTATTATTATTATTATTATTATTATTATTATTATTATTATTATTATTATTATTAAAATATTATATTAATCTGTTTTGTGACCATTATGTAAAAAGCTCCATCTCATATTACATTAAACAATTATATTACAGTAATACCACATGGTGGTCATTTATGTTCCAAAGAAAAACTAATCATTGCAAACCACACATTATACGGGTGTCCTGAACCAAAGAACATAAACATGTTTACACAGACATACCACAGACTTAATTTCTTAATAAACTGTCTGTTCAGATATTCTGCTAATAAGTATCTGGACCAATGAAGTGTTTTATAGTTTATTTGTTTATTTATTCGGATCCCCATCGGCTGTTACCAGCACAGCTGCTCCTCTTCCTGTGGTCCTTCAGGAAGAAAAACACATGATTATGTAAATACAAGTCAAAGTAATAGTCCATACCTCACACGTACATGAACATATAAATACGTAAGACGTGCTTACATATAAGGTACAGTACTGCAATATAATCAGCAGTAGTGCAGCAACAAATATCCATAACTAGTCTACAAATACAATATAGAACAATATGACTCTCCACTATTTATTCTCAAAATTTACATGAGCTCTGTATCAGTCATCTATGACCCACGAGGAATCTCTGTTTTTAAAAAGTAATCTTCTACAGGAATTTTCTGGTAAATATTGGTAAATTGGCATAACTTTAAACCTTTTGTAAAGTGCTTATCCCAAATGAATGAAACTATTTTCATAGTTTTTTTGATTTCCAACATAAAATATATATTTTAATTTTACGATTTAACGGAAATAATAACAAGTGTGCCAAGCACTCATTGAATTGATCGGGATAGGATGGGGAAGAATCTCAGGCATCAACCGAACTTTCTTGACCTTTAGACGAACAGACATGCAGTCCTTTAACGGGAACTTGAGCATGCAAATCCCCTTAATTAGACTCAGTTTCACTGGCAACAAGATTTCACTCTTTATCTGGTGGTTGTGCTGCTTGTTCTGAGCTGTTTGTCATTATCTGAGAGGGTGAAAGCACAAAAAGGATGTGATCGGCCATTTGATTGAGGTCAAATCTCTTTCGCGTTCCTCCGTGCCAATTGTATCCTCCTGACCTCTTCACGGGCTGACTTGTGTCGGAAAGCTCAGGAGAGTCAGGTCAGCGTGGCACAGAGCAGAACAGAGAGATATAGAGAGGAGGAGGAGATGAGAGTGGATATGGAGTGTTTGTGACAGGTGAGCTAATGGCTTTGAAAAAGAGGTCGTGGGGATGAAGGCGCAGGCTGTGATCTCTTTATACAGCTTACAGAGGGACAACTTATTAAAATGAGGAACGGATGCAGAGCATAAATGAGTTGACCTAAAACCCCTAGGTCACTGCCCCTCCCTTCTTGTGGATGTGTGTGTGTGTGATTGCGTCCAGCCCCCACACTGATTGACAGCCTCTGTTGTTGTCTAATAATGGTGTGAGTATTTTTCCCAGGCACTGAAAAACTCCCTTAACCACATGTGGGGGTTTTAAAAAGAGTCCAGAGATGTGGAGTTTAAATGTTACCAGATGAGAGTGTCAGCCTCTATACCGTCCCAAAGAAATGACTGTTAAAATATCAAAATCAATCTGCTCTAATGTGCTTTGTTTGACTTTCTTATCTCACTCGTCCTTTAGTGCACTTTTAGAAAACTACATTTCAATGCATATTTCTTCACACACATAAACCTGTAATGGCTTTATCATGAGCAAGATTAGATTAGACCCTTCATGTCGGGCCAAGGTTAGAACAAGGTTTTATTCATGCAACAGAAATGTTGAAGTATGTTTGAATAACATTTATTTAAAAGGAAAAACCTTCAGCGGTTCTACTGCTTTAGGTACAGCACTTTACCAAAGTATATCCATTTAATACTTTATACTTCCACTACATTTCAGAGGGAAATTCTGTACTGTCCTTTTTGCTCCAGTACTCCACTGCCCTGCCATATTTTTTCTTAATCATGAGAATTAGAAGTAATTATACACGATGACAGTCCTGAACCTGTTATACTGGGAAAAATGCAGCACAGTTGTTCAAGTACTGTTCTTGGGTACAATTTGAAATACTTATAGTTTATGTGAGTAATTTCAGGCTATTCGACTTTTTAATTCTACTGTGATTGGAGGTTAGATTTCAGAGGCAAATATTTAGTGTTTACTCCATTTATTTGACAGTAATATTTATATAGTTACTTATTCGTTTCTTTACATTACAAATAGCACTGTATTTCTTAAATAAAAAGCACCGATGTAAAGTCAATCACTTATATATAAAGTGGTCATTTGCTTCAGCATTTATATTTAATCACTAACCAGGGAGATTTCTTTTGCAAAGTACATCTTGCAAGTAAAAAAAAAAAAAAGTCTGTAGTTTTATTTAAATTTTGAATGCATGACTTGGAGTGGATTATTTCTTTCATTGTCACATTGGTACTTTTTCTGAGCCAAACATGATCAAATATGTCCCTCCAGGGAACATTTAGACATGGGCTCTTTGACACAAGAGTCACCAGAAGGTTACAACAATCATCTCTCCAAAAAAAAAAAACCTTTGATGAACTCAGAAGCTTAACATAGATCTTAGAAAGAGCAAACACAAAATGGAATGATAATTGTATCATCTGCTCTAATAGCAGCTATTACAACAATAGCGATGGTGACCTGGAGGGATGGGGGGAGCGGCGAGGACAGGCCCTCTGCCGTGACCTCTGCTCGGGAAAGGGCAAGCTCAGGCAAGAGTCAGGGCGTCAGGGGCTCACCACCTCGTCTGGCACTCTGAACTCTCCATTCACAGGCTAACACAACAGCCAGGCATCGCTGTGACCCTGTGGGTGTGACACTCAACCTTTGCCTTAACCTCCTGACCGCCGGTCACAGCTGCAGCTGACCGGCTTGGGTAGGTCAGGGCAGGGGGGTCGACTGGAGGAGGGAGAAGGGTTGGAGATGATTGAGAGATGATTGAGAGATGAGTGAGGAGAGAAGATGGAGGGATAGAAATGGAGGTGTGAGTGAGAGGTAAAGAGCGAAGCATAGGTATGAAGAGACGGTTAGAGCTGTTTTTAAAAGCTTGGTTCAACTAAATTACATTTTTTTAAATTTTCAGTTACTGTTATTTGTATCAGTCTGTAGACATGGTTTTGGTTTTATTTGTGCCAATTTTGAAATATCCGTCTTTTGCATTGGCAACAAATACAATGAAGTGACCAAAACTAAAAGTGTGTTAAAGTCCTAATAGTCTTTAAATACTAACATTTTGATAATTAACATTAACAACGTGACAATAGCACAAATACAACACAATAAGGTTGTCAAAGCCATCGATACTTACCACATATTTCTAAATGATTCGACATCCACATTTGATAGTATTGAAAGTATCCAAGCTATAAGCTATATTTTTTAACCCATGGCCGCACATAAAGGCAAGAAAATCTGCGTGTTCACTGACTTTTGCTGTACCAGCACTGTGGGCAGGATGTTAATAGAATTTTTTTTTTATATGAAAAGATCCTATTTAGTGTGCCAAGGACTTTTTCTTCTTTTTCTGACATAAACATCATAGACTGTATAAATAATAGACGTGACGTGACGTCACGTCACGTCACGTCACCCACAGTTTTCTGAATGGGCGGCTCCTGGTCGCTCCAGCCATCGCCATCTTCTGGCTAATGGGCAAAAAGGTGGAGTCAAGGTGGTCCTGTCTGACTCAAAGCTCTAAGCTAGTGAAAGCTAACAAGATAGACTGCTTCGCTAAGGAGGAAAGTTGAAGGCAGAAGCCAGGAGTTTGAGTAACTTAGTTGCAGTATCAACTTAAATTCAGGCAGTGAAAACCACAGCACCAGGAGGCCAGCAGTAGACCTGAGTCGGGGGAGTCTTGGATCCGTAATCTGAACCTGGTGCTGCTACAAGTCTCCCCCTTGTCAGTTGTCACCACAAATACAATGTGCTGTGTGGGATTATTATCTTGAATATGACTGTAAAGAAATAATAATGCTAACATAAATAAAATTAGAATATAATTTCAGTCACGGAAAAAACTGTAGCATAATCTTCTTGAACAGTCCATTGGTCCATTTAAATGTACAGTAAGCCATATTATTAATCTGATATGTGGATGAATGGAATAAATGTGTTACACCAATACGGCTTGACGAGCCATGGATGTATTAAAAGACTGGATACCAGACCCCAAGATGGCACCTATTTAGTTTAAATGAGAATTGCTCGCCTGGTGCATATCTCCAAAAAATTCAAGGCGTTTGGATTAACTAAAGGGGTATGTGGCCCACTGAATAGTGCATTTGTGTTGTCACTAAAAATAAAAACTCCATGGATCAAATATTCATAATAGAAAGACTCATGATCGTCCTTGTCTGAAGTTCCAGGTGTCCTGTCAACAGTTTTAAAATAGTGTTCTGTGGAGAAAATTGCTGCAAGGCTAAGCGGCAGCTCCCTATCCAGTTTTTATACATCTATACATTAGCTGCTCACAATATAACACACCAAAATCTCTAACTGAACTGTTGATGGTCAAGTTGCTTCGTGGGTAATGTAGGAGAAAGGTTTTGACAAGGAAGAAGAATGCATGATCATATCTCTAGTTCCGCTGCATTCATTTTGATCGTTTTTTTTAAACTGTCCATCGTGATGTTATTATTACAATATTAGAGTACTTCCAAGAGGATCAGCTTTAGATTAGTGTCATAGTTTTTTGCCAGCTACAAGCAAACCCTTGAAGAGAAGTTGAAATAGTGAAGGCTAGAGAGCAAGATGGGGAGAACTATGAAAGTGCTAAGAAGACAAATGGGCTGGCCGTACATTTTGTGTGCACATCAGCCATTGTCCTGGCCCCCTTCCCCCCTCTCCGAGCTTTGTCCGGTCGGGAGTGGCTTTACACAGTCGGCTTGTACGGGAAAAAGGACATGTGCGCTCTAGAGGTCAGTCCCGAGGTCCTCAGAGGGTTCAGTCCTTGAAATGGCCTCACACATTCATGACTGCATAACAGCTGTGTCTCTGAAATAAGGAATGTGTCTTGTGATGTGTGAGTCCTGTTGGACAAGTTAAACCCAGTTCATTTTATTGGTGAGTCTCTCAAGGGTTGAAAAGGAAAAACTGACCGTTCTTCCCATATTTTATTGCCCTACATGCTCTATATTTACCTCTCAACCTGTCATGAATAACAGACTGCTGCAGGTGTCAAAGAGTTTACAGCCATAATAGCAGCTATGTCAGGCCCTATGTAGGCACAACTTTGAGCTAAATGCTAATGCTCACAATGACAATAACTTCACAAATTATGAAAATACATATGAGCGACTTGAATTCAGCAGGACGGTACATTACAGTTGGATAAATTTGACCATTACAGCAGGACAGGAAAATCACAGAATAGTCTCTTCCCTCCTCCACTCCAAGGCCTCCCCTGCAGCTTTTGGAGCTCCACTCTGGTGGTGGTGACTCTCCGTCATGGCAGCCACTTTCTGCTCTAGCCTCCACACCTGCTCCCGGTACTTCCTGCGAATCTGCCGGTACGAACTCAAGGCTTTACTGGAATGGAAAAAAAACCCAGCAATTTAATACACTCACATTAACAATAGGTGTTCTTATACAGAAAAGTCGGCACATTGGCGGCCAGGCAAAGGCAGTAAATTGCCGTCCTGTCTATGTGAAACCGAGGCGTAATATTCATATTTTCCCAAAAGCCAGCTTTCAGGGATAGGTGTAAACATGTGACATGAAGCCCAATGTGTGCTGTACAACATATGCATTGGAAGAAGTTAGCCCTGTAACACCAGTGTCATTTTCAAAATAGTGGGAAAAACATGAAGTTTTAAATAGGTTAAAAAAAAAAAAGGTTATGTGCAGCATCTACGGTTGATGACTTCCTGTTTCTCGTTCCTGTGATCAGCTGTTTCCTGCTTTAAAACCCCCGGCTGTGGGTTGCACAAAAGTTCACGTCATTGACACCTCCGCCGAATGTGCCGGCAAGCTGCAAAACTCTGTTTACATGGAAATCGAGCCGCTAATACGTGTAGGGTCTGAACCGGCACATTGGGGGGCTAAATCAGGCTGGGTATTTGCCGCGATCTGTCTGAATATGCGAACAACCGGTAAAAAGGCAGCCAAATTACTGGCTTGCTGTCCACCTTAAAAACACCTAATGACCCTACAAAACTGCCTGTATTACAAAACTGATTGAATTGCACCCTCGGTCAGAGTAGTCCGCTGATTTCGCTCTCAATAAACTGACCCACTTCAAACCAGCCCAGTAAAGAACAAGTTTTTATAAGAAGGTAGATACAATCAATAAGACGTGAATGAAGGATGGAGAAACTGTGGCAAAAAGCCTTTAATTACTAAATCCAAATGTTAGTTTTAGGCTCAGTAAACATTACACCGGACGAAACACTAATTATTTAACATTACTAACAGTCAACTTGTCCTCCCTGGTAAATGCAGGGTGCTAAAATAATCCTTTGACATCCTATAAGCTATTTTTTTAGCGGGAGGGTACTTGTGTTCCCCGGGTGCTATGTCCCCCACTTTGTATGCGACCAGGGAACATCGGACCATTTTTTTAAAAAAGGTCTGATGTTCCCTGCTTTTCCCAAAAAAGGTCTTATATTTTCCCCGGTCTGTTATTTTTTCCACAATCAGTGCCAAATTCTGCAAATAGGCCTATGTAGACCCTCACACTACCACCTAACCCTGACCCTAACCGTAACCCCTAACCCTAACAAAATGCTGAATTAAATCAGCGAAGGGATAGGCTTATGCGTCCGGGGAACATAGGGATGACCCCGTTTTTAGCTAGCCACAGGCAGCATTCATAATTGCCACATGATGCAACCTAGGTCTGGTCTGTTTAACAAAGTAATATGAATAAATTGTTGAAAATAGCATGATAACCCTACATTGTTGAATTACATTAAATTAAAGCATTCCTCAATTATATATACAGGAGTTATATTTTGTATATATTAGACACCCCAGCTGGCTGTCATTGTAACAACAGGACCACAATGAAGCACACTGACCATACAGTTCAGGGTCCAGCCATACTGTGTACGGACTAGGTAGACTTAGAAAGATGATGATGATGACGAGTTTACCTGTGAGCTTGTGTGAGCCGAGTCATCTGCTCTCCATTGTCCCTCCTGTGTGCACTGCTGTCTGATAGAGCTGTGTTTAGGGAGTCCTGGACTAAAGCCAGTCTCTTCTTCAGGGCATGTTCCCTGAAAACAAAAACAAGAGATTAGATGAAATAAAGGGGAGAACATCACAACATGTTCAGTACATTTGGACTAGGCATTAAAGATCCTCCCATAAACTATTTTTAAAATCTACATAAAGAACAATGAATGTCTTTTATGATGCGAGTTGACATTGGAGCAAATGTGATGTACTGAGGCTACAAACAGCAGAGCTTTGTTCAAAAGTATTCACTACTCGAGGTCAGTGGAGAAAAGGATGCTCTGAAGCGCCTGATGAACAGAACAAGAAGCCCTTTATGTCCAATGCCTGTATTTCTGCTGATAGTGTTCCTAGGCAACAGATAAAACCAAGCAACAGATGTTTGAATCATTCACCTTCTTCAGGCACCTTTTTATTTTATTATTTTTATTTTTATCTGTGAACACCCAAATGTCTCCAGGTGACATTACATTAAATGACTTACCTTTTAAAGACATTTTAAACAGCTAATATTTAAATATATATAAGCTATCTAATACAACATAAGGATGTGCTTTTACTGATAGTATTTTATAGTATAGTATTCATAGTATAGTGTTATATGCTTTAAACATCAGTATGCAGAGGAATGAGGATGTCTCACCTTTGCAGGACGGCCTGCAGCTCTTTCAGAATGGGTCTGGTTCGAGGATCAGCGATGTCCCCGTCACTACCTAGTTTAACTGCATTTTCACAGAGCCTCTGAAACACAGCATTCAATTATAGTTATCTTTAAAGCTCAAAGGCCCCCTTCCCATTCAATTCTGTATTAATGAACACAGTATACACAGTTATCTTGACCAATGTTGTGAGCAGTTCAACCAAAGAAGGATTTCCCAGTCACAGATTGATTCATTTGAATGGGCTTTAGAGGCCTGAAGGGGTAAATGTATGTTAGGCCTACAATAAAAAAAAAAATTAAAGAAAAGTTGGAGATAAAGCTATTTTTCTGCGACCCTTGCATCCACTCAGTTTATGGGAAACCGACCTCTATAGGTTGGGAACCACTGATCTAAATAAAGAACGATGCAGAATAATTAAGCTAAGCTAAAAGCTCACGACAGGCTGTGGTAATGCTTTTATAACAGTCATCAAGTACGGCAATGTGAAAGGTATAGACACATTCCAGTTTAACCCTTGTATGGTCTTCACTTTTGTGACCCTCTGGTATCCCTCAGGTCAAACTGACCCAGGACATATTTGGGTCTGAGTCTGAAATCTGAAATCAAATTTTACTTCATCAACTATTAACATATATTTTCTTTATCTCAATTTCAAACAATAGAGCTAACACATATGTTTAATAATTGCAATCATTCTCTGCCACAACACAATTAACAATTTAAATGAAAGTCTGATTTGTTTATTGTGGTGGAAGTGAACACATGACAGAGGGTAAAGAGAGGGGGGCAGTGAGGGCAAACAGCTTCTCTCTGCTTAGATTATAATAATGTAACATTATTTGTGTGTGTGTGTGTGTGTGTGTGTGTGTGTGTGTGTGTGTGTGTGTGTGTGTGTGTGTGTGTGTGTGTGTGTGTGTGTGTGTGTGTGTGTGTGTGTGTGTGTGTGTGTGTGTGTGTGTGTGTGTGTGTGTGTGTTGTGTTTGTGTGTGTGTGAGTGGGCATTTTTCTGTGTGTGTCTGTGTATGCGGTCAAACTGACCCGAAGACCATACGACGAATGTAAACGTGTGGGGAATAGCAGCATGTGTGCTCTGTTATTTGTTTTTTTGTTTGTACATGTTTATCACATAAAATACGCTAAGGCCATTGAGTTTCAGGTAGAAAGAAAAAATTATGCTGTAACATTTATCTTCTTGCAAAGACTTGAAATGGGGCAATTTGACCCGAATAGCACACAAGAGTTAAACTAGCACCTACACTAGCGACTAGAGTTCACCAAAGTCACACAATAACACAGACACATTAAATGATCGAGGCAGCGGTAGCCTGGACCAGCAACTCCTGTGTTCTGTGAGGTAAAAATAACTGCTTTTGTAAAAGGAGTCTGGTGGCTTTGAAGAGAACATACTTGTATATAAAAGGCTGCCTGATGGCAAAGCAACGGTTTTATTTTCTTATACGCAGAGTGATACACAATCGTCCAAAGGAATAAGATATCATAGCCGTTGTGGTTATTATGTCACAGCTATGAGCTAACCGTTTTAGAACATTTATTATGCTGCAATCAGAAACCATTGTGATTTTGGTTGAAATAGTTAACAGACATCTGTACGATCACTTATTGAGTCTGAACACGGTGAGGGAGATAAACCAGCTGTAGAGGGACATTTTAACTGCACAAATCTCTGTGCAGCATTTGTTTCTCACTCCTGTGTGGACAGTAATAGACAGAAAGCTGTACTAACTCTCATTTGATTTGGTGCGGTATGAATCTGTGCTGCGGCAACAGGACAGCCCAGCAGAAGACCTTGTGGAAACCAAAATATCCCTTTTGGCCTGGAGGGATTCTGCTTTGGTAGATGTGTGATTTCCCAAGAGCGACACCCAGATTTGAAACAGGTCTGCCACAGTAGACCAACGCCCTGCTCCCTCTTGCTCATTTCACCTTGACTTTGTATTATTTAATAAATTAAAGAAAGAAGTCTCTGTGTTGCTGCTGTAGGAGTCTGTCCTACCTGCTGTTCGGTCTTACGATCCTCCGTCTCCTCTCTGAGGCTTTCTGGAACAAAAGCTCCAGCAGCTTCCTGGGCCTTCTGGGCCATTAAACCCCACTCCAGACACCTCAGCTCTTTCTCCTTGAGGCGGATTAGAGCTCGTAGATCTGACATCTCCTCCTGAGCATAAAAAGTTGAACTAAAATCATTTAATATAAAGAGCTGAATGCAGGTTTAGCATGAGTGAAGCACAAGATGTGGACATTTTTATCGCAGTGAGCAGGTTCTGAAGCTGTTGTGAACGTTAAAGCTCCAATTTGTAGAATATTTATTATTTCTGTATCGGTCCTGTATTGCCGTTCTACCACTAATAGTAACTGAATGTAAATTCATGGATTTTTGTTTTGTTTTGTTGTTGCTGTTTGTTTGTAGTGATCTTTTCAAATAATTCCCACTCATTCACTTATCCCTAATCGACACTGAGTAGTTTAATCAATATCAAATTGTGATTTTGGACACTTATTAATCATCATCATTTGTCGTCATGGCTCACGGGTGGAGTGTCATACAGCTGTAATTGTATTTCAAATGTGTAACACTGCATTGTGGGTTTGTTGGAAGAAAAAAAAAACTCTTTTCTGCTGTCTCGCCGAGAGTTAGAAGATCAATGCCACGCCCATGTCCGTTATATGTGAAGATTCAGAGCAGCTCACCTGGTAGAGGGCTCCCATACTGAAGCTTAGCTAAGCACAAAGACAGGAAATGGGGAGAAAAGGCTAGTTTGGGTCGGGGCCATCCCCTATGTTCCCTGGGTCCTAAAAAATAACAAACAGGGGAACATAGGACCCTTTCTGTGACTGACTGAAGCTACAAAAATATGCTAGCAACTCTAAAGCTCACTAACATGTTATATCTTGTTTGATTTATCAAAACTAACGCAAAAACAACCTCAGGCTTACAAGTTACAACCGGTCTCCTGGAATTTTTTTTTTTTTTTGGGGGGGGGGGGGGGGGGTTATCACCTATTATTGGATGGGATACAGGAGACAAAGGGACATTTGGATTATGTTGTATGCACCAGGATCAAGATACCCACACTTCAGGTTTTGAACAATTTAAACTAACGAGATACCGGGTAACATGATGATGAGTGAGTTTTGGAGGTACTGGTCGTTGGGTTTTGTTTGACAGAGGCGGGCTAGCTGTTTCTCCGTTTCTGGTCTGTGTTCAAATGTTGAACTTTATTTGAAACGACCAGTTTCAAGTCTCTCAGTTCTTCCTGACCTCACTGTATATATTAGATGGAGATCTGCCAGCCTCGTCTTATACAGATAGGTATACTGTATGTGAGCTAAGTGCAGTGTTAAGAATAGATTTTCAAACAATTCACCCAAAATAACTATGACACGAGGATAAAAGCCACTTTTCTGTGATGATCTTTTTTGCATTGGAAGGTTTTAGCTGCATCTTTCCATTTCAGATCATGATTTTTTAATCATATATTAGGACGCACAGCTCGTACCCTGACGGAGATGAGTTCATAGAAGAGGGAAGCCTTCTCTTTCTTGGTATCAGGAGGTTTGGTCACATGTCCCCCTCTCGATCCGACCGGGGAGCCAGTTTCGGGGCTTATTTTGCTCTCAACTCCTGGGCTCGGTTTCGGTAGACAAATGGCTGCTCGCTCCCTCTTCAGGCGCTCAATTTGCTGACGGAGAACAGTCTCTCGCTCCACCGGCACAGGTGTCCTGTTGGGTTACAGGTGGTCCAAGAAAACACATTTTTGAATTGAACAGTTCTTTCATGCAAGCTTTTCCAAACATTTTGTAAATATAATATGTTATAATTTCTATTTGCAGTTTCAGTCTGTCAGTGTTGACACACATTTTTTCATTTCTACTCATTCCTGTTACAAAGAGCACTTTCAAACGTCACCTTTGCCCTGTGTGACTCTGTGTTTCCGTCTCCTCTGTGTCACCTGCTGTTGAGAAGGAGGTGGACAGCTCCTCAGTTCCCATTTTCATGAGCTGAGCTGATGGACTGTCGGGCTGCTGCCTGTCATCGACTGCCTCTGATGAGAGGAAAACTGTGAGCCTGTGTGCTTAGTGTGTGCTTAGTGTGTGTGTTTGCGTGTGTGAATGACATGCATACCACTGAGTTGTAAGCAGTATTAAAACATGGTATTCAAACACCTGCTGAGTCTGTCTGTGGAGGAATGCTTTGCTGCTTCTTGGCGTCATAAAGTGACAGCAGCTCGCCGTAGGCCTCTTCACACTCTTCACTGTCAATCACAACCACAAAGACAACAAAATGTGACCTCACTACATGAGAAGAACCTTGACGAATACAGTTAGACTGCTGACCTGTGCACATTGATATTTTGCATGTTCTTGAGTGGCCTGCACTACTTGACGCTGTGTGTCAGCTGTGTTGAATGTGTGTACCAGTATGTGAGAGCCATCTGCAGGGCAGAGCAGTCAGCCTCAAGTCTGTTCAGTGTAATACTGATCTGTTCAGACTCTCCCTTTCTTCGCTCCAGAGCTGCAGTCAGCCGTTCATTTCTGGCCCTAAGCCGCTCAATGCACCTGGAATAACAAAGGAGAAAATGAGAGGGTTAAGAGCAAAGATGTTTGTTTCATGGAGAGTTTTAATTATACAAATGATTTTTACATTTTCGCTGTTGTGGTTGAGTTGCGCCTCAAACAAACAATCACTTTTTACAGTTTCCAGCTCCTTAGATATTAGATATTCAGTGTAATTACGCCAACTTACATTATCTAGCTTGCCTGCCTGATTTTGAAACGCCAAACAGGTCAAACATACCAGAGATAACAAATCAACTTCGAGTAAAAATAGAAACAAAAAAAATATAAGACCAAGGCCATTTATTCATGGCATTAATCTTGAAAGGTCACTTTAATAGCTAACCTAGCTAACTTATTATTTTGTGTCCTACCCTGATTATATAGTCTGAATATACTGAAATGTTTGCGAAACCCCCTGTATTCTTATAATTAACTATCCTAACTATAACTATAACTATATCTCTACATATGTATGAGTGTCATGAAGAAAAAATGATATATCATTAAAATTATATTTACAGATGTGTAGCCTATACAGACATTAACAAAACAAAACAAACAAACACTGTCATCACTTTTTGTTTGGTTGATGCCTGACAAAGGTTAATGGTCTAAAACATGGCGTCTCAATAAATGTAATATAAGTGTTGAAAGTGTGCTGTAGCTGATTTTTATTACTTTAAAACATCCTGAACAGCTCCTTACACTCACCTGTTCAGTCGTTCTGTCTCAGGCTCTATGCTAATGGGGCTCGGACAAGGACTGCACGAGTTAACAGAGCCCACTGGAGATCCACCCCCACTCACAGACAGAGGTGTTACAGCTCTGGCTGCTCTTCTGTGGAGTAACGGTGACCCAGGGAAGGGAGGAGAGGCCCAGTCTGGACTGAGAGCCCCAGCAGTGGGCCGGTAGGACGGAGAGTGACTACCTGACCTCCAGGCTTTATGGAGACCGACCAGCTGAGAGAACAGAGAAGGGGTGCTAGATTTAGTTGTAGTTATTACATTTGTATAATAACCTATTAATGTACTCATAGTACTTCTGTCACAAACAAAAACCCCTCTCTTCTACCTTGTTGTTCTTCTCCTCCTCCATCTGGCTGATGGTGCTCTGTGTTTGCTCCAGCTCCTTCTGATGACTCTGCAAGGTGCTTCGGAGAGCAGAGTCTCGCTTCTCAAGGTCCAGGATGTCCTCCTGATACTGGTACCTGGGCAGGCCTGGTGGGCATGATATCCCAAACTCTATTTCCATCTCCTCCAATATCTGCAACCAGTGAGCCAAAATTACTAAAGGGGCTGATGGGAGTCTAGAGATTAACAACACCTTTTTTCTCCAAATCCTTTGCAGCATTGATTGATCTCTCTATTTATTAGTTAAAGTTTTAAAAATAGAATGAGTTTGTTAGTTAGTTCTAAAACTAACAATTGTGTAATATTGTTATTATTGTGCTAAATGTGTCAGTAAATTTGATCTAACATTAGATTTTTGTTTTGGCAGCTGTGATAACATAAATTCAAATACATTGAAAGATCCTGAGCATTTGTTACAGTTGTAATACCTGAGAGGCCTTATGCCAGCTCTTATGGGCTGCTCTCAGATGCTCTCTGTGTTTGTCCTGGTCCGATGCTGTGATGGGGGCGGCCCAGGACCTTTTACAGCTGATGGAGTCCTCCACTGATGTTAAAACTGCCTGGAGTTTAGTCCAGACGACACCACCGCCCCCTCGTGGGTGAAAAGTAGAAGTGCAATTAATCATGAAAAACATGGATGTAGTGATGGATATAAAAGTTTCTTTTAACATTTTTAGCTTACTGTGTTTACTGTATTTACTGTGTCAACTGTTACTGTGTATTGGACGGTTATCCATCATCCAAAAGAGTCGTTCTAAAGAATAAAGATTACGTCAGTGCTCACCTCGGTCAGTAAGTGGAGGTTTACATGTGGCAGCAGAGGCCGTGTTCCTCTCTGGGCTGCTCCTGGCCACCCTGTGGGACAAGAGGTCTGGAACCAGAGGCCTGGATGGTCCTGGTGGCCTCAGGTCTCCTGGTTCACTGCAGAATACCAGCAGCATAAGATTTTTTGCTAGTTAATCCGAATCCGAATCAGAAATACTTTAATAATCCCAGGGGGAAATCATTTTTGCTACAAAACCCCAGATATACAAACAACAAATATTATAGAGACAACATATATTAGAAAAACTCAAATTAAAATTTACATAAATTAATATTTACATTATTGAAGTATATACAATATAAATAATACCAGACTAATGTGTAATACCACTGTGCTTGTTTTAAGACAATATATAAGCAGAACAGTATGTATTTATTGTTTGGAAAACAGGGTTAAACCAAATCCTTATTCAGATCAATTTTATGGCTCGTCTCAGTGCCACATTTCATAAATTGCATATCTAATTACTCTCTTCACTTACGTTACCTTGGTGCCTTTAATGAACCCATCTTCTTGTTCAGTTCAGCAATGATGCTGAGCAGTGTGCCCACTTCAGCCTCACATTGAGCCAGTTCTGCTGGTGAAGGTTCGAGGTTTGCTGTGGGGTCAGAGCCCTCAGGATCAAGGGTCATATAGTCGATCGGGGTCATCACCTCACTGTCGCACCCCGACCCAGCATCCAGGCTGTCACATCGGACCAGGCAGGAATCCTGCTGACACATGAAGTTGTATTTGGATTGTAAGAAAATAGCCTGCCTTATTTGATACAATATTTTAGTATTTTACAGTATATTATTGCAAATTTCTTTATTTTCCCCCTTCCGTTCTACTCAAATATGTGTACCAATATAATAAATATAAAATGTATGTTATTGCCACCTAATTATGCTCCACTGAAGAGTGGCTCATAATTATAAATATGCTCTTGAACCAGACATTGTTGCTGTGGTGTTTAGCGGCTATTGTTTTGAGCAGCGGAAAAGGAGGAAACTAAAACATCCTGAGATCCAACTTCCTGCCTAGCAAATATTTGTGGACCAAACCATCTTTTGTTGTTTGCAAAGAATGTCGACTAAACTTAATAAGAACAAAGTGTTTCTCTCTCTTCTGCTAAGAAGTAGATATGAGGCATATGCAAAAATTATACAATTTGCAGACGTCTTACTCTTGAGCGTGTGAATTCATACGTATATTGTGCAGGTGATAATTGGCGACGTACTTCAAATTCCTTATCCAGCCAGTAATACATCCACTATACCCACCTCTTCCTTTTCAGAGTCACAGGATTATTCAAGAATGCACTGGGTGAAAAGTACAGAAACATCTGGGATAGGTCACGAGAAAAACACTCACATTTACAATTTCTGGCAATTTAAAGTTTCAAATTCAAATTGTATAACACATTGATTCCAGTCAGTCAGCGATATTGCTCCATAAACATTCTGCTCCTAATGCACAATGGTCAAATAAGGTTTCACACCAATGCATGTTGCTGTTATTCTGTATAACCATTCAGTTTGTAGATCTTGTTTATGGACAAAGTACATCGTCTTCGTAGATGACAGGTTTGAAAAAATGTACTTATCTTATGTCAAATCATCGAACATGTAATGCTCCAAATTGTGCAACACCCAGTATGATAAGTGACATATATTCAAGACAAACACTTTTTCATAACTTACCTCCATGCTTCTTGATCCTGATGTTTGCAGCAGTGATTTAGTTCCTGTTGTGGCCATTCACTGCCTGCGATTAAACATTTGACAACATGAGATGATATTTTCTTCAGTCCTGCTATTATGGTGTGATTATATTTTCCAGTCACTGCTGCAGTCTGCTCTCTGCATGTCTCTCCAACAGTGTTTAGTGTGATGAGTGAAGTAAGTGGAAAACACTAAAAGTCATCCCCACCCATTCCCCGTCACTGTGTGTCCTTTCCTGTTTTGTCCACATTTAGCTTTCATGCCTAATACCAGACTATGCGTTGAAACATACTGTAGCTGCTCTGAGAAAAATCTGTTGAAGCGTACTACAGTATGATGTTGAGTTATTTGAAAAAATGCAGGAAGTTACAATGACTGACTTACGTAAGGGATATAACATAAATGGTATTTTTCTGTCTGTTTACTGCAAAGACAGATTCTGCTGAAGCATTAAGCCAGGTTCTGCAGAATTGTGCAAATAGTAAGTTGAACAACTAAAACCAGACATGAATTAGCCTTAAAATAATACATTCAACACCAGTTTAATTTTAATGTATTTTCTTTATAGAGTGATTCACCACACCATATTTTTTCAGCATGGTGAGTCTTTGTGTATCAGTGGGAGATGTAAGAGAGACATACATAGCCTATTTACTGCTTGGAGATGATTAAATGAATCATTTTCTGATTCGCAAAATAATAATAATAATAATAATAATAATAATAATAATAATAATAATAATAATAATAATAATAATAATAATAATAATAATAATAATAATGATAATAAACATTAATTATATAGCACTTTTCTTAACATAACAATGTTAAGAAAAGTGCTTAACATAAGGAAATAAAAACGGGGCAGGACTAAATGGATTTGTACCAATGGAGGTCTTTATTTTTTAATATTTACTCATTTTGTTACTGCTACAAATATTGTTTTAACGACCACGACAGTCTCCTCAAGGAAAAGAGTAATGAGAGGATGCAGACCCTCTCATTAAACACCATTACCCAGAATGCTATGCGACTGCGCAGTTCCGGCTTTGATCATTTCCGGTAAGGAAGTTGTCCGACCAAAACAAATGTAAGCTCTTCGTTGAAATATTTACAACAGCTCAATGAGTTTCACTTTATTTCAGTCCTAGAAGTTTCCCAGTGTCCTGTCACGTAAGTCTACACGGGCATTTGGACTTACAACGTTTCGTGTCGAGTGGTTCAATTTCTCTTGAAGCTAATGCTAACCGTTCATCGCTGCTGTCATCACCTGTGTTTAGCTGCAGGGACACTGACGGACTCGTTTCTGACTAACTATCTTTCCTGTAGAGCTAAAACACCTCAGCATTGTTACTCCAGTTAGCCGCACTCCGTACTCTCAGCTTCATTGTGTACGGGCATGGTTTTGAAAGTAGAAATATGATTATAAAGTTAGTATAGGCACTGGGGTCATTCTGAGATTCATGCAGCAGCATTGTGCTCATTGTATGATCTGTGTTGAACTTTTAAATGAGCTCTAATTTTGATTTTTAAGTATTTATAGACAGCTGCCTTATACTTATACTTGTTGCTGGTCGTTTTTGAGAGGCAGATGTAAAGACCACTTGGTGAAGTTGACCTGTATTTACATTTTATTATGAGTGGATGCCAAACACAACTAAATGCAAAGGACATTCTGGTTACAAATGTTAAACTATATTGTTGCCCAGACAAAGCCATCATTTCCAATTCATTAAAATACAATAGAAAGCCTTGATTGTCATAATTTGTACAGAATACAAAAAAAATTAGGGTCCCTACTCCTGACCAGTGAAATAAAGGACACAGGAAAAACATCACAAGGCAAACAAACATCCACAGCTGACAAACCATGTTCAAACTGAATTAAATAATAAATACATTATGAACTAGAATATGAGTTTGTATTGTACTGGAGGAAATGTCAGTAATTTACTGCTGTGATATATTGAATGTAATAATTGCAGTATAGTAAAATGGTTTGCCCTTGAAAGTCATTCGATGCTTTGATGGCCCTGTAGCAACCTGTGCATCCATGGAGACACCAGAGCCGGGCCCCGCAGATGGAGAGGAGCGTCTGGTGGAGCTGCGGCCTCGGACACGTTCCAACCCCGAAGGTGCTGAGGACCGTCGCAGCAGCACCGGCAGCCTCGGGGGAAACAGTAACCCCAACATACCTCAGCCCGCTGTGGGGAGTCGTGTTGAGGGCGAGGGCGAGGCTTCATCCAGCGACAGTCCTCCCAGTTCCACCACCACGATCGTCTCAGCAGCTACAGCTCAGACTGTAGCTCCTATTACAGTAGCAGCAGCGGCCGCAGCCAGTGCCGTGGTCCCGCCATCCACTGCTGTTGTTGCACCCAAAGAGAGGCCGAAGCCCACACAGCAGCAGCCCACATTGACGACCCCCATCCCGCCACCAGCAGAGTATCAGCTCAGAGTTCCCCGTGTCAACTGTCCAGAGAAAGTGGTAGGCCCAGATTGCAATTCTGATGTTTCACATGAAAATTGAGAACCACTTTCATCATAATGCTTATTCTATCTGGTGCTCCTCATGGCAGATCATCTGCTTAGACCTCTCCGAAGAGATGTCTTTGCCAAAGTTGGAGTCTTTTAATGGGTAAGCTACTGTAAAGTAAACTTTATCCTCCCTGCTTGTTTTTCCATTTGACTTTAATTTGACTTTAAATTGACTTCTTAATTTGACTTTCCATTTAGGTCAAAAACAAATGCCCTGAACATTTCCCAGAAGATGATTGAGATGTTTGTCAGAACTAAACACAAGATTGATAAACGGCATGAGTTTGCCCTGGTGGTAGTCAATGATGACGCTCTGTGGGTGAGTACAGGAATGTCTTAGTATGAATGTTCATAAAACTGTATCTGTGCAACTTGTTTCTTATTTCTCTTGCGTCTTGTCTTCTTTTTCCTCTTCTTCTGTATGTGCCACAGTTGTCAGGCTTCACCTCTGACCCCAGGGAGCTGTGCAGCTGTCTGTATGACCTTGAGACCAATGTGTGCGAGTCCTTCAGTATCCTTTCATTCAAATCTAGCTCTTAAACAATGAAGATAAGTTTCCTACTATAAAGCGATACAGAGGACAAATCCATTCTAAATTTTATCCTTAAATATCCTCCGTAGACTTGGAAGATCTTCTTAATGTGATGTAAGTTCTGTCTGACTTTAAATCTTTAGGACTCTTAATACATTAATACATTACACAGAAGTGTTTACTGAATTTAATCCCTTTTTCTGTTCGTAGACGTCAGAAGATCGAGCTGCCGTCGATGGACAATGTTCAGACCGTCCCTCCTCCATATGTAGTGCGGACAGTGCTCATCTACAGCCGTCAAGCAGGACAGCTTCAGTTTAACCCCTCGGAAGCTGTTAATGTAAGAATGACTGAGATATCCAGTCTGTGAATTTGATTTCCATTTTGAAAACGTTTTTTCCCTCTCTCTTAGTACATGGCTGCTTTATAATAACTTTACATTGAAGTAGAAGTCTTGTTCTTGTGTTCTGCCACAGAAAATGCTGCAGTCTCCATATTTTTTCTTTGATGTGGTCTATCTACACAACGGGGTGGAGGAGCAGGGGGACGAGAGCAGCTGGAGGGTGAGTGAATCAGCTGATGGAGACACAATGATCCATTTTGAATGTGTACCAAGACTTTGCTCTGTTGCTGTAATTTGGCTGAAGTTTATCTGGTGTGGTGTATCATTAGTGTTTTTAGTAATACAGAAAAACTTCAGTTTGCATATATGGTATCAACTGTGTTTGGACCATAGACTGGTCTGTACTGTTTAAGAGACTTTACTACAGAGCCAACGTAAGGTCACTGGTTATTACTTCTTCTTATCTGTTTATTTATTTCCCACATTTGCAGTATAACATGAGATAGTGTAACGTGACATGACATAACACCGATATTTTTTGCGTTCCTTCTGATCTATAGAGAAATGCTGAGCAGTATTGTGTAGTAGACTATCTCTGATTGTGACTACAGCACAATATATATAGAAAAAAGTGGATTTAAAAGCAGATTTATGAGATTAAAATGGCAAATTTCCCGGATTTACAAGATGAAAAAGTAGAAAATCTATGAGAAAAAAGTCGCAGATTTGTGACATTAAAAGTCAGAAAAGTTGTGTTTTGTTTTACACTCCCTGTTGATCTTCATTGCTTCAGGATCACCAGATGCTGCTGCATGCCATAGGCTACTATGTCTGCAGGAAATTCTGAAAAATACTGTTTTGAGAAAGCATGAAGGACGCTACAAGGTTTTGTTTTTATCATACATGGCCCGATACGCCGTCGTAGCTCCGTACCTTCCTGTTTTTGCAGAGAATTAATTTAGATACTTCTGTCTGCAGATTAAAGAGCTAAAGAGCTTTTCACACAATGGTGTACTTATATGGTATGTTTTCTGTTTTGTGCATGTTTTCTGTGTCCAGGACAACTATACCTCTTTCTGCAACCTGGACTCAAAGGGCATGTGCTATCGCTTTGAGGTTTCCGTGAGTGGACCTGCCATCGAGCTGCACAACTGCATGGCCAAACTACTGGCGCACCCTTTACAGAGACCTTTCCAGAGCCACGTGTCTTACAGCCTTCTGGAGGGGGAAGACTCCCAGGACATTGAGGCAACGGTCTAACATTGGACGCTCTCATAAAGTTTCTCTGTGAAATTCACACACTGTAGTTTATTAAAAAGGGGCAGGGGTTTTCAAGTACACCTTATTACTGAGCATTTTCTCCCATTAACTGCTTTAGAGCAGAATATTTGGGGAAACCAGGTGTAGCACTAAAAAAATGAGGGTTTCAGCAGGTTGCTGTTAACTGAATCATTGGGTTTCCATAAAAGAATGAATGAGTCATTGATTGTTCTAAGCTGAGTAAGTAATACAATGATCCAGATATTGACTGTCAAACAGCAGGTGACCTGGGGATGTCAGAGAGTCCAGAAGGAAGACACAAGTAGGAGAAAAAAGAGCAAGATGGTTAAAGCATCAGGCTTTGTTAAACTCACTCCCTTACCATTTGCTTTTTCATTCAAATCTTAGACCACACTGATGCCAGTCTTAAATCAGTGCAAGCTTGTGACAGTTTGGTGGCCTTCTGAGACAAACTGTAATATGATGCACTGTTTCACAACTTCTGTAATATTGCCTTCCCTTTTAGTTGGTAATTTCCACCTTTTGTCGCCTGTTTTAATGCATTTTCTATTTTTTAAGGGGTTGTTTTTAGTCTTTAGTAAGACAATGAAAGAATGTAGAAGCGGCCACTCTTTTTACAATGATCTCTTGAGGCATTGATAGATTGATTGTAAAAAAGGCCCCTTTGTACTGCCAGTCTAGCTGCACTTGAAACACACTGTACAGATGAGCTTTTTGAAGCTGTTTCTGGATATTAAAATAAAATGGCATGTTGAATCATATTTTTCATGCTCGTATGTGCTTTCTAAGTTTTTTTCAGGAGATGGCAGCAAAGTCCTTCTAGAGATCTTAATTCAAAGGCTTGTTAAAAGCTGCTGTGGTCCATGAGGGAAGAGAGAAGTCTAATTTTGCGCTACAGCCACATACAAGTGTCATTTTAGATATATATATTTTTAGGATTGAAAGTGTTCAGCCGTCTGTTTTGCTAATTTTTACTGTGTTATATCCCCAGACTTTTTCACTGTCAAGCCTATTCTTAATGTGTCAGTGTCACTAACTTCTCTACAGGTCCATATGACAGCATGATTAAGCAGCTGTCGCAGCTTCTGCTGAAAACCTTATCTGTTATCCACCTATGGATGGAATATTACTTCAAGAGTAAAAGCATATTTTCCTGTGTCTGGTTAGTTATCTTGAGAGGTGTTTTTATCTCAGTAGTCGACCGTTTGGTTTCCTGTTTTTGTTCAGAAGTTCATCCGACGTCTGTCCCGTCTCCTGATAGTCTCTCATTTTCTGTCACTCTAACATGCTTTCATAAATTAGTTTTTTTCCGGTGAGGACAGGTTGTCAGGGAGACAATGGGGAGCAGGAAAACCCAGGGCTCAGAGGACCTTTCCCCTTTCACACACTTCCCCAGCTGTTCCTCGCGTCACCGCTGCAGATAACAGCGCGGGGGGGATCCAGTGTGTCTGCACTGCGGCGAGAATTTGTTATTCCCTCATCCCTGAAGAATGACAGGTCCCTATTGTTTTCATTCTTTCACTCCTCCACTGCTATGACTCCTTTCCGTACTTGCTTGGAACAGGATATGGTGGATTTTTTTGTTTGTTTGGTATTTTCTGCTTTTACTCCTTGCATGGCTTACATTGTTCATCCACCGCCAGGGGAATATGACCAGGAATTGTATATTGGCTATGTTTAAATGTGGCACTGATGGGTGATCTTTCCTGGTTCCTTTTATATCACATGCAAACAGTGGTGGAAAATAACTCATTTACTCAAGACACTTGAACCTTTACTTCACCGCACCGAGGGTAATATTGTACATTTAACACAATTGTTACTTTTCAGGTCAATATAAAACATGATTATCTTCAATTAAATTAAATTTTATTTATAATGTCAAATCATAATAAAAGTTATCGCAGGACACTTTCAATATATAATGGGTCTAGTACACACTGTGATAAATAAATCATCAATCGTCTGATGATTTATTTATGATTTACAGAGTCAATTCCCCCATGAGCAAACAGTGACAGTAACAGCAACAGTGCTGATGAAAACTATCCTTTTAACAGGCAGGAACGTCAAACCGACCCTAAAGGCTTTACGATGGACGACCATCCGTCTTGACTGGTTAGGGGAAAGGGGTAGACAGACCAGAGAGACCCAGCATGGAAACAATAATACTAAAAAATATGACTACTAGATATACTAGAATAATTAAACCAAACAGTGCTCCTATGCTGGTGTACTACCTGGCTCTTTGTGAAGAAAATGTAAAGTATGGAGGATACAACCTAGTTTATATTGTATATTAGTGGTGCAATTTTGTTTTCTAAACAATTGCTGTTAATCAAATTACTAACTAATTGACAAACGGTGCACCCGGAGGTCTGGAGCCCCGGCGCAGCACTTTAAGTGCTTAGTTATTTAAATCAAGCTCTATCTTGAACAACATCATCATGACAAACTTGTTTACATGCTAATATACCAGTAATAATATCTGAATATGCATAATAAGTAAGTTTACTTTAATTACATTTTGCCTATGAGATGACTATTAAATATTATAATTTGGGAATGTAGTTTTTACAGTGCAATTTTACTTAAATCTGACTTCTTCCAACTGTAGAGTACGCAGCAACATACATCTTTTCATCATGTGCAGCACATTAAAAGGACAGATCACTTTTTTAAAAAGTCTGTCTTAAAGTGAAATTCCGGCGTAAAATCATCCCAGGGTCTTTTTTGGCAAATACACTCATCAAATAAGCCACCGAGACCATATTTCTGTGTAACAACTATTGATGGAGATATCCTGGAGAGCCGCTAACAGTAATTGATGTAATGCAATGCGGCTAACACTGATTAGCTCGGGGGAGCACGGTGAACGCATTAAAACATCTTTTTTAACCACTAATGCTGCTCATGATAACATCAAACCTCTGCAGCAGCAGAGTCTGCAAGAGTCCTTAAACATTAACCGAGGCACCAGCAACGTAGTATGTGAACACAGAGTTTATAAGCGTGTTTTGAAAGACTTACCAACTGGCCCCGGTTCCAGCTCCTCTCAAAGTTAAGTCCATTCAAGTCAATTACCAAAGTCTATCCAAAAGGAAGGAGCCCATTGATGCTTTGTTTTATGTCTAGGGACTCTCATCATGCTAGTGCAGAGGTTTGGTGTTGTCTTGAGCAATATAAGTGTTTAAAAATGCTGTTTTAATGCGTTCAACATGCTGCCCCGAGCTGATCAGTGTTAGCGACTCTACCTTGACTCTATCTTGTCTCGATGGCTTAGTTGATGAGTGTATTTGCCAAAAAAGAGCCTTGGAATTTCACTTTAATACAAGAGCCACATGTCCAGATGTTTTGAAAGAGTTTTTGTTTGCTGTAGTCATTCCTCCCGTCCATTCTGGTTGTAAAAACATCCCTTCTGAGCTTGATTTCAATGAAAGTTGTAAAAGACAAAATAATCCATAGTCCTCATCCTGTATTAAAATGACTTCTAAGATTTAGCTGAAGATAATATGAGTTAGAAAAATTAACTTCTTTTAAGTATGAAATTTGTATTAGGTTCATATGAAGTTTTGTTTGAACAGAACAAGGACAGTGGATTATGTCCCTCATAGTTTACAATGGAATCACATTCAAAAGGCATTTGTAAATGGCTAGTTTGAACAAGTCGAATGACCTATTTTCTGTGTATATACATAAGAAGTGGAAAAAGAAGACATGCGCACCTGACCTGAAGTGTTTTAAGACACTTGAAAAAGCAGAACTACCCTTTAATTAAATAAATATCATAACAAGACCATTTTAATGATAAGTAAATGTTTATTGTATGAGTTTATGACTGGATAGAAGTTAAACATCATGAGGAAAGATCATATCAGACAGAGATTCTTATTCCAGGTGGATGTGTCTTAAACACGTCTGGAGGGGATCTTTAATCTTAATTTAATCTTCCTGCCACAACAATCTCCTTTTGTCTCAAACACCAGGAGCAGTTGTCTTAATTTGGGCAGAGGTGCCGCTGGAGGCTGTAACTGTGACAGAGGTCGATGAGGGAGGAGAGGAGAGGAGAGGGGAGGGAGAGGAGGTGAGGGCTGGGCTGGGCCAGGATGGACTGGAAGTGTGCCCCCACTGGCATTTATAAACATGGCCCCTTTACACACCTAAGGGTCATTGTTTACATCCATCCACACATGCCATTTCTGCGTGTATGTTTCTGCACCCTGACCGAGCGACAGAGCCAGAAGACAGAGGAACAAACCTCTCACCAGCTTCCATCTCTGCTCGACAGTGTTCACCTTGAAGCCTCAACACCTGCTCTGCAGAGAAGATAACATCCGAAACGGGAACCTTGTGGAATTTTTGGCAAAAATATTTCCTGTTTAAATCTTCCAAAACCAGCTGCCACCATTTCACCTCCAACAGTCATGTACAGCTCCAGCTACTCCCGGGCCAAGTTTGGCCTGGAGGCAAGGGAGCCCCTCCACAAGCCCAAAGGGAAGAGCTGCGGCTACTACATGAGGATCATCTTCTTTTTTTCCTCTCTGATCCAGTCTCTGATCATAGTCAGCCTGGTGCTCTTCCTCATCTATGGACAGCCAGAGAAGTCTGCAGAGGAGAAGAGGGTCCAGGTCAGTGATTTCTTCTAGTAAAATGGTTTTGTCAGATGTTAAAGGCACTCACACAAAAAAATCTTAAAATGACATCTAATTCCAAGTAAAGTAACTAAACAAAACACATTTTTTTAGGTTAAGGTGAATCGGGTGGAATTATTTCTGCAGAGACTTTTGATCAAACTGTAGCACAGCATCAATCATCACCGCCTTTTATGTTTCTAACACACATTACAATATTTTTGTATATACTTTGTTCAGAGATGTAAAAAACAGTGATGATGATGATGCTGAGGTTTCTGATGACTGTTACTGTGAAGGAGCTGGAGCTGAACTTCAACAGGCTGAGTGAGAACAACATCCAGCTGAGAAAGGAGAAAGGCGAGCTGGGAGCTCAGCTGGGAGCTCGCACAGCTGAGAAAGCTGCTGTGGAGGCAGAACTGGCAAAGCTGAAGACTACTGCCAACAACACAGAATACACGCTAAAAGATAAATTGGTAAGTAGATAACTTGATTAATATTCTACTAAGAGAAACCGGTCATTTTGTGCAGCTTTAATTTTATACACTTTTTACAGCAAGAGAAAATGGGTTAAAACGTTTTTACAATGTGTGAATTATATAAAAAAAATCTGATTTCTTTAGACACTGTTGTAGTTTTCCTATTTGTGACCAGTGGTGGAGGAATTATTCAGATCCTTTAATTAAGTAAAAGTACTAATTCCACTTTGGAAAAATACTCCATTACAAGCAAAAGTCATGCGTGGAAAAAGTAAAGTATATAAAGTATAAGCAGGAAAAAGTATCAAAAGTGCTGCAAAACATGCCCCCTGTGACTGTTCTACTATTATATGTTATATAATTAAATCATAATTATTATTCACGCAAAAGTAAAGTATGTATGTATGATGTATGTATTTTATATACGGCTACAACTAATGATTCAAGATTATCTTCTCAATTAATCTACTGGTTCTTTGGATTTGTAAAACATGCGATGGAAATCTGAATAAACAGCACCCACAGTGACACCTTCACACGGCTTGTTCTGTCCTACGGCCAGAGCAACAAACAAACAGGCAAACAAACAAACAAACAAACAAACATAGTCTTATGGATTAATAAAAGAACTACAACGAAAAAGCAACAAAGCACAATCACTTTACAAACGCTGGAACCATGAAAAGTTTCCATTTTGCAGGAAAACTTCTCAAAATAGTTTCTCAGTTGATTTCCTGCTAATCGATTAATCAGCTAATTCCAGCATTATCAGATGATGGGCGTTATCAGTTGTTTATCACTACCATACCGTATATATGAGGCGGTACTCAAATTGTATAAACTGTTGTATAATTTTAGCTCTTCATATGTTTTGAATGTAAAATCTTCATTTGTCAAGTAACTAAAGCTGTCAGATAATTGCAATGGAGTAAAAATTGTAATATTTCCCCCAAAAATGAGTGGAGTCTAAAGTCAAATGAAAATACTATAAAGTACAAGTACCTCAGAGGTTGTAAATGTACTCTCTTACATTCCTCCACTAATGGTCACTATGTTAATAAAATAAAACCCACAAATCATTAAACATCTTGTAAATAAACACATATATACTGTATTTAATTTATAGGCTAACTGTGAGAGAATGAGTGCTGTAACATTTAGCATGATGGCGCGTCGTCCCACCCCTCCGATCCAGCCCCCTCCTGTGGTTACTACGAGCGGTATGTACTAATACTTACATTTTGGATATTGAATATTAAGTCTAATGCTCTAATACTGTTTAAATATTGTAAAAATTACTCTTTTGGTTTACTTTCACTGCATCAGAGATTTGGCAAATAATGAATTCATGCAATGCCTCCTTTATACAGCCTTTAATGAAGGACTTTATTAACTGTAAATAAATCCTTTATTAATGCTTCTAGATCAGTTACACGACATTAACAAAAACAACTTTTTGCATTGGCTGGATGGTATTTAAATGGTTTAGTTGATATTGTATTACCCTCTTAAGTACTTTTCTACAGGTAGACTTGGTGGCTTATAAGAAAGTAATACGCTAATTAATTTGCCTCATTAGTGACTCGCGAGATTTTTTACATCCTGGCAAATCAGAAGTTCTTCTTGTAAATTTGTAATAACTGATCTACAAAGCATGACTAAATGATGTATTAAACATTAACAACATCATTCGTTACACTTTGTAAAGGTTGATTTACTAGAAAGTGGCATCCGAATATTAATATTTTATTTATTTATTTATATATATATATAGCACATTTCATACGGCAAGCATGGCTCAATGTGCTTCAATAAATTAAAACAAAGACACATTGTATAACATAAAATAGCATATAGGATACAAATAATTAAACATTAAACATAAACATTAAAACAAAACATTTAGGACATTATACAATCAAACAAGAATGTATTATTATCATCATTAAATAACCACAGAAAATGTCAGTGTTACTAAAAGTTTGTTTCCTGTTTTTAAACTGTTTTACACTGAACTGTTCAGGTGAAATGAAGACTCTGCAGACACTCAACGCTCAGCAGAGAGCTATGATAAGTCTCATCGAGGCAAACTTCACCCAGACGGTTCAGTACCTGAGCCAGGACAGAGACAACGCCCTCAAAGACAGAGACACACACCACCAGTTGGCCATCACCCTGCGCAGGGACAACACCATGCTGCAGGAGCAGCTCACCACCTACACCAGGTACACTTTGTTTTCTCCGCTGCTCCGAGTGTGTGTCTGAAAATGTTAACATTAAACATATTACAAATGTTGTATGATATATTTTTTTTTACCAGGAAGTGCAAAGAGGACTTTGCTCAGTCTTTGGGCGGCATCAAAACGGTGACCAGTGATTTCCTGAACAAGATCAACAACCTGTTTCCCCACCAGATGACCTTTCACCTCACCTGCGACAGCCAGCAGGAGCAGATGGAGAAGATCAGAAACAGCTGCACGAACCTGTCCAGAGACGTGGAGAATAAGTTCCAGCTGTATTTAGACAACGTGGGCAACAAGGTGTGGGCAACAAAGCTTGTGATTCTAGGTGTGATGTTATTTTTTAAAATGACCAATAGATGGACTCCACTCAGGTTATGCTGCAGCCTGGAGAGGGATTAAGCAGTGAAGTCACTTAGTTTTCACATTAATAGGAACTAAAGTATACCTATACGTAGACTTATACACAGGGATTGAAGACGCGTCAGATCCTCTACAAGTAAAGGTCCCGAACTCCAAATCCTACTTTAGTGAAAACAAAAATTTTACCAGTAAAAGATATATAAAGTTTCAAAAAAAGTTCTCATTTTGCATAAAAATACCATTCTAGGGTTCTTGTCCTTTGAAATGATCTAAAAAGGTCCTGAGATCATTTATGAGGTAGAATAGGTGAACAAATGTCTGCTTCACAACCTATTATGACTTACTTTAGTTAAATATTGGATCTTTTTTATGTAAAATCCTTAAGTAACTGGAAACTTGAGCTGTCAGATGAATCTGTTTTAAAGTGTAATGTTCATAGAATAATATATATAATACTAATTTCTTGCAAACTATCTCTTCACCTTTCCTTAAACTCTGATGGAAAATTCCACGGGACAAACTAAATGGGAAACCAGTTTCTCTGGGGAGGAAGTCTACCCGCTGCCTCATTCATGATAAATCTACAGCTAAAGAGACAGACGTCCTCTGAGGCAAACTCAGGGTCAAAGCAGAGGTGAAGTGCGTGTCTCTGCTGATGCAGCAGCTCAGAGCAGTGCAACAAACACATGCCCTCAGCAAGTGGCTTATTTTTTACTCTTAAGAGCAATTTTTCATTTGGATACAGCGTTCACTTAGGGGTCAAAAAGCATCACTACTCTAGAAAATATATATTTTTTCATGTATAATGTCTGTTTTATAAGTATAAAAGTGTAGAAAACATGTATTTGTGTATAAATACACAAAAGTCAAGAAACAAATACAAACAAGAACAGCACTAACAAGTACACAATTTCAAATCAATTACCATCAAACTCAAAGACAAGCCCCAGCACATCTATGACTTCAGTAGGGCTGACAACATGAGTAGGGCTGCAACTAAAGATTATTTTCATTATCGATTAATATGCCAATTATTATCTCATTTTCTTGATTGATTGATCTTAAAATGTTAGAAAATGGTGAAAAATGCCCATCACATTTATCCAGAGTGCTTGGTGAGGACTTAATGCCTTTTTTCTGACCTACTGTCCAAACCCCAAGTATATTCAGTTTACAATGATATAAAACAAAGATCCTCATACTGTTATAGAAAAGCTGAAACCAGAGAATGATTTATCCTTAAAAAATCAACTTAAACAATTGATTGATTAATCTATTTTTGATTGGGTGGGTAAGGGGTTTCCACATACTGCTCCCTAAAATAGGAAAAACAAGGATTTCTGAAAGGACACATTGTAGTTCCCCGTGGTTATGTTGGCATCTATGGATGAGTTTATTTGAACATTAGGAATATAGCAGTGAGGAAATCTTATTGCCTTCCTGTCCAAAATGTTAACTTTATGGTTGTACTTGGACAATTTATGAGGTACATCTGTACAAACTAAAGCAATCCAGTAAAATAGCTCCACCACATATTTAGCCATTAAAAAGCGTATTATGGCCATGTTGAGTGATTATTGGTGAGGATATTGTTGTTGTAGTACTGGACTGCATTATATTGATACTCCTCATGTTTGTACATGGGAAAGGCAGATCGTTCAACACCAGTCCAAAGTATAACCTCAATAACATGAAGTTAAATTACATTTTCTCAGACGGTGTCAATCATTTGCAGTAGAGAATGGTGAACAGTCTCTAATGCGTCTAAATGTTTACAGTTGGTTTTAACATGTTTCTCAGACTTTAGGCGGGACTCTAATGTAAGTACTACATACATACAGTACTACATGTACTTCAGAAAACATTTTCAATATGTTGTTCGCTAACTTTTAAATCTGACGTCTGACAGGAGTCGAGCCTTGGAAGAAAAACAATCGTCTTAATATTGAGTTTTCAAATCTCACAGTCAAATTCCTTAAGGAAACCATCATGTGACTACAAAGATTCCTCTGACTGAGCTCCATATCTGGTCAAACATAATCAGCGTTCATTAGTGTCACAGGCACCTCAACAGCTGATTTAGCCTAGACGTTAACCTTTGTGCTGTGACCACCAGGGAGACGTGTAGATTTCATTCACCCTTTCCTGACGTTGAGGAAAATGTACATTAAGAAACACTCACATTGATAGACAGAAATAGCTTCATGGTAAACAAAAACAGGTGAAGGCTCCATCTGGAAACATATTTGGTACAATGGAGTGTGTCACGTTCATTAACCACAGCCCATTATACTGCATATCAGAGACTCTCCCATTTTCTTACAGAACAATATGTTTGTCTTCTTCCAGGTGGCCGAGATTCAGGCCAAGTCTAGTCGTCTGGAGGTCCAAAACTCACACGTGACTGCTGAGCTGCAGCAGTGTGAACGCAGTCGCAGCGAGACAGTCGCCGAAGCCGCCCAGCAGCTACAGCTTAAGCAAAAGGCTCATGACGATCAGGTAGATTATATTTGACCTGAACTGTGACCTGCTACCATTGTAATATGTATAATAATGTATGCTTGTTATAACAAGAACCTAAATCATACAGTACCATTTAAAATAATGTATGCATCTTTTATTCAGGTGGAGAAATTACTGATTGAGCAGAACCGGCTGAGAGAGCAGAGGAAGCTGCAGGACGACAGTTTGGCCCTGAGAGATAGAGAGCTTCAGACCCTGCAGCGAATGCTCTCTGCTCAGCCCAATTTCAAGGTAAAATAAATACAGGGGACCAGCCATTTGCTCTGTACAGACACCTGAAATGAAATTAAGGAAGGCAGCGCCCACAAATTATTTCAAACCTTAAGTAATTCAGGACAGACATTCATTTTTGAGCGGTAAAGCATTAATCTAAGGAGCTCTCAAATGAACATCTGGCTCAATGTCTGATTGTATGCCACCCGTACACTTTTGATTTACTTACACTGATTACATGGACGAGAGTGCAGAGATAAGGTGGGGCGTGTGGACTCAGCAGAAAAGGGGAATCTGAGGGCAGCAGTAGCGGAAAGGATGTACAGGCAAGATAACAAAGGAGTCATAAATTCACAAACCCCACAGTTATGAGCGTGCGGTGTGGGTGTCAATGCATCGGTGTGTGTGATGTTAACTAATACTGAAATAAACATATTTGTTTTCCAGGCTGGTGTTCCTAAAGCTGCCAACCTACAGACCTCTATTGGAGCACCCGGCATCAGCAAAACTCCAACAGTAAGCTTGATATAAAAATAAATCTGATTATTAGATTATACACTCTTTTTATGAAGTGTGATTACTGTGTGTGAGTGTCATAGTTTGTGTTTGTGCCAGAGCATGATTAAATGTAGGCCTATCAAGGAAAATGAGCAAAAGACACTCAAAGTTGATGTTTTTGGTCTTTATTGTGAAACAAGCTAGCAGTTCTTTCATGACACTATACTACAACTTTTTCATGACACAAAAAGTCATAAGTGTCATAGTAATGTATGTCATAAAATTAGTGTTACTTTTTATGACATACTAGACTTTAGATGACATTTTTATGCCAAACAACATTATGATTATTAATGGCATACTATACTATATGGGAATGTAATTTGCTGTCAAAAGTGAAGGGATCACCAACGTGATTACAACTAATCCTGGGTGGGACATGACGTACATGCCAAATTTCAATGCATCCAATAGTCGTTGAGCTATTTTAATCACAACCTGTGAACCTCATGGTGGCGCTACAGTAAAAGTCAGAGGATCACCAAAGTGAGTCGGGTTGATCCTCCGAGGATCATGAATGTCAGTATAAAATTTTATGGATATCCATCCAACAGTTGTGGAGATATTTCAGTCTGGACCAAAGTCGACGACTGAAATCGCCGTCCCTGGAGCCGCACTGCTAGCGTGGCTAAAAATAGCACAAAACAGACAAACTTTAGCTCACTTGGACTTCATATTGTGTCTGTTTCTCATCCAATTAGATTTTTAAACCAAGATAAGCTCATTTGCATTTAGTGACTCATCATTGTTTTGTCTTGCAGGTGAGATGAAATGAACCAGTGGAGTAACAGCTGAAGGCACGAGTGCTGAACCACAGTGAACATTTTGTCTTTAAAGAATTTTCAATTTTCATGTATATATTCCTGATACATCACACTTCAACACAACCTGTACATACTCAGAGTCCATATTAATGACATATTTACTGTTGTTGGTCTGTGCATGCTTCGTTTAGCCCTACGTGGAATAGAGGATTCATCTGTGTTTTGTTTGTGTTTAGGTTTAAACATTTGCTGTGAAAAGCCTCGGTATCTACCGAGGGAAATGTATAAATATCCGCGACACTGGTGTAAATATTTTTATTTTGTGTCACTTACTGTGGTTTTTTTTACCTTGGAATAAAACATTAAATTAATCAAAAACTGACTCTCTCCTGAACTGTTTTGCCCTCAGTCTTGTCCGTCATTTAAAAAAAAAAATAAAAAAATACACAGGAATAGCTGCTCGCTTGTCTGCTATAAACAGAATATTCTTAAAATAGCAACATTTATGTTTCCTAGTTATTCACAAATGTTTCTACCGCAGCCCAGATGAAAATACCCATATTGGCCAAGTCATAAACACATCATCACATCTGCAGAGTCGTTAGCGGACCCACACTGTGTGTGAGAAATCAGAAGGAAGAACTTTGTCATGAATTAGACTGGAAGTACTACGTTTTTATGAGTAACTCAGTATAGAATAAGTCTATTAATTGCCATTTTTATGGTGCATTTTACGAGTTAAGTACAGTCACTGTTATATGAACTGTTCTCAAGCTTTACTACTTCCGTTTCCTTTCATAAGCACAAGATGATGAGCGCATAGAGTATTGTAGCTGGAAACAGCCAGAGTTTCCTTTAAACTGTTTTACATCTATTGTGTTTAAAGAAAATCTAATGTTTGTTCCATGTAGTGTGTCTGAGGGTAAGGTATGCAGATATTACAATAAAATGCCTTTGTCATTGCACCTTGTTCAATCTGCAATACAGATAAATAAGAAGATGGAAAAAAAACAAGTGGCATCGATCTATTACACCTTAGAGATATTATTGCACGTTATTACATATTATATGCGTCATTTATAGTTTATATATATATATATATATATATATATATATATATATACATACACACATACACATTGAGTTTTAGGCGACCTATTAGAATATGACTATATATGTTTCCCCAATTTTTCCATCATGGAAATAATGGAATATAATTTTAAAGTAAAATGATGGTCATATTTCTATAGAACATGCTTATAAATGCAAATAAACATACTTTTCATGATCACTTTTACGCTATTTTCTCTATCAGTTCATTTGTATGTTTAATTCCCTACACTGTGAAATTGGATTGCTCTGGATTTTGCAGCTACATCGGAAGAATTCGTACACCTTGGTGAATCATAACAAAGAAATTAAACATAACTTCATACATTTGCAGCATTCGAATAATTCAATTCAACAGCTTTACTGTATTTTGTTACAAATATTTGAGATTCCTTCTATGTTGCATAAGAAAAGCCATGACGATGAACTCTGCACTGATGGATGTGAGTGTTGCAGGTGAGTCAGTCTGCCTCCTGCCCTCGGGAAATCCTTTGTTTAATTTGAAGTGTTTTCGATCCCATGTATAGACCTGAACTCTCTCATGCACGTACGCACACACGCACACACTCACGCACTGACTTTAAGTCAAATTGGTAAAGGGTGGAACTGACTCTACTGGACTTGTCTACGTCAACCTCCCATCTCAGGACAGACATTAATCACAGCTACAGGAAACTGACAGAAAGCTAAAAGTAAAGCTCAATAGTCAGTCGTGGACCCAATCATGACACAAAAGTTAGTTGTGTCCAAAATAAAAGAGTGATAATAAAGAGTGATGACCATTAATCTGTCTCATATCTTTAAAGTTTTGTCCACTTAATTTATTCACTCAAGAAGGTACACATTGAGGATTATTGTTGAGACTGAAATATCTCAACATCTATTACATGGATTACCATCCAATGTACAGACATTCATTTTCCCCAGAGGATGCAAAAACAGCAGCAATCAGGTTATGGCAATGCATTTGAGATAGGGTTAGAGTGGACTGATCTGCATTATTGATGTATAAAAATTGCACTGACAATTAGTATGGAATGTATTTTCACAGTTGCGGTAAACATATCACACACAGGAACTCCTTCAAAGACGAACCGGGCTCCAAAATGTACGGCCACTAATTTGTATGACAGCAAGTCCCACTTTTAACTTAAACTCCTTCCCCCATGTGGTAATTAATCAGGGAGAACATGAAAGAGGACAAAAAGCCTGACAGAGCAGTGCGGAAAGAGGAAAGGTCAGGTGGCAGAGACGAGGTGGAGAGAGACAAAAAAGCAGCGAGACGGGGCAGTTATGCCTGTGTACAGCCGGGCAACTGTCGTCAGAGACTGGGAGAGAAGAAACCAACTGGGGAAGAAGGGTGAGGAGTTCAACAAGGAAACATAAATATTTGATCGAGGCCAGATTGACAAGGGAACAAAGGGCACAGAGAGAGCAATTCCTCCATAAACGTCCCTTTCCCACACAGAGAGGGGAGCTGGGTCACTGACTTTCTCTACATGCTGGATGTACATTATGGTATGTGCTTTATGGCCGGAGCTGGACTAAAAAGGTAGTTTACATTAGAATAAATCAGAGCCTACACATACTTGTTCTCAATGTTGGTTGTTGGTGGAAGAACAGGCAATGTTTTATGTTAGGGAAAAAACCTTTCATGTGATAAGGGTATTATGTAAAAACGTATTGGCCAGAAACACAATGTTCCCTTTCTGTTGGATGTGTAAATACTATAGGCATCTATAACAAAAATAAGATGTTTTATTAATGACAGAAAATTTGATTTCTTACAAAAACGCACATTATCCCATTTATCAAATATCAAAGACCACATGTAACATCTTTTAATTATGTATACAAAACTGTCTAAATGTTTAACAGTCACACATTATTTCATGTTTTTGCTAATGACATAAAGGTGACTTTCAAGTAAGTTTCAGCCTGTGTGTGATACATAAAAGAATCCATAGAAGACACTAAATCGCATGCATGAAAAAACACACAGTGCATTTGTGTTTTTTTCCCACACACAAAAGGGGTACAGCTGAAATGATATCTGCTCCCAAATAAAAAAAAAAAGTCTTCATTGTCCTGCAGTCCAAGTAAACATCCAAGGTCCATGACCTTGCAAAGGTCTGCTGCTGGCGTTATTTTAAATGATCTTGGCTGTTGCAGTATGTTGCGACCCAAGAGCCCGATGTTCGCCTATCAAAGTCTTTCAGAAGCTATTCTTAAATTATGACTCAAGACTTGCCAAACACTTGTCCAGCACATGGGGCCTCCGAGGCACCTGTCATCACGTTAAAACTATTTCAGTCTGTTAAAGAGTATCCACAGAAAACAAAGATTGCTGTGTCTTGGGAGCAGAGTGACCCTGCAGCCAAGAACATGATTTTTATTCTTTTCACTCTTGCTGTGCCTCGAAGCCTGGCATAATGCCGAGGCAGTGCCCTTTTGGACTCATTTTCTTTACCTATACTCTGGGACCGATCAAGAATGCAGCCTTCCTCTCTGGGTTAATATTACGTGTATTTTATGTTTTTGCTGATACTCATCCAGCTATTTTCCAATGCAGAAGTCTTTGAAGATGATATCCAGGATCTCCTCTGCCCCGACACGTCCAGTGATCCGGCCCAGGCTGGTGAGAGCCAACCGGACACCTTCAGCTGCCAGAGCGAGGTCGATGTCACGGTAGCGTTGGTACTGAGCCAGAGCCGCAAAACACTGCTGCAGGTGGGCCCTGTGGCGTGCCTGGGTCAGGGTAGGGCCACCAGACAGAGGGTCGCCACACCTAGAGAGGAAGTTAGATAACAGAATGAACCAGAAACTCATTATTTTGTACTTTAGAAAAGTTGAAAACCATTTACAGCAGAAAAAAAGTCTGCGTTTTTGTTTCATTCTTTTTGTCTAAATAGGATTTAAAAAATGTCTGAATCTTAAAAACATACAAATTGTGCAAAAAAAATCTGTGAGGTAGAAGCCGCATTGAAAAATAAAACAAATAATAATGTAAATATAACGTTTTTTTGTACTTAAATAAATATATTATGCCAGGTTTTATAGTTTTAATGCCACAAAGTTCATTGCAGTAGTGTATTTAGGTTCGGATAAAGGTCATTTTAGGCTACAAAAAGATCATCAATAACAGGTGCATGTGCAATTATCCATGCTGACATACACATGCTGGTTTGTATAAATGCATCGATCTTTCTGATACAACATTTAAATGAAACATTCAGTCTTGCACAAGAAAACATTTTAAATTGGAGCAACTCACAGAGTCTTGACACTGCTGTGCAGCACCGTGAGGAAGTCCTGTAGTCCTTCATTATTGTGGCAAGAGATCAGACAAACCGGAGGGAGTCCAGAGACCCGTCTCAGCTCCTTGTCCAGCTTCTGCCTCTGCTCCTCAGGCAACAGGTCAATTTTATTCAGCACAAGGAGAAACCTGTCTGCAGGGAATGCTGCAGTAACAAAGGAAGAAGGAAAAATGTTGATCAATCACCATGACTCAACTATTAGTCCCTCAGGCACAGAGATTTCTTTTTTTTTATATATCCATGCAAGAAATCTTTGAATTGCTCCCCAGCCGTTTAATAATGCAGGATGGAGCGGTAACTGAGCAACTGATTTCACAATAAATTGCATTCTTGAGCTAAAAAGCATACATGTTCAATCCGTGTTTGATGAAGCTTGGCCAGTTTCAAATTGATAATTATCCGATAATGGTACACATACGGCATGCATATCCATAGAAACGCAGCTCATGCAGCCCATGCCCATTATGTCAAAAAGTCTAGTATGTCATAAAAAAAGTCCTAATAGAGTAGGTCATAACAAATGTCATAAAAAGGACAAAGTTATAAAAAATGTCATATAGTTTGTCATAAAAAGTCATAATAGTATGTGTATAAGTCCATAAAAAAGACTGATCAGTGTGCATCATGAGCATTTACATTTAAAAACTCATTCTAGGACAACTGCCAACATATAAATGTTCATGTTGATTGGTGTGGAAATATGGTTGAAAACGCAGCTGACAGTCCAGGTGTAGCAGCAGTAGATGAGGTTACAAGGTTATTATACCTGTCTCAGGCAGCTCCTGGCTCGGCAGAACACTCCTGAGGTGCCCCTGAAGGAAGGCTGCCACTTGCTGTGCATCGGAGGGCATATGAGAACAGTCCACAACCACCAGGGTCAGATCGGCCAGCTCCACTCTGGAAAAAAAAGAAAGCAGCCTCAACTTTTGGAATTATTCATAACAACAGCATTTTGTCAAGAACTCTGTGGGATTTCTCACACTTTATATCAAATTACTCTGATCTAGAGACAGGAGGTTGGTGTACTGCTGGGAACAGATATCACAATATTAGAACATACTTCTTAAACTATTACTAGTACTGTTAGCCTGTGAATATTCTCATTTGGCCAGGTCATTGTATCCCCAAGGCAATTTCAGTCAAAAGCAACTGGACTTGGTTATTTGTCTAGGAAGACGTTTCACCTCTCATCGCATCTGACCAGTCCCAGCCTGGTCAGATGCGTACATGAACTGATGAAGCCTCTTGGATGAGAAGTGAAACATCTTCCTAGACAAATAACCAAGTCCAGTTGCTTTTGACTGAAAAATATTAGTACTGTTATATTCTAAAAGGCTGCACTTTAGTTAAGGACGGTTGTCCACACTCATTCCACTGTTCTACCTTCTGGTTGTCATATCTACTTAAATTTTCCAATACTTATACTGTATAATAATATTTTGTTTTATGACCGAATAACTGCACTGCAAAATTATAACGAGCGATTTCCAACAACTGCAGGTGACACAGCTGACAGCTAAGAGTCCGGATTTGCCTCTGTGCTCTGTGGTAAGCTCCACAAATACTACGAATAATGGCAGTGATTTATTTTTAATGAATTCATCTTGATGGTATTCACTTTAAATACTCCTGCACCTTGGTTCCACTGTTCGGTTAGCAGCACCGGCGGATGCTTGTACTCACCACGTCCTTCCTGTAGTGACCCAGGTCACAAGCATCTGACCTGCTCCCTGCACAAAAAGTTCCCCGTAGAACTGCCCACCCTTCCTATAGAGGCACCGGGCCGCCCAAATAACTTAAACAAACAGTAAAGGAGTTATAGCATGTCTTCTCTGTAAACAGTATTTTTGTAGTCACATCTTCGTCTGGATTTCATTGATGTTTTTCATCAGATTTCCCTGCAGCATGTGTTACCAAGCAATCTTTAGATTTTGAAAATACATTTATTTAATGAAATACATGTTTAATAGTATTCTTTCAGGGTGAATATGTGCGACAAGTCTCCATAAATATCTAACAAAGTGAATTGATATTGGTCACATGTAGTTGTGTGACACCTAATTGCTGTGTTTCGGATGTTTTATCCGCTGCCAGGAACAGAAGAGCATTTGGTTTTTTGGCATGAATATTGTCATAATTTATATTAAACATGTGCTGAAGTCCTTAAATTCTCTAGACTGAAGCCCTATTAACTGTCAACTGCCAGGTGTGTCAGCAACACACTGTAATGACTAAACACTTAAAGGTTTATAAAGCATTGCTTTTATCACTAAGTGCAAAGACTGGAAACTTTACTTTCACCTCTAAATGTATTACCAGTAATAACCAATGTGGGTGGGTGTTGTTAAGCCAACTAATCATGTAGTAAAACACGTCTGTGGATAAAAATTGATTTAATATTGTTTGTATGTGCCAGTGTGCCTGTTCGTCTGGTTGTCTGTTTGCCTGTTTGTATATGATAAAACTGTGATGACGAGCACTGCAAGTACTGCTATTCTTCCCTGCTGTAAACAGTGGAAGCAGCTGTCAGTGAATTGCCGTATATGTACATTCTGCACACCACACACGAAGAACCTCTTAATGATAAATACTCTACAACAAGGAAAGGAGGCTCTTCATTATGCAACCTCCTGAGAGTGTTTGTCCCGTGTATTTATAACTATGGCTCAGCAATAATATAAACTTGGGAGGTTCCATAGACATTACAAAAATATAGCAAGGTGTTCATGGGAAAAGCAATGACTTATTCCTTCCTTTCTTTGTGTTCAAGGACATATTCGATTGCTGGTCCGGCTAACTTGTTTTGTGTTATATTATACACATGTGAATGTTGTACATCACATGCACTCGACTATGCTGTAGCTCAAATATTCCAAACACCAGCGTTCATTTGGATTACATTAGAAGTTTTTTGGTCTGCTTCATTAAAATTTTAAAGCTAAATTACATTTTTTGTGGGGGAATATTTAAAATAAAATGGCTTCCTCCTACCTTTCTCGAGCTCGGCGGACCCCCTCTCTCTCCACCAGGTCCGGGCTCTCTCTGAGTCCGGCTGTGTCGCTCAAGAGGACGGGAAATCCACCGATGTCCAGTGCCGTCTCTACCACGTCCCTGGTGGTGCCAGCAATGGGAGACACAATGGCCGCAGGTCTCTGGCCTGGATATAAAAATATTCAAGGACAATATTGTCTAGCTTTCTTATTGTCAGTTTAGTCAGTTTGTTAGTTTCTACTGAAAAATGATAAATATTTCCTTAAACAGCTGGGCCTGTAGCTTTCAGATTATGAGACAGTGGGCTCAAGGTACAGACATGTAAGAGGTCCTCCACTCTGTCTACATAGGAACAAGACACCCAAAATCAAAGAGTCTCAAGAGTCTACTTGTCTACTCGTTTTGCATCTATTTTTAGTCTTCTGCAGGTCATTTTTAGTCACTTTGTGGATCATTTGTAGTCATTATGTGTATGTTTTTGGTCATGTTGTGTCTATTTACAGTCATCTAGTCTCTCTTTGTGGTTGTTTAGCATCTCTTTAGTAATTTTTTCAGCAACATTTTGCGAGTCAAGAGGACCCCTGATCCCCCCGATGTTCAGTAATCCATCCCTTATGGTTGGGGACTTTTTTCAGCGGCTGATTACTACACATCTAGGGCTCCAGTGAATATATCAGTCTTTGCCTACACAGACAATACTTGTTTTCATGATAAATTCATTGTTCGTTTTAGTCGTTCCACGGTCATTTTTTGACATTTAGAAAAATATAGAATATCATTAGAGTCATTCTTCCATACCCAAACAAAACTACAGACCAAAAGTAACTGTGGGGTAATGATGATGATCAGACTCATACATTGTAGAATTAATCCCTCTAAAAAAGTCAAGCAGTTTAATTGGTTAAACGTATTTTCTGAAAGCTGGTGTCATTATCTCAAACAAAAGCACGCCTTTTTCTTGTTACACGGTTATAAATAATGAATAAGGATGAACTCTGTGATCATGACATTATTGTAATTTGTTTCAAGCTTGTTTTTCTACATTATGTTGGCATTTTTTTCTATGATAATCAAATATTGGCCTATAATATTAACCATTTGACACACCAGTTGCACTCTAGTAGGTGTAGAGTTTTCTAAATGAGGCTGATAAAGTTCTGCACAACCGAAGATATTATGTCATCTTTTCTTTGTTCTTTATCCAAGAACTTGGCTGACCACGCTTATGTGTCCAACATCAAATAACACTGCCTGCTCATCAATACTTGTCTGTGCTGACTGGGTGTGAGCCCAGGCCACAGGGAAGACTAATTAGAAGAGGAAATGATATCAGGATTTTATCTGAAGTTTGATAAATACGTCTATTATTCTGATAGGAAGCTGTGAGTAGACCCTGCCAAGCACCCTCTCTGGATAGTTTATATAGAGTGATCCTAAATGATTTAAGGATACAGTGTCCTAAACAAACACAACCTTAAACCATAAACAAGGGGTTCATTACTTTGACACCAAGCGTGGATAAACAACTGAAGAACTGATTAAGAGTGAGAAAACTGAACACTGCAATTTTTATTTTTATCGTTACTGTTTCACAACCAGTGTCCATCTGAATTAAATCTGTATCTGGAAATTAGACAGATTTACTGTACTGAAGTAGAATTCACACAACATCGTTAAGTTGAGACAATGAATCAAGGGCTGCATTCATTTAATAAATGTAACAATATAACATTCATGGTATTTTGAATTATTTTTATTCTAGATTAGTCATTGGTTGCTGTTCATCTGCCAGTGCATCTAAGTCAGTGCATTAAAACAGGGAGGAAGTGAATCCGCTGATTCTTCCCATTCTTAGAGCTGGCCCTCGCCCTGCGGTCCAGCCAGAAACAACCTAACCCCAAAATCCACAAGAGCCTGTGCCCACATAGCATTTTTTTCCCAAGCGCCAGTGTCTTTATTCAGTTGTTCCCAGTGAGGCGAGCGTGTATGTGACTGTTTAGAACGGTCTGGACGCAGTGTTGTTTTTCCTTTTGTGCTACAAATGTGTCAATCTGTCAACTGGGCAAACTCCATCTGCTGAGGAAGATTGTGTGATTTGATCAAAAGTTCCAGACGCGTCTAATGCAGCTTGGAGAAAGATTGTTTTGGCGACAGCTTTTCAAATCTTTTGCTAAATTATGTAAAAAGAAGAACCGCTTCTGATGAAATTGTTTTTTCCTCATTTTAAAACTGAACACTGATTGTCTGAGTTGAAGGTAACTTTACTTCAAAGTCAGACAGCTCAAAATCTTCAGTTTTGTCAAGGAAACCTATTTTTTTCCCTTTCTGAGGACGGAGCAAAGTATTTGCATTTTAATCGAATAAAACACATTTCACAAGTCCATGCTGCTTATAGTATGACGGATGTTGCATTGTTTCCCTCCCAAACCATGGCTAACAGTGGTATGACTCAACAGTAAGGTCTATGTTTAGAAGATATTAAGTTATATTCAATGTTAATCCCTTTACGATGTGCGTGCGTGTGTGTGTGTGTGTGTGTGTGTGTGCGCTGGTTTTCTTTGCTCTCTTACAGAGTGTGTTAAGGAGGCTACTTTTCCCTGCATTGGTGGCTCCTGCGATAACGACCTGGACTCCGCTGCGTAGCCGCTCACCCCTCCTTTCATCCTGTAGGTGGCGCTCCATCTCCGCTTGCAGATCACACACCGATCTGTCCACTGTGGAGGTTGAGAGGGAGATAAAGACTGAGAAGGGAGCAGGATGTGACAAAGATTTCGTATTCAACTTCACTGTCATGGCCATGTCAAAGGAATTTTCCTTTGAAGTAAAAAAAACCTATCCGGTGTCTGACACCATTCGTCTGGATGAAAAATGGGTCATGGACCTGTCTGTCTCTGCATGTGACGAAAACGGAAAAATGCTTTTCACAATACGATGCAACATCAATACCTACTTTTTCTTGAGACTCCTGATTGACTCAGGAACACTAATTCATCGAACGTGGAAAACTTCAGCTATAAAAACATGTAATTTGCTGCAGGTGGCCATGGAAAGTATCCATGCCAGGTTTTCTATTTTTGGAAATGAGTCTATTATTATTTCCCGCTCTGTGGTGTGAGCCCACATTCCGTGCCACCAAAACAAACACATCGTTCTTAGGCTTTATTGTGTCGAAACTTCACAACATCTAAGGCTTCTGCCAGTGCCAGACAGCAGGCGACAGACTCAAGGGGAACACACACACACACACACACACACACACACACACACACACACACACACACACACACACACACACACACACACACACACACACACACACACACACACACACACACACACACACACACACACACACACACACACACACACACACACACACACACACACACACACACACACACACACACACACACACACACGAAACCTGGGCACAGAGAGAACAGTTGGACTGTACGTTGATGCTGACAGCACTATTCCTGTGAGCGACATGTCAGGTTGGCTTTGAAGGCAAGACGAATGCCTGTACTGTCCCCCCTGGCCTTCTCTCCACACTTCCTAAAAGGAAATTGTCTTTTAAACAGTTTGATGTCTATGGCTTCTCCCCACAGTGCAGCAGACGCACACCGTGGCCAGTTGAAGATCCAAACAGGAAAGCCAGCCTAACTCCTCTCCTCAGAGAGAAACAGAGCCCTCTGAGAGCCCAAGGGATGACCGTTCTGTTATTTGTCCTCCAGTTAAGACAACAGAGTGTCAACATACCTTGGTTTAAGACTCCATCCTCAATGAGTTCATCCTCACTGAAGTCAATGAAGGCCTCAACATGAGCCAGACACTGTGCAACACAAAGCAGAGAGAACAGAAGGGAAGAGGCTGAAATTAGTGTGAAATTCACACCGTGGACCCCCTGAAAATATCAAAATCAATAACTGGGGATTCTCAAAAATAAAGTTAAGTATTTTTCTAGTTATAATGTTTATTAACATAGTGAAGTGTCAAAAGGTGAGGAGCCAGCAGAGAAAATGTGATGGTAAAAATGCAGCCTGTGTACAGTTTATCTTGCCGGTTCCATAGCTGTTAATATAATACTGTGCACCCTCATTTTTAGTCAGAATATATAAAAGATATTCAAACTCGTTTTAAAACATTTTCAGAATTTCTTAAAAGTCAATATGAAATTACGTAGAATATATAAACAGTATATATAGATAAGCTTCGGTGTTTTCGCAGCGATTAGTATCTTGACTGACGAGTAAAAAAATAAACACAATAGTTGTATAGCTGCACAAAAACAGGAAGCGTCCGACTCCCATACTACATTCACAAAAGTGGGAAGCCAACGGTTAAAAAACTGCATTGTTTGGGTGTCAAATTAGGCTTTGACCCCTCGCATCGTACAGGAGGTATACATCTGATGAAAGGGATTCCCAGAAATCTGAGTCCAAAATAAGGGCGTTCAAATTGCTTCCAGGTCCTGAGAAAGCCGCGGACAAGCAGCTCAACAGAGTTTCTCAAGGGAGACCACCTGGACCGGTCGGTCAGATCTGGTGCCAAACTCTTCAAATATCCCTGGTCTTTACTCTTCAAAACAGTTTACAGCAGAGGAGGGTTTGGCCTGCATCCATTTAGTTGAAGAATTCATCTGCAGTCAGTGACCTGCTGCTCTGAACCGCCTCAACAAGATGTGAAAGGAAAACTGACCCACAGTCAGGATTAGATGTGAACCAGACAGGCATTGGAACACTTATGCCACCCTATCAGTGGAATAAGCATATTCAGAAGTCTTATTAATGAACGTAAAAGTACAATGTAGAAAGTGGGGCGCATGGTGGCTCAGTGGTTAGAGCAGGCGCCCCATATACGGAAAGTGAAAGGCTGAAAGTCCTCGCCGCAGCGGCCAGTTCCGACTCTGACCTGCAACCTTTTGGTGCATGTCGTCCCCTCTCTCTCTCTCTCTCTCTCCCCGTTTCTTGCCACTCTTCAGCTTTCCTGATAAAGAAAGGCCTGAATAGGCTAATATATATATATATATATATTTACTGTATGCTGAAAGTTAACACAAATACAGACAGTGCTTTGGATGACTGCAAAGCAATAAATAAACAAAAAACGTTGCTATCTCGTATCATTATTCCTGCAGCTGAAACGTTCGTCAGCACAGTTCAATACGTCTGTTATAAGTTCAGTTCAGTACAAAACTAGCTGATATAGCAGAGCACTTAAGGTTATTAGCTCAGCAGCCACTTATTTACGAATGATTAATCAGATTATCATTATTTCTGTGACTGTCACTGTCTTTTAATGATCTTTTAACTAGGAAGTAATGTACTGTGTATAATGGCTGAGCTGATAATGCTCTCAGACACCAGTGAGGAGCTCCACTCTGCTAAAAGCTACTGAGGTTTTCAGTGATTCAGAAGATTTAATGTTGAAGAAACATGTGTACGTCTACTGAAAGCCTTTAACCATGTGTCCTGGTGTGATCATTAAAAAATATGACACAAGCTGTATGGAGCGTTCAGCATCAGGAAGGTCACTGACCCCCTAATGTGAAAAGTACAGTTCATTCTTCCTCTCACTCTAATTTATCTTAACTTCGAGACTGACTCAACTTTCTGACCCTTCTATCTATTCATACAGTGTACAGTACAGGATACTGTACAGATAAGAAAAACAATACTGGTGCACAGCATAGATCAATGTCTTTATTGTGTGCCTGTCTTAAGATATACAGCAGCTGTGAGTGGTATAATTCATCTTTAATCCATCCAAAACATTACAAATCCAGATGTTCTGAGATGGAAAAACATTAAATGTGTGAATAAAGATGGAACAACAGCACATTACAAGAAGGTGCTTTATTTTTAAAAAAAAACTTGCTGGAGCTGAATTAGTCTAGAAATTTTAGACTATTTGGAGCCTAACCTAAGTGATTTTTAAACAGCCAAGCTACCATCAATAAATTATTTTTTTATTCACTTGATCCAGGTTTTTTAAAATGGCAGTCCGCAAATCTATGCCATACAGTTGGGGGTACTATCTGCAGTGGAAAATTAGAAGAAAAAAGCACAAAAGTGAGTTGAGTCAAGACAAATCATGCAATTATGTTATATTATTAAATATATGATCAATTACATTACAAACCCAACTAATTTCAATTATCAGGTTTAGTGAAGAGACTATTGTACTTCACACAAAATTATATTTCAATCGTAATTTTTTTTTTACGTTTATTTTATTTTTTCTAACAAACATCATCAATTGATATACCTGCAAAACCATTTATTGATATCCCAGGATGGATTTTCCCTTTAGTGTGGTGAAAATAAATCCAGTCTATTTAATTTCATTTGCATCCTGGTCCAATCCTGTTTACATGAATAAACAGATGTACCACACAGACTTGTATTTTGATTCTCATTACTACACTACGTGCTACGGCAACATGAAAACAGGAAGCCTCAGATTCCCATAAGTCAATCCATCAACAGTGCGTTGGAAAAGCAGCTATGGGGATACAAAAAAAAGAAAAAAAAGAAAGCAATGTTTAGGTGTGAAACTACTGAGGCCTGACCTACAGCACAGTACAGACAAGTTATTTCCAAGACACTGTTTTCTGAGAAATGTCAGACGAACACAGGCAAAGTGTCTCCGGGGAGAACTCCAGGGGGCTTGTTTCTGCTGTCAAGCTAACTGAGAATTAGACAGAACAACTGAATTCCCTGCTCACCTGAAACTTTAAAAAACAAGTCTGGGTGGGGTTGTGGTTGAGGCTCTAGGAGGAATAACAGTGGTTGAGATCAAGTCATTTTGAAGACCACCAGCAAATCAAGTCATACAGTACATCAGGTAAAAACCAACAGCAGTGTCTGAGAAACAGAGATGCACAGTCTCCAAACACCCAACTGACCTTTGTGTAGAAACTGGAGTACCATTACACAAACAGGTTTTTACAGTAAACTATGGTTTTAAACCTGCGTCTTGATTTTAGGATGCCACTTTACACCTGGCCAGGGAAAACCAATTAAACTAGCCTTTTGGCTAATTCTGGCATATTTACAGCAATGTTTATCCATATGCACTTTCCCTGACAAATAAAATGCATAATTAAATAACATCAATTCAAACATCAATAAAATCTGTTTTTTTTTATTTTATATATATATATATAAAAGCAGCGCGTTACTCGCTTTCCTTGCGATTTAATCGCATCTATCGCACCTGGTCTGAACGCGACATTAGCCCAGCGCTCCAGATGTCCTGATGGAAACATCTGTTCTCACATCACCCTGCCTGTGCTGGATGATGGCAACCGCTGTCTACACCACCAGTATCTGTACGGACCTACCCGTTTCAGTTTGTGGCTCCAGTCCTGATAAAGGTGCCCCAGCTCTCCTGACATCTGCCTGAGGGCCTGTCTCCTCTGAGCCTCTGTCTCAGCATGGATCAGATCGCCGAGCCCCTCAACCTGCAAGGAGATTTATATAGTTATGACTGCTTTACATGTTTTTATTTATCCATTTCTACCACTGATGTTTTCATTCTGACTGTTCCACTCAAACATTATGTGTATGATGTGTTATCTGCAGGATAGATTATATGGTATTATAAACATGTGGTGCTGTGTTTAAGATGTATAATATACTACCACTGTCTCCTGCTACTGTTAAGACAGCGTTTATGTTCTTAGTGCTGCAGCTACAAAGTCCAAGACATTTCTTTCTCAGGGAAATCTTAATTCTTAACACATTGATTATAGACGTTTTTTTGTTTTGTTTTTTACCAAAGAAGGCAAGTTTTCTCCCTTGATGGGATTTTAAAGGGATGGTTTGGATTTTTTGAAGTGGGTTTATATGAGGCACTTATCTATTGTCAGTGTATTACCCACAGTGGATGATGATCGGCGCACACTAGTTTGGAGAAGCAGACAGAAGTGCCATTATGGAAGATAAACACTGTACTGCTGTGGACGGGGTCAGCAGCTAAACATATTTTAGCATCTAAAAAAGGCAAAAAATCCTGCTTTATTTTGAATATTTTCACTGCTTTACCTTGTCATCAGCCAGCCTTTTCCGATGGGGAACTTAAGCTGTTGTATCCATTTATGAGCTCTTCAACACCACCAGACTTTTTACCTCGCAGAACAAAGAGTTGCTGGTCCTGGTCATAGATGGATATATCGGCTTCAGTTCCCCAATATAAAGGCCTGTTTGATGGCAAGACAATACTGTGAAAATGTACTAAATATAGCGTGCACTTAAACTGACAGTTTTTTTAGGTGGTTAAGATATAAATAACATTTTGCTGCTGCCCTGTCGACAGCAGTACATTGCTTAGCTTCCATAGCTGTAGTTTGTCCTGCGTCTCCAAATTTGGTGCGTGTCGACCGACTACTGTAGGCAACGCACAGACTATGGATAAGTATCTCATACAACCCTGATTCAAACAATCCAAACTATTCTTTAAGGAGGCATTTTGATTATTTCCAGGATACATTTTATTGACTTGTAAAAACACATTTGCGTTGCCCATTGATAATTCTTAATAAACTGTTATATTGTGTAAAAAGAAAATCCAGAACAGCCTCCTATCAATGCTTAAGGCTGCATGCTTGGCTGCTTTTCAAAGAAAATCACCATCTACAGAAGCCCAGTAGACTTATTTGACAGTCCAATGACAGAAGTGTTCAAAGGGCAAAAAAAATACATTTCACTGTTGACATTTCATGAACTTGAAATCTCTGTTCATTTCTGATCCTGTTTATTCCGTGTTTACCCTGTAAAATTCAAACTCCGAAGGGCTCTTGGTATGCAGATCTGCACAGATCTGTCTCAGTGTGTTTTATGTGCTCTTCTTGACCTACCTCTGTTAAACCCAGTTTCCCTGCTTGAAAGGCTCTCCGCGTGAATTCTCCAGCTTCAGCAGGCCTCATGCCAGGCACGCTTCCTGAGAAACACACACACAAACACACAACATACAAACATGAAGGAATGTGGGAGGCACGATGTGGGCATGCACCATGCACACAACACACATGCAGGGTCAGTACGTCACTCAGGGTTAACTTGGAATGGAAACAGGCAAAGCTGTGCAGGTTAAAGAGGTTATGATTTCATTGTTTTCAAAATAATTTCTCATCAGGAGGAGACAACACAGCGCACAAATTGTTTGGCAAATGTAGGCCATGATTCGCTAACAGGAACAAAATATTCTGTTTACTGGCTGGTTATCAGTCAGTTATAAGTATTCAGCCAAATCATTTTCATCACTGTTTTATAACTACAATATTTCTGTTTTCTTATTTAATTATTCCTGATTAACAATAAACTTACATTAACTGGTGACAAGCTTTCATTTACATTTTTAATTTATACAATACTGCCCTCTAGCAGACCAGGGACAAAACTGCAGTGAAACATTACTTGTCAGTCAAAGAGGGATTGTCACGCTTGCCAAGGAGCATTTTATAAGTATCTTAGAAATAGGAATGCATGCGTCAGTTTTCTCTTTTAAGTCACATTGATTGACAGTTACGTGACTCGACCAGTTACTGTGTTTAGTTATGCTGGCTTACAGCGGGGGAAGTCAAGGCTGTGAAGACACACATACCATGAACACCATGCAGAGTGACGGTGCATCATATGACACTGTATGTATGTGTGTTATACTGCATTATATGAAGTTGTATAATATTCTATCATAAACATAAGGATATCTGTAAGTTACCTAGGGCTTGTAAGACAGCAGTGATGACAGCAGCACCACCGTGGATGTGGAACTCGACACAGTCCTCTCCTGTGAAACTGTGCGGAGCTAAACACATGAACACATGAGACACAACAACACAGTCTGAGGAGCTTTTAGGAATTTAAATGTGCAGGAGGAACAAAAACAAGTGGATGATACTGACAGAACTTCAGATATTCACAAGACTTAAAACTGCGATGAACTTAAAACAGATCATCTCTTGCTTGTAGGTTCGTGACTCCAAATGGCAGTGTTTTGAAAATGAGAAAATGGTCTTGACATAAATATTAAGCAACCAAGCTGGTGTGTTATCACTTTACAACAAAAGATGTGTAATGTATGGGGCTGAAGCATTAATCCGATTTTTGTCTAAATGTAAACTTGTGCAATATTTGCAAAAGGCAAAATATGTTTAAAAATACCACTCTGAATTAAGTGCTGTGGTGCTGCAGAGATGTCCTGGACTATAAATCGTATTTTACAGACTAAAGAGAGAATCTTTGTGAGGAACAGATCCTCGCAAAAATCCCACTGTGATCATTTTAAAAACCTTCTTTAATGAAAATAAGAATAACAATTCCCTCAAATGTTGTGAATCATATCCAATAATGCAATGGCAGTTTTAAAGAAAAAAAATCACAATTTAGATTTTTTTCCCCAAATCTTTACGTCCGAGTAATTTACAACAAGAAAGACAGAAGACCTCAGAGATTTTACTGGAACAAGCAGGCACCCATGTAGTGCTGTTGGCGGGATTGGGTTTGTACTTTTCGCTCTGTATCATACCACACTTTCCTATTTTATATCCCATTTACTAGTAATCTTGCATGCTTAGAGTTATATAAAAATCATCTTACAGATACTTTTTTTAAAGGAGCAGTGTGTAGGATTTAGTGGCATCTAGCAGTAAGTTTAAAGACCACCTAATAATTTCAGGGGATTATACACTAATAAAAAACATCATTATGAATATTATATCCTATTTCTGCCTACAGATCACCCCAAATCGTACACACTCGACCTTTTAATATTCATGATTTATAAACACATAAAAATCTAATGCAAGGCAAATTCGAACATGAAACTAAATGTATTTTAAACACCCTCTGCATTAGCATTTTCTTATTGATAAAACCTTTAGCGGGAGAGGGAAAGCGTCCCATGATGTGTAAAAAAAGAAAGAAAAATACTATATTCACATTAGAAATCACCAAAATGTGATAAAAAAGAAACAAAATGCGTGTGCATTGGAAGGGAACAGACCTGGGAACCAGAGGACCAGTCCACGGTCCAGCATTTCTTTGGATTTGGGGTCTGTGATGCTGCGTAACAAGGCGGTGCGTGGAGGAGGCAGACTGCATGTGAGGCCGGTCATACACCTCAGAGCTGTAGCTGAGGCCGGACCACTGGCTCTCACCACAGCCACTCCACACCTGCCATGGCCTGATGATAATGCAAAGATGGTCTCAGCATCAGCCAGTCCAACTGGGCCTCCATCACAGGTGGACAGGGATCTGCAAGGTGGAGTTCCTCTGGTGGAGATATGTTGAAACTAAGACACACTGGAACCTCTGATTATACTGTATAATGGGTCAAAGATGTTGTTTTTTGTGTGTACACAGACATGCTGTACATTATATTATATAGAGACAAACCTGTATATACTGGAGCACCAACACTGATAAAAGGTAATAAAACATTTTCAGACAAGTCAAAAACATAACTGAAAATGTCAGACGGTCAATTTAATCATTAAGATGGAGTTAAAATAGAAAAAAACTCTTCTTGAAATAGTAGAGTACGTATTTAATCAAGTGGTAAAGGGACATTGCAAATATTTTCTCCTTTATGACCAACTGATTGAAGGTATACAGCCATATATCTATTTTCAGCATTTATTCATGTATTCAGTTACATTTCTGACTCATCTTAAAACATTTGATTGTCTTTTTTATATTCTTGGGCTCCACAGTATTGTTGGAAATGTTTTTTAAAACAAAAAGAGGATGTCCGTTTGTAAATTAGTTTTAAATCGAGGTTGAACTTTGGTCACAAACCTTGTCCTAAGTGCGTGGGCAGCAGCTCTCCATATCCCACGATAAATGAATGGCAGCATAATTATTGCAATAATAGTAAAATGTAATTACAAGACGCGAAGAACGGACGTTTCAAGTGCTGTTTCTTTTAGAGACTGACACTGAAACATGCTCTGCCCTTGACAAAATCATTATGTTTACCTTTTCCCTCTGAAAGCTAATGTCGAAATAACCTGTGAATGTAACGTTAGCTGGCAAATGGAGACAGTGAATCGACTGAAACGGTTTACTGTGAAAGTTTCTTTAAACGCCGCAGTCCTCACTCTTCAGCCGTTTACGTTTACCGGGATCCGTCCTTCTGTTGACTGTGATTGGTCGGCGTTTTCCACAACAGCGACAGTTCTAAAGTCTCATTTGCTCAGGACCTGTCAATCTGCGTAAGTCCCGCCCACTGTGCGTCCTTAAATGTGGTCCGTGTAGCGCCCTTTAAGCTTCACCTTGCATCGCTGACCGTCCTATGTAAAGATCCATACTGAGCCCTCATCTATCTATCTATCTATCTATGCATGTATGTATGGATGTATATATATATATATATATAGAGAGAGAGAGAGAGAGAGACATAAAACTCTTTTGTTAATCTATTGATTTTCAATTGTAATAAAAATGTAATATCTATCTATCTATCTGGTAGTATTTAAACTTCTGAGATTGTCTTAGCATCTCATTTTCCCAATTACAGACACAGGACAGTAGCAGTCCAAATGAAACTAAACTGTATTTTGAATGTAGAACAGACAAAGAAAGAGAGACAAGACTAAGAGGTCCGTGAGGTTGAAGTCTTGTTATGGATAGCAGTACTTTGAATGGAGTGTGGACTGGTTGGTAGACAGGTGCCAGTTCATCTCCTGGGCACTGCCGAGGTGCTGTTGAGCAAGGCACCGAACCCCCAACTGCTCGGGGCGCCGGTCACTGGCAGCCCCCTCACTCTGACATCTCTCCATCAATTGCATTAAGGTCCTGTCTGAGCATGTGTGTGTATTTCGGGCCTGTGTGTGTGTGTGTGTGTGTGTGTGTGTGTGTGTGTGTGTGTGTGTGTGTGTGTGTGTGTGTGTGTGTGTGTATGTGTGTGTGTGTGTGAAAAATGAAAAATAATAGAGTGAAAATTGAATTTTCCCATTTGCGGGACTGATAAAGGAATTCTTCTTCTTCTTCTTCTTCTTCTATAAAGAGAGAGAAAACAATTTTGTTAATCTAGTCAGAGCTGGTTAATGTGGCCTGGTAAAGGGAAGTTTGGGGTCCCCTGCTAAAGCTGCTGCCCCCGCGACCCGACCCCGGATAAGCGGTTGAAGATGAGATATTAATAATAATCAATTTGAAGAATTTTTAATGATCATATTTTTAGTAAACCTCAGTGTTTTTTTGTTAATCACACATATTTAATGTTTAGACATGCACAGAGCTGATTCCTCAAATATAAATGGCTGTTTGATAAAAATTTACTTAGACTGAACATAGATTTATTTAGACTACAAACAAAAACATTTGCTTTTATGTAGTGTTGTTTGGTTACTTCTCTGAACAATTTTAATGGGCTTTTATTCTCTTTCTTTTTGTTCATTTTTTAATATATTTTTAAACTATTGAAAAATATACATTTCCGTCTTAAATAGGACAAAAAGTTTCAATTTCAGAAAGCAGCACTACTGTTTAATACTACTGTACGTCTTGTGTTGAGAGTCACTTTCCATGATCTCGCAGGGTTTTTCCCCACCAATCAATTTTTTTATAATCATTTGATAAAATGAACAGATCTTCAACTATGTTTAGGAACAAACAGACTGATATTGGCTAATATTGTATTTTACAGCCTCTTCGTTTTCCCATGGAATAACCATGACCATTAGCGCCACTACTTCTGCACAGTATCATAGCTGTTCCTGGGACTGCGCTCTTCTGACACAGATCTCAGATGTTGTTCCTGGAATTTGCGGGAGCCACTGTCCCAGTTTAGGGGTTACAGCCCTGAGTGCTCTGATCCTGAGTACTTGAACCACTGTTGCCTTCACCTTCCACATCTTTTCTTGCTCCTCTCTAAGCCCTTTGTACTTCCAAGCTTCTTGTGTTCCTTCTTAGTGATGTTGCTGTTGCCTGGGACTGCTACATCACAACTGCCCTCTTGTGCTGTTTGTCGAACACCACAATGTCCAGTTGGTTAGCCATCACCATGTTTATACGGTATATATATATATAATCTATAAAGGTAGACTGAGAAAACACTGCTCGGTTTAAGGTAGGTAGGTAGCATTTATTACAGGTTGCATTAGTCTGTATCAATAAAGTGTGGGCATATGTGTTACCTCATATTCTCTGTCATTGTGTTCATTTTCAGATACCACTTTTCATTTTGTGTCTTATACTAAAAATGGTTGTTGGTGTGGTCTAGTCCTTAATGGCCTACATACATCAAGCATCACATAACATAAACACAGAGTAAAGGATACATGTGCACTGGTGTCTGTGTGTGCCTCACTGCAGCTCCTTGCAGCTGTCAGCCCAGAGGGTGGTGAGTAAGCAGAATTTATTCTCGAAGACGAGGTACTTCTGAGCTGTGAGGCGTACGAGGGGGAGGGTCGCCCGCCTGCCTGCATGGCATCCAGTAGGGCTGCCCAAGGAGATAGATTGTATACACAGCAAAGAGACATGGCCTGAGGCCCGGGGAACAATCTTTAACCTGAGATCTCAATAATTTATAGGCTGCTCTGTGTGTGCACAAAGCATGACAGCTGCCACCTCACAGCCATTGAGCACCATTAATACACAAAAATGCTTCCTCTTCCAACCAAAAGGGTTGTTAATCAGACAAACTGATCTAACGGCCTTTGTTCAAATTACATCCACCCTCCTTACACACACACATGCACACCTCACAGGCAGTTTAACAACTCCTCCATTGGTTGTAAAACTGCACACTATGGTAATTTATGACAGAAACATATATTTTATCAGTACAGAGGATCAAGATCCCATTTTAAAAGACATAAGAAAACTATGAGCAGACATAATAACACAATTTGCTCAGTAAAGTAAACTGTCAATGTGGACAGTGCAGTGATATACAGCTGCTGCATGCACAGTATTGTATTGAGTATCCAGTGGACTGAAGTGAGGAGACATCCTTGTCCCTATACCTGCGTGTCACTTAAAATTTAATCTATGAAGATATTTTTTGCATTTATGAATAAGTCATAGTCTCTTTAATCTTCCAGGAAAGGGTAGTGCATTCACAGAGGAGCAGTAGTCCACCTGCTGGACCGCAGTATTTTTCAACCTGAATCCTATTGCCCTATGTATTTCTGTGTAACTGATGAATGACAGCAAACTTTTTTTCAATTGGTCCAGTATTGAGCATGAACGCTGCAGCCCGGCTGCCGTGAACGGGGCTACAATGTTATCAAATGGGGCACCTGCGCAGCGTCAATATACGTCAACTAAAAGTATTTGTTCTTGCCACTGACAGGCTCAGATTGTTATCATAAGTATCTCAGCAATTAATCTTACTAGATCGTGAACTCACACAAGAAATGTGAGACCACGCGATAATATGTACAGTCATGGATGTATAAAGATAAAAGAGATAATAAAAGATGGATCATTTTCAGGTGATATTACCTGCTTCAACCATGGGTAAGTAGCTATGTAGTTGAATGTGTGTTTGTTGATGCAGTGATTTGATATGATCGGAAGTCTGCACAGGGTAGCTTCCGTCAAAAATAAACTTGGTGCATATCTTTAGTGGAGAGCCACTTCTAAGCTTCTGAGATGTGCAGCCACATGCCTGGTGGAATCACAAATCGACTAGAATTGCCGGGATTTGTTCAGGCAGCTGTGACGCTATCAGAATGTGAAGCATACGCATCCAGAGGAATTTAGGCGTTATGATAGCAATCTGAGCCTGTCAGTGGAACAAACAAGCATTTTTAGTCAAAGAATAGGCAAGGTCTGTTGTTGGTGCGCAGGTGCCCCGTTTGATTACATCGCAGCCTGGTTTACAGAGGCCACTCTGGCCAGGTTGCGGTGCTTGCAACCTGGCAACCTACACATAGCCTAAATAGATAGGTCCGGGAAATACATGGTCCCAGTTAAAAAAATACCAAAATTCCCCTTTAAGGTGGGTACAGTTATATTCACATTACTTAAGCTATCACTATAGTTACTGTTACGTTAGTGGTTGCTTGCATCTCTGGAAGTGTGTCTCTGTCTGTCTGTCTGCTTTTGTCTCTCTCTGTCCACCTGGCTGTCTCTTCTCTCTTCTCTCTTCTTTTCTTCCTCCCCAACCGGTCAAGACAGATGTCCGTCCTCCATAGAGCTGGGTCTGACTGACGTTCCTGCCTGTTACAGGGAAGGTTTTCGTTGCCTCCGCACTCAGTGGGGGAATTGTTGGGTCTATGTAATTCATAAATAATCTCACCTACTCTGTAATGTGTCCTGAGATGACTTTTGTTATGATTTGGCACTGTAAATAAAATTGAATTGAATTGAAATTGAATTACAGAAATCTTTGAAAGAGCTCAAAAATTAACAGCATTACTGCATAACAGCATATGCCATCAGTATAAGCCATGCATTTTGTTTGTCTGGGTTTTGCCTTAATAAAGCCAAGGGGATTCTATTTCTGGCATCAATTTGAAGCCTGGCTGCTGGCAGAGGTCACTGAAGCCTACAGTCTGTACGGCAATAAATCTAAATGTATCCTGCAGAAGGCGAGACTGCACAGACGAGTACAGGCTATCTGAGAAAAAAATATTTCTGTAGGATTTTCAAGTGTTAAAGTTGATTTGAAAGTGTTAAAGTTGGCTTGGAAAGAAGTGAGTTTAACCTGACTTTAGATTTGGATTTCTCATTAAGGAATTTCTTTTACAATTCTGTTGATACAATTCTCATCTAATCATGAGGCTACTAGGCTATGGTGAATTATTGTAAGGTGTGTGTGCTTGTGAGTCTCCCAGCCCTCACCCCCGCCTCCCCTCCCCTCGCCTCCCTCTCTTTGTCCCTCCTCTACAGTCGTCGGAGGAGCGCTCTCTGTCTCACCGCGCATCCTGCTCCAGAGTACCATCAGGATGATCCGCCGCTGCACCGACACCGACAACCTTCACTTCACTTTCACACTCATTTAACCCTTCACTCGGACCTCCGCCGGCCGCCGCGCTACACCCATGCTTTGCCCTCCTCGTGAGATGCGATACCATTGTACAATTTCCCGGAGTATATTTTCATCTTCCGTCGCTCCTCGCTGATAGAGAGCATGCCCGACTCGGGGACGGCAGCGGCGGCGGCGGCCGCCAGTGGCGCGGCCACCGCCGGCGACGGTAGCACCGAGAGCTCCCGGCACCGACACCGAGCGCAGCAGGGAGACGCGGAGAGGCCGGAGCCATCACAAACCTCCTCCGGTGTACTGGGTGAGTCGAGTTTACCTCTCGCTGTGGACGATGCGGTACAGGAAGCGCAGAGGGGAAGAGAGGTCAGGTGGACGTGATGTTGGCAAACGAGACAAGCGCCACTGTTCTTTTGTCTCCACGAGGGCGTCCCAGAATTACCCCATGATTAGACTACAGGCCTGTAAATAATGGCTTTGACTTGTATTGCATGTCTCTAATAGCAGCAGCTTTTTAAAATGAGCCATTAAATCCTGTCTTGGCTCAGTTGGCTACATTTCGGTACATCTTAGTGTCTGGCTTTGACCTTATTCTCCGTTACCTCCTGTCATGACAAGCTCGAGTCCACAATGTTCCTATGGGCAGCCTTCTTGTAGTAATTGCTGCAATAGTTTTTTCCCCCAGTGCATCCTTATATGCTGCTTGTAGGCTTTGATTGGCTCCTAGTTGTTTTTATTTATAGGGTTTCCATTGAGTTCTCTATTATGAGATCTGCCATGTAACCAAACGTTTAACTTCATGATGTGATCTGGGGTTCCTTAAGTATAGCCTGATTATACCTCTGCAGACTGCCACTGCCTATTTCCACGTTATTGCCTCAGTGTCAGTTGCCAGGCTATTGGACCGGACAGGTGCATGTTTTGTCATTTTAATGAGAGTTAAGCTATAAAGGCAGCTCTTTCACAATAATATTACCATCATTTGGTACTATTGTATATGTGGTGCACTTTATACCCCAGTGTTGTCCCTATATTATCCTTGAGGGAGTCATAAAAAATTATAGTATACCTTTTAAAAGGGGTAAGCATAACATACACGGTCTCTGTAAGGCCTCTGTGACACTGATAGTGGACCAGAATAGGCCAAATCATAGTCTGTCTTGTTGTGAGAATTGCAAGTGAAGCTATTTTTGGAACAGAACACAATATTAGCCGGGGTACAGAGCCTCAGCTGCCAAGCCAGGGTTGTTTTCCTATGTGCGGGTGCAGAGACTGCCTCTGTGCTTTCCTGCTGCAGAGTGATGCAGTGGAGCAGTGGGCTGGTGAGCGCTCTTTCCACATTTGTTCGAGGTAACCTGAGCTGCTGACTGGAAGAGCAGTCCGATGCACCCAGCGGTGGGTCCTTGAATGGGTTACAGGATGGTTGGAGGGTCAGTAAAGTAAAGATAGGCTCAAATTTACAGTTACTTCATTAGCTAGATGCAGTACTGGGTGTAAAGAGGAGGAGTGGGAGTATAACCACAGAAGGGTCGAGGCAGATACTCTCATAAGTATTTACCAATACCAATATCTTAATAAATGGCAGTCAGTGACAAAACATATCTATTTAAGTTCTATGGTCTGAATGTGTTTAGACATTTGAAAACACTGGCTTTGGCTTCTTTTGCTGAAGGAAAGGTATCAATAAGGCATGGTTTAGTATCAGTACTCAAAACTCAATTTCACTCATTTCTAATTGGGACATGAGTGGGTTTGAGAGACTTTGATTTAGCCCACCACTAAGTTTGGGAATATTACGTCCCCATGAGACTGAATGGATTCCCCCTGAAAAATCAAGGTCCAGCTGCTTTGATAACGTACAACAGTTAAAAAGCCTTTATTACAGTACCTGCATCATTACAACCAGACCAATGTTCTTTGACTGCAGGGTCAAACAGTCACACACACACACACACACACACACACACACACACACACACACACACACACACACACACACACACACACACACACACACACACACACACACACACACACACACAGGTCAATATTGCTACAAGCTTAAGTCCCTCTAGTGAGAACTTTCACAGCCACATGCTGTTCCCCCGTTACAAATCTTTTATCTTATGAAGCGAATTTGCCTCCTCATGCATCAGGACCACCTGCTTTGTGTTAAATTGTTGTCAGACTCCAAGTAGCGCCTTCTGTTTTTTTTTACAATATTATTCTGACAGTGAAAGCATAAACGACCGCCTTAGGGATGGTAAAATGTCTAAATTTATACTGTTTGTCAAAGTATCAAAGGTAGGATGTGTATAAGACTCTATTGCCCTTTTGTATATTTCCTTGCATGGGTCATGAGGCAGAGGGATTGGGTTTGGGGACTTCAGTGGGATTACCATGATATCACATAACCACCCTCACACGTGTCAGTGTCAGTCAGCTAGCACAGTCAGGGTGATTTCTCCAGTTGAGATTTCGGTTGCGGCCCGAAAGGATTTTCCTCACTGGAGGCTTGGATGCTCAATTGTCTCCATGCCTTCACCACATTTTCCTAATCCGTCCACAGTAGACTCGAATGACTTTGATCCTCTCTGCCATCTTCCTTTGTAGCCCCAACACTCACAAGCCGGCGTTTCAAAGATTAATTAAGCGCCCATCATTAGACGTTCACAAACGCAACGTAAAGAGTCACACCAATTAGTCTGTGTTCCCTCTGAGGCCGGTGTTGATAAGATTCTGTGTTATGGAAATCAGGTCATGTAATTTGTGGCTGCTCAATCAGACAGCACAGTGGTGTCGGATTTAGGACATTTGTCAGGACATACGCAGAAATTCATTCTCACTTTGGAATAAGACCTGGTCATGATGGGTTGCAGCCTGAAATTTTGTGTAGCTGAATACATTCCCCAAAATCTGTGTAATTTGAACTCCCTCTTTTGTGCTCTAAATTGCATTCTTACTTCTCTTCTTTAGTTTATCTTCAGGCTTATTTCACACTAAGTTTTTTTGTTGGCTTCTGAAACTTGGGGCTTAATGAGGTGGTGTGGAGATGACAACTGAGTCCACTTGCTTCCAGAGTATTCTTTTATTCTGTGTATACTTACTTTTTTTGTCTTTTTATACACATTATTTTGTTATATGTCTTATTTGTATATGTTATATATTATACCTAGTGTTATACTTTTATAGTGTTATATATATTTATTTTTTTCCTTAACTAGGGATCTACAGGCTTACGCCATATGGCATTTATTGTACTAACACAGTGACAGTAGCAATCAAAAGTATCTTGTATCCTTTACATTTGCTGTGACAATAGCTCTTAACCCCCTTTTTCAAAATGAAGTAATTTTGCTTTTCATCTCACTATCACAGGACATTCTGCATCATGAACTTATTTTATTACTTTTAAAAGCTGCACTATATAAAATAAGGTTTCACTGTATTTAATATATAAAAGTGTGCAGTTTTAGAAGTAAAGACGATCTAAAATGAGACTTTAAACCCCCCCGTGTTGTGATCTAATAGGAGGACGTTTTTCTGAAGGATCCATTTTCATCTGTAAACATGTTTAAGTCCACCCTTGATGCTTGGTATTAATATTTGCACTTTACAGTTTCCAAAATGCATGAGAAAATTGTATTAAGCAGGGATCTGCTCTCATCTACAGTATAGCCTCTTGGCCAGGGCTCTGCTCCCCCTCGCTCTCACAGTAGAAAACCTGAGATTGGCTTCAGAGAGATTTAGTCAGGTTCAGTGTCACACAGGTTGCTTTAAATACAGCCGTGTAAGGCAGGAAAAAGCATCCCACTGAACTTCCAAAAAGAAGAGAAGCTGTTTTTCGCTGCAGCAGATAGACTGATCCATTGGTTTTGTGCCCTCCCACAGCTTCATTAATGAAGGAGCTGATGAATGTAATGCAGTATGATATAATGACACAGTGTTTTGTGCTTAATGACTCTGAACTCAATGCCTCTCTCTCTCTGCATCTCTTTGCCCATCTCACTCATATTCATTGCATTCTCCACAGAGATAGATTTCCTGTTCTTCTTCTCCTCTCACCATCTAGAACACGTACTGGGCTGCACATTAGCTGCACATTAGCTGTATTAGCGAGCGAGGAAATCGCCTCTATGTGGGGTGACCTTGCTGCTACATGTTGGAGCTTTATTAACCTTACGTGATCGGTCAAACACACCTCACTTTGGTGAACCAGCTCTTGATGGGGGAAGACATTTTATGATAGAATTAAGCAGACCATCAGGATTGCTGGGATAACACTTTATGTTTATTATGAGCAGCTTGCCTTTTAGCTAAGATCATTACAGTTAAGCAGGTGCTGGTCAGATGAAGGTAGCTAGCTGCCCCTTATTGGCTGTGTATTGGCTGAGTGAGCAACGGCACATACAGAATTTCATGCCCCTATCTCTGCTATCCATTTTGCATGGGCTCTGTCTGCCTATATCTGCCCAAGACGATTGTGATTGGTTTAAAGAAATACAAACAACCCAGAGCGTTTTTCCCTTTATGCCAGAATGATAAATCAGTGAAGCCAGACTATACTCCAGTGCTGACACAGTGCCGCAGAGATAGGTCTGGCAATGCAAGACTAGACAAAATCTTTTCTTTATCAACATCAAAATTAAGTGTTTGCACTTAAATAATCAGTTGAAGTCAATCAGTCATTGTTGTCAGTTGACTCAGTTTTTAGTGTCATGGTATCTTACATAATGAGTTCCAAACTGTGTCGTATTCAGATTATAAAGACAGCATGGCATCCCTCAGTTGAATCAAATATCAGGAATCAATATCAGAAAACAATTTGGATTTTTTTCCCCAGAAATACCTTTTTAAAAAGCTGACCTTAGTTGATCTTTTTTTGTCTTGGTGGGTCTATTTGTAGCACAGGGCTGATGGTGCTACACTATTTGCCAGATTTGTGCCCATTTTGAGTACAGAAGAACAACCATTTTAGAGATGATTGATATGTTTCAGAGTTGCCATTAAGTGTTTAAACAGTAGAGAGTTTCCTGCATCAAATACATTCTCAAACAAACGGAAAGCAGCACGCTCTGTTGAATTTTATCTGTTTAGTAATGGATCGGTGTGGCCCTGAGCCTCTCACTAACAGTTTGTGTGCCTCTATGTTACCTGATTCTTGGTGGCTAAATGTAGAGTTGATACCATACATGCACCACCTGCACCATCAGACATCTTCAGAGGACATCCACGTGTAACTGGTGTGTATATTTCTATTTCAGAGCCATTCGATGAGGGTATGTTTTAGGAAGTTGTGATAAACCATCTGTCTTGCCAGTGGTGATATACTTGCCCCAGATTCTCAAGTTAATCGCTTAATCATATCGCCCATAATGCATCTTTGCTTCTAGCCAACCAACTTCTAAATCCCCATTCATGCTCTCTGGAAATTTACACTTTTTCCATTTATAGCCGTGAAGATTATCAAGCTGTAAGCAGAAAATGATAATGCACACTCCAGAGCTTAATGCATTTTGGGCACAGCGAGAGAGCTGCTGGTGTCGTCTGTCTTCTTCCTTGTGTAGAGGCAGTGACATGTTGCAGAGACCTTATCGGTGACTTTAGCCTCCATTCTCTGAGATCAAAGCATCGTCAAAAACCAGCCTCCTCCTGTGTATGACCGTTATTGCGTTCCTGAAGGAAAAAGTAGGGTAGAGGTGCATTCGGTCACTTTGTCCTTGTGATTTTTCTTTTTTCTTTTATACGGTAGTTGCTAAGCAAAGCCAGGAGAACTACAATGACCATGGTGAAACATGCTGTTTTTAGCCTCAGTCGTGGGGAATTGCTCCACATTAGCCACTCTGGAGCCTCTAGAGAAGGCTAAAGGGCTATGAAAGTGTAACGGGGGGCTAGTACTGTCTAACTACAGTATTAGCTTGGAACTAATACTGTAACTCGACATATTATCCATTTTGGTGTTAGCACAGAACCAGTCAATGAGAATGAATGAAGCAAGGGGATCTTGAAGCACAATCAGTCTCTAACATTCTTGCTTCTCTCTTAAGTCCCTCCTTTGACTTGTTTTATTCGGCCACTTTATTTTTACATTGGTTGGTAGGTTTTTCCCTGCGTGGCTCTGTGTGTGCATCGTGTTTGTTAATAATGTAGGGCAGGAAGGGAGCTTGTTTAGTGCATATGAGGAACAAAATCAGTGCATCAGCCTCTACCATCTATCTCCGACAGAAGTGTTCAGAGAGAGTAACTTAGGCGCTGCTCTGTAATGGCGGACACAACACTTTCTACTCATATATTAGTATAGAGCCCACAGCTTTAGATGACAGATAAGGGTTTGGCAGACGGTCCTCCCCTGAGATTTTACCTCAATACATCTCCTAAAGATATGGTTTGGCTATTTTGAAGTTGTATGAGGTACTTAACCATAGTCTGTGTGTTCTCTACAGTAGATGGTGTTATCTACAGTAGATGAACATTTCACACACATCTCTAGCAGGATACAATGATAAAGTGATGACATTTTACAGTATATCCAAAAGGTCAAAGGTCAACTTCGCTGTGGCATCATAATGTTTATGGTCATTATTCAACGCCATAACTCAGGAACGGAAGAGGAGACATTTGGTCGGATACTGAATTGGTGACACTAACCTTGAAACTGTGCTGATTCCACGTTTCGCCAAACAACACTTCATACCTTTTAAATTCCTTCACAAGTCTTCGCTACATATATTATCTAAGTCTAGACTGTATGAGTGTAAACTGTAACTTTACTGGTTGGTGGAGGCAAACAACCCCATGGTGGTATATCTAGTTTTGCATATTTACATCCTTGTTTAGTCACATTCTAGCCCCTGTTTTAATAAGAATTTGAATGTGATGAAAGCCTTTTCACAACCAGTGGGGAACATGCTGTTCCAGTTCATGTATTTGCACAATGTCAATGTTGACTGATGAACGCCTTCATCAGAAAAGCACAGGCTTTCTTTCAGCTTCCTTCTCATATATTTCTCCTGCCTTTACCCCCTCCTTTTCTAATTGCCTTTTTGTTTAATGTTCAGTCCACACCATCACGTATTAAAGAACATGTACTCTATGTGCCATCTGCAGCATCATGCCTGTTTTATTGGCTGATTCTGGTGCATTGTGTCCTGCTCGCTGCAGCTTTTATTCCTGTCATTTCCCTTGAAATAGCACTATGAGAAGGCTGTGATTGTGCAGTGATTCTGATAATGCCTGAAGAAATTGGCTGTCAAGGAAAATAAACCACAGTGCCACTGCTGTTACAAACATATTTGCATTTGAGAGTAAAATATCTCTAGTTTTTCACTTTCCTCCTGATGGTTGTTTATTAAAGCATAAAAGTCAGCAGACTGTTGTTTGTGTGAAGGTCTTTAAGTATGCCTGTATCCATTCACATACAGAGAAGAGTCATTCATTTGCCTCTGTCTTAAACTGAGGTGGCTTCGCCAATTCAAAACGCAGCGACTTTGAAAAACTGTAAACTCAGTTGCTCCAGTTGAATTCACTCAATCCTGCACTAGTTTCAGTTAAACCAGTCATTAAACATTTCAATAATACAGCTGTGCTACACTTCCTATGCTGCTTCTACAGTATGACCTGTGTAACATTGCTCTGTAGAAACTCCTCCTCAAGCTTCTTTTTGAAAGGCACGAGAAATCAAAGCCAACTAGGTCATTAAAGACGTCTTCCTCAGCTTTTCATTGAGCGGGGAAGGAAATGAGAGGAATGATGTAGTTATGTAAAATAATCACTACTTCCTCTGGGTATTGATCAGACTCTGAGCCTCCCTCCCATCTTTCCTGTCCAGGAATATGATATTATACCATCATACAGACCTGTTAATCCACAGCCATCAGACTGACTGACTCTGATGACAATAGTTTATATATATGTATTTTTGTTTTTAAAGTTATCACTGCATTGATATTCATTTATTTATTTATTCATCAGGAATGTGTTGAGATACACACTGTGTGGCACCATGATGTGTATAACACACCATTAGGGTCATTTTAATATTTGTTGTATTGCATTTGTATCATGTTGAATATGTTTTTCATGGCTGCAGCACGGGGGAAGGGCCCAAGACAAATTTCCCACTTGTGGGACAATAAAATAAATCTTGATCTTGACTCACTCCCTACAGTATCTTTTCTCTAAAAGCATTATTATATTATTCTTTCTTTTCCTATTGCCATAATTTCTGATGATGTCAATAGAAATCCCCAGTTTGCCTGACACTTATTGGAACATCTCACTTCACTAGTGTCTGATTATCTAATGATTAGAATTATGAATGACCCCCTGAGACACTGGCACACACTGAATCTCTGAATTTCTATATTTCTTCACGTTATTCATTTAACCTCAACTAAACAACTTTCCCAGACAAAAGATTGCTAGGTTTGAGTTTGGCAGAGTCAGTCAGATGTACAGTACCAGGCCTACATTAGGCACTAATGCTCTCTGTTAAAGCTCCTTAAAAATGTATGAGTCTGTTTTCTCTGAACGCCTGAGTTGTTATGTCCTCCACATGGCCCTTTTGTGTGCTCTGAATTAGAAAAAATGTTTGTGTCCTAGTGATTAAATTTACATTGCACTGGTCACAGTCCTGAACTGTCTGAGACAAAAGAACAATGAGAAAGATGTCACACGCAGCACTCTGTAGTACTGAAGTAAACATGGAGGCCACTAAAGTCAGCGTTTATGATGTCATTTATAAGTTGACGTGCAGTAGAAGTCAGCGAATTCATGAGCAGATGATGAAGCATCCTCTGGAGTGATGCACCAGACGTGTATCTTTAGCACCACATATGAAAGTGGCCCAAATCTGAACAGACTTTTCAGTTAGAGCAAAGACAAAGCCACCTACCAATACCTCTAAAGCTAAACTTATTAACCTGTTATATCTCATTTGTTATAAAAAAAACAAACAAACAGCTGCTGGCTCCAGCTTCATGAACCCACACATAGGAGAGCCATACAGATTTCTCATCTAACTCTCTACAAGGAAGCAAACTAGTGTCTTTCTATATTATTGATTCCATCTTAAGTTAGTTTTTTTTCGATGTATTTGTCCATGCTGTACTGCTATTCAACCTTGTATCTTAAAAAATGCTGTGGTGCTTTAGTGATCCTGCTCCACACGACAGAAATGACCACTAGCATGTGTTTGCATTGTTGCTGTGGGTGCCATCCGAGTCCCTTTGTCCTGTGTGTTATTTGGAAAACCCTTCCTCCACTTTGGCAGTTGCCCACTACTTAACAAGGAGGTCTGTTTACTCCACAAAGGCTGCTATTCACCCCACTATAGTCATCATCACCACTCGCTTATTCATAATTCGTAATCCCCTCTCGACAACGCTCAATTCAACCAGTTAGATAACCAGTCTGTGGTTGTCTGGAGGAGAAGACTGCATTGACAGGGCATGAAAGGGATTCAGCACTGGCTTCCGTTCATGATTGTCACCTGAATGAATAGTAGACAGCATAATTTAATCCTTTGTCAATTCCTGCTTCTTTGCTTCTTGACTGAGGTACAGTAGCTCACCCAAATGAACCAGCTCACCTAGAATAAACCAGTTTGGCCAACTTGAGAGAGAGAGAGAGAGAGAGAGAGAGAGAGAGAGAGAGAGAGAGGGAAATGAAGGCGGCAGATTAAGTGAGAAGCAGAGACAAAATGTGATGTAAAGGAGAGAAAGAAGATGGGATGGGGGAAAAGTGATACTTCAACTATTCTGCTGTGTGAGCACTGTAGCTCTTTTCTTCCTTTGGTGTTGCCTTGTCTTTCTCTTGGCCCAGAGCCACGGGCAGCTCCGGTATCACATGTAATCATTGTTATTTTGAGGCCAAGGACAAGTCTCTATTATCGTCCCTGCCCCTGTTAATGAGAAAACCAGAGTTCTGACATCCACCAGCACTATAATCTTCATCCTATTGTCACTAAGGTGGAATATACACCTCATATCTCCCAATTACATCACATACAGCTTCTTTTATCTCTCCAGTGATGGTTGTAGTCACTCTAGTTAGCAACGTGGCTCTGGGTATGGCAATGTTGGTCGCTCGGTCCATCACTTTGGTCCAGACTGAAATAATCAAACAATAAACAAGTGATGGATTTCCATTTCTGGTCCCCAGAGGTGCACACCTGACTTTTCATCTTTTCGGCACCATGTGTTTTCACGATTTCTCAACAACCACATATTATTTGGCCCCTGACTTTTCATCTAACACCATCATCACATCAACTTTTTAATTTTAATTTCTCCAATACTTTGACCAAGTACCTGTATAACTATTGACAGCCTCCAACTTGCCTTTCTGAGTGAAAAATATAAGGCATTTCTACAATATCGACTACTAGGCTACAAGCACTAAAAGTAGACAAAGCCCTGGTACCATGGCTGCAAAGTCAACATCATAGTTATATTTCATTTAAAGCTAATAGAATTATTCAGCTAATTTAAAAAGAACTTAAGGCTGTTTGTTTTGATTATTATTTGCTTTAATTAAAAACAAAACACTACAAAAATGTAGGATATTCATATACTTATAAGCCTAGAAGTTGTGATAACCATATTTGAATAATTTAAGGACACCTGTAAGTTGGAGAAATGGTTTTCATGTTCACCCTGTATTGAATGAATGCAGTGTGCTAATTAGAAAATATTAGGATGCTAACATGCTAAAACCAAGATGATAAACAGAGTAAACATTATATCTGCTAAACATCGGGATGTTAACATTGTCACTGTGTGCATGTTAGCATGCTGATGTTAGCATTTAGCTCAAAGAAGAAGAAGAAGAAGAAGAAGAAGAAGAATGACTTTATTAATCCCGCAACGGGGAAATTCGATTTTTTTTCACTCTATTATTATTAATGTTACACACACGCAGTCCCGAAATACACACACCTGCACAAACAGGACCTATATACATGCAATTGATGGAGAGATGTCAGAGTGAGGGGGCTGCCAGTGGACCGGCGCCCGAGCAGTTGGGGGTTCAGTGCCTTGCTCAACAGCACCTCGGCAGTGCCCAGGAGATAAACCGGCACCTGTCCAGCCACCAGTCCACACTCCATTCAAAGTACTGCTATCCATAACAAGACTTCAACCTCACGGACCTCTTAGTCTTGTCTCTCTTTCTTTGTCTGTTCTACATTCAAAATACAGTTTAGTTTCATTTGGACTGCTACTGTCCTGTGTCTGTAATTGGGAAAATGAGATGCTAAGACAATCTCAGAGGTTTAAATACCACCAGATTGCAGGCTGATGGCAATACAGCTTTGAAACTAACAGGAAAGCATTTTTGATTAAGTGCTTTTTCAAAAATGCACAACACAGCCTAGTTAACCTAGCTGGCTGTCATATGTCATCAAAAGGAAACTTGAAGCTTAATCTTGCCTGTGTACCTTCATTCCTTTCAATTTCAGAGATGAGATGAGTGATATTTTTTGCTAAAGCTACAGCTAATGGTAGAAATTAAGCTTTTGTCTCAAACCCTAACCCTGTTAGTGCTTTGCTATTGAAGCATCTGCACCTTGTTAACTCAGGTTTATTTGTATCACTATCAACATTGCCCCTCTTATTTCCTTTTTCTTGTTTTAAGGCATCATCCATAGCAGCTATGTTCACAATGATGACACCTCTTGAGACAGCCTGAGTGAGAGGAAAGTCAGGAGAGACTGAGAGATTCTGTCCAGGGGAGCTAGGAGAGAGGATTAAGATGAGAGAAAGAAGGAGGGATGGTAGCAACAAAAAGATATAGAGAGGAGAGAGAGGTCCATGGTGTGGAAGAGAGGTGCAGATTGAGGTGAAAGAAAGCAAAAAGAGGCAGGAGGAGGGCTCTGCTGCAAGGGGAAGAGAGGGCTTTCATGTCATCTAAAACGCATCTGTGTGTGCAGCTGCCGTTGGAAAACGAGACGCAATGTGGAATTGGGAGTGTTTGTGTTGGTTGATTTGGTGCCAAAATGTATGCAGCCTGTGTACCTTGCAGTGGGAGGGTGCAATGAGGTGGCCATTGCGACAAGCACTAAAGCGAGTCAGTGTTTGAAAGTTGAGGAAAACAGGAGGGAGGGAGGGAGAAGTGGGAGAAAAAGAAAGGACAGATAAGAGAAGAGGGGGTGGTTATAGCTTCTTTCCCTCAATACAGGCTGCAGATGCATAATCCACAGCTCGATTCACACAATCTTCACTTGTGGAACGGTCTGATTTGGTATTTATTTCACCGCACCTCACTATATATTATGCAGTGATGTGATGTTTCTGTCTGCATGTCTGTGTCTGTGTGTTTCCTGGAGTTGCATCTCTGTGTGTTGTGTCTCTGAGTTGGGAACAGGTTTGAAAGGAAACTGTGTGGCAGTGTTGCGTTATGGTCCCGTGCGGCCCGGTGTGGACTCGTGTGTACAGGATGGTGACACACAGAGTCAGGGATGGAAATTATTCTAATTAAGGGCATTATTGGGTGTTTGAACCTGATTATAGGCTTTAGTCCCACTTATGTAATCGTTCTAATAGGGTCAATTGTTTAATTCACACACTCTAGATGTGACAATGGAAATGTTTTCTTCTGTCTTTTTTTAACTTTATCTGTTACATTCCCTCCTTGTCTCTTGGGAGTTCTGTCAGTGTCTCTGTCTTTTATTACATTTTGTCTGTGTGTTTGCGTCTGTCAATCTGCCTCTCTGCCTCTCTATTAGACTGGCTAAATAAGAGTCGAAATGACTCGCTGCTGAGAAGATATAAACCCTGCTCTAGTCTCCAGCCTCCTAGAAAATATAGACTGTTGCCAGGCATATTTGGCAAAGGCATCTTTTTCTAGAGGTGCATTTCAAAGTACAAATCCTGAGCATTACACCAGTGTAGTAAATCTGCACTGCAGGCCTTAGCTAGTATAAACATAGGACATAAAGGTGCTGTCAACAGCTGCTCCATGTCAGACAGCAAAGACAAAGCATGTTGGTTTTTTTTTTTATGTGATGATGATTTTTGCTTCACTTTAATGCTGTGACTAAGAAAGGCTTTCATCTGGTAAATCAGGTGATCATCCTATTACACTTTTATTTATAGACCATTTGTGGTCACTCAGCAAACATGTTGCGGTCGCATGATTGCATAGTTTGTCAAAAAGATTCTGGTCTAAATCCAAACAGTATAGCATATTCCATAAATACCTATAGCATAGAATACATTCTAATATATTACTGTTATTATTATGACTATATTAATTTTAATACCATGTATTGTTCCAAGAAAAAGAAAATCCTCTATTCTGTTGAAAGTGATGCCTTTTACATCCTCTGAAGCAACAACAGCAGCTTGCTTGGAATAATATAGATTACAGTACGAAGCTGCAGTAAGTGTCATCGAGTGGCCCCCACGCAAAGCACTTAAGCAATTACTGCTAATCACCAAAGCGGTCGCCAGAAAATAACAAGAATATTACAGGTTATCACTTTAACTTTTAAGTGTTAAGCACCAAACATAGGCTACTTGTGTAACCATGGCTTTCTTCAGCAATGTGATGTGAATTTATGAACTTGAAATTAGATAATAGTCTATTTTATACTGTTACATACAATAAAGTGCAAATATTCTGCATCATGCTTTAGGTCCTGTAGGTTTGTAGTACAAACTGCTGTATTTAGTCACTGCTGTGTTTTTCTCAACCTGCCAAGAAGGATCATTAAGGTCCTCTATATTTCTGCTACTCTCTCCTAAAGCGTTGGTGAATTATGTAAAGTGGTAAGTGTTTATATAATAAAGGAAAAGCAATAAAAATGCAAATTTACTTTTGTTGGGAAAGCATCTTCTTTTAAAAAACAAACATCTGATGCTTCAGACATGGATCTATATTCCCACGCTTTATATTACTCATCGGTAATAACATGGTAATAGTGGGGTACTAATTGATAATAAAGAGTAATAAGTAGAGTTATGATTAAATGATAGCATATAATTATCAAAATAATAACCAGGTAATAGCATAGTATTACCAATGAGTATTTTATGTTAAATATTGTGATAATGATATTACTTGCAGTAAATTAAACAGATAAGAAAAATGAACTCTGTTCTGCCTTTTTGGTGCTTTTAGAAAACTGCTCAGATACAACAAATTGATTTTTGGATAAAAACGCAAACAAGAGGAAATTATTCCATTATTCCATTTTTATAGCCAACATTATTTTATCACACAAATTCATTTCTAAAAAAGTGTGACTGTTACATTTTAACGTGCAGTTTTCCACTGATACTAATTTAAAAATCAAGTCACATGATCTACTCTACACAACTAGAAATTAGCATTCCCAACAAATGTATTCGTTGGACCCAGCCCAAACGTTTGTTCCAGCTTCTTAAAGATTGATCCCAAAACTTAAATCCTACTTGACTGAGTAAAATCTTCAGTGTTGACTTCTAGCCAAGAATAAAGAGCAGAGAGTTATCAAACAAACTCCCGCAGGCAGTCAAGACAGTGAATGCATCGTCAAGTCTTTCCTTAAGTGTCTGTGACCTTCATTTTAGTGCTTCGCCTGAGTTTCCTAACTGATTTACACCCCATTAATCAGATTTACATCTCAGGCACACACACACACACACACACACACACACACACACACACACACACACACACTCACACACGCAAACACCCCACAGAAATGCTTCAGAGAGCAACTCAGATCACAGAAAGACACCCTGCATGTTGCGCCTGCCTGGCTGCCGTCTGATAAGCGTCGCCTGCAGCAGTCTCACTGTGAAAGCCGTGAGTAAAACAGGCTTCATCTGTATCGCTGCTCGTCCTGGACCGACCTGCTCAACGGTGCCCTGCTTTCTGTTAGGCGGCCAACAGGGGCTTTCAAACTCAGAACTCCCCATATTTTGCCAACATAAATGGCATTTGGGATCATTTTTTCAATGTAATTGCTAGAATGATAGTTGCAGAGATTACCCAAAAATCATGTAAAACTTGAACCCAATTAAATATTTCACTGTTAAATCAGTCACACACTGCATATACACACTATCTGTGGCAGTGACTTGATTCATAAATAATGAGGTTAACTGGGTAAAAGCCATTAATGCAAATTGATTAAAACCCTTTTCAATCCCAGAGGGAGGAGCCAAACGTGTTTTAAAAAAGTGTTATAAATACTTAGCTGTGACTCAAAATCACCAGTGAGGTCCCTAATAATTGTGTGTTCAGTGAACTACATGTAGCTTATATGTAACCCCCCCAAAAAAACAAAACAAATACAAACTGACAAACCCACACAGGTATATCACCTGACTCTTTCTTCAGCTCTTTGTAACTTCTTTCTCCTCACTTTTTTGGAACCTGGTGTTTCGATTCAGTCTTATCGCTCTCATCAGAATTATTTTCAGCCACAGCAGGTAGCTATTTTTAACAGAAAATCTCTTTAAACAGACTTCCTGCTCAGCACCACAGTTAAAGACTAGCTGGGGAACATAGAGGAGCTTTTCACAGCTAGAGAACCAGATATTTCCTTCAGGAATTAGTAGAAACCAAAAAACATAGGTGAAAAGAAGGAGTCAATATCAGACTTTTATTAATCGGTCGATCAAAAACAGAATTCCAGATGACTGCTAATGTTGTTAGGATGTGTAAGCCACTGTTTGCTAACAAAATTACCAAAACTTTTTCCGCTTCTCCCAAATGGCCATAAAAAAAGTTACTGTAGCTGTGAAGAAAGACATTTTTAACATAGATTTATTTAGATATTCGTTAATGTTGACCTGGAAAACCGAATAACCGAAAAACTGATAAACAGCCTGATAATACTCTGCTCAGCGGCCGTGGTCTCAGGTGTGCCGCTTTCAGGGAACTACTTCACTGAAAATGACAACAACCTTTTTCATGACAGCTGAGAGGTGGTGTCTGTTTGTGTAGTGCACAAAACACACTCTTACACATGCGGACACAGACCTGTCCGACTGGCCGAGTCCGTGCACTGAATCCTTGATGACCATGTATGAATCACTGTTTGTGTTCAACCAAGTAAGAAACACAGTACTGCATGCAAACCGTCTGAACACATGCTCAGTATTGGGGCTTCTAAATTGAAGCATTGGTGAAACCTATCGGCTGGCTGGCTGGCTGGCTGGCTGGCTGGCTGGCTGGCTGGCTGGCTGGCTGGCTGGCTGGCTGGCTGGCTGGCTGGCTGGCTGGCTGTGTGTGTGTGTGTGTGTGTGTGTGTGTGTGTGTGTGTGTGTGTGTGTGTGTGTGTGTGTGTGTGTGTGTGTGTGTGTGTGTGTGTGTGTGTGTGTGTGTGTGTGTGTGTGTGTGTGTGTGTGTGTGTGTGTGTGTGTGTGTGTGTGTGTGTGTGTGTGTGTGTGTGTGTGTGTGTGTGTGTGTGTGTGTGTGTGTGTGTGTGTGTGTGTGTTGCCCTCAGCGATGAATACAGGACTCATTAGAATTGCTGTCATGTCGCACCACTGCCTGCAGCATTTCATCCAAAGCACAGTGGAGCAGACAGTCACTTTTCAGTATCTAGGAGTACCACTCGAGATTAAAAAGTCAAAACTACCTCGCTCTGTTTCCTGTTCGGCCCTTTGCAATGTTTGAAAATGTTCTTCAAAGGGGAAGCGCGGTGTGGAACCAGATTAAGTTGTCACAACCTCTCTGTAAGTACTGAAGACGGATCCTTTAAATAGTAATGCTACCTTTAAAGTCAAGGTATGTTCGCTGGTACAAGTTTGTAACAACATGTTTTGATTTATCTTGACAGAAAATATATTTTGCTAAATGTTAGGTTAATTTTTAAGAAAAGGTAGACGATCCTTACATTTACTAGCTTAAGCTTTTAATTTGTGCATCCTCTCTGTGACTCTAATGTCATATTCACATTACTATAGATATTATTATAGTGACTGGAAGTGTGTCTGTCTCTGTCTTTGTGTCTGTCTTTGTCTCTCTCTGTCCGTCTTTTCTCTCTTTCTCTCTCCTTTTCTTCCTCCCCAACCGGTGCAGACAGATGTCCGTCCTCCACAGAGCTGGGTCTGTCTGACGTTCCTGCCTGTAATAGGGAAGGTTTTCGTTGCCACCGTACTCTACAGGGGAATTGTTGGGTCTATGTTTATCATAAATAAGTCATAGAGTTTGGTCATTACCTAGTTTGTAAAGTGTCCTGAGATAACTTTTGTTATGATTTGGCACTATAAATAAAATTGAATTGAATTGAATTAATGTCATTATTTTTATTTCATGTATATAGGACCTTTTAGGACAGAACATGATGCTTCCCAGAGAAGACATACGGAGCAGAAAGCAACAAGATGAGGAGATAGGACTGTTAAAATATGATGAAGAGAAATTTTTTAATGATTTAAATACAGAAGAATAAGTTTCAAATTTACATAATAAATTATAACCCAGACATAATACAAGGCTAATAAATAAAAACTGAGTTAAAGATAATGATGCTAAAATATTAATATTCATTCCTCATTAGGTCTAGAGGAATGAAACAACTGAGCAACAAAAAAATATTAGGTAAATCAATTAAATGGATTTTGAGGCAAGATTTAAAGATTTAAAGCTGCTTTAATTGACTTTTGAGGCAGGGGAACAGAGCTGTGTTGGCAAACAGTTTCTTATTTGCACATCCAGCAGACACAGAGCAACATTAGCATTCATCCGGAGTCCTGCTTCTTGCAATCATTCATTCTCCTTTTAGGGTAGCTCTTGTATAATCTCCACAAACTCCTCAGAAAAAGATCTGGGCACATATTCCCAAAACATTTTAAGGCTCAAAAGAACTCCCAATTTGCTGATTTAGGAGTAATATAAAATATAATATGAAATGTAATATCGTCACCCTGTTAAAATAAATGCTTAACTCATTTTCTTCAACTTTTAGGAAACACAAAAAAACTTGACACACTTGACATAGGCCATTATCTTAATGGGTAAAATCCCATGATCTGATCAACTGAGGATGTAGGCGATTTTACCATAGGTGGCCGGCGTCATGAGGAGAGGATTTAGGCAAAAAAAAAAAATGTTTTGACAAAAAATGACTACAATTTTAAGAGGGGCATGGGCATGTCAGTACTTATTTTAGGATTCCTACATGTTTTCTCTAAGAATATTTCACAAAGCATTTAGCGCAAAACAGCTCCTAAATCAGTGAAAAGTAAGAGGTAGTCAAGTGGACTCCAACATCACAGAGCAAATCCCCAACAATCCTAAAATGGCTGCTGATGACAATCTGCCTTGTAGAAACCTTTAATGATTGTGGGAAAGCTGAATTTATTTCCAGGCATACAGTATATTAACAAGCTTCCTTTTTTTGGCTTTTGCAGTTATCGTGACTCTGAATTTACTTTAAAAATGTCCTTCTGTTCAAGCCACAAGTTGTCCTTGTGTCCATTTTGGGTTTTTGTTAGCACCTCTCACTATCAGCCGTGCTTATTGTAGTCTGATAATTATGAGGCTTCTCACATGGATAATTGTTAACGAGCTCCCAGACATGTAAGAGGCTGACAATTAGCTGCACATGTACTGGAGTAGTCAGCAGCCTATATTACTCTGTGTGGTTATGACAACATACCTCCTACAGTGTTTCTATCAAGAATTCACTAGCAGAGACCCCAAACAGCCCAAGACGCTCGGTTTCTCTTAGCTTAAGACTTCTCCCACTTCCATGGTAGAAGTTGGTCTCTGTTAACTGTAAACATGGATAAGGCTTATTTCTGGGGAGCCCCATTATGTCCCCCACTCTGTGAAACTCTGTTCCAGGAATTGGAGGACACACTCAGCAGCAGCAGCAGCAGCACAACGATGTTTTTATGTGACAGGTGTTTATTAGATCCACAGAACACACAGAGGCGGTGTTTGATTAACAGCTTAATGCCAGTAGTGTTGACATCATGGTTAAATTTACAGCCTACCGTAACCTTGACCTTGTGCATTGTGTGCATTGACGTTTGTTAACCATATACTATCGCACCATGTAAGCAGCAAAATGTGACCCAGTTATATGACGCACATTACCTTAATGTGTAAGATGATATGTAGCTTTCGTATTTTGGTGTTTTTTGCGTCCACTCATAGAAATCGAACATTTTCTACTGCTTTCAAATATATACGAATAAACAATTATTGAAACCTTGCATGAATGTTGTGACAGAAAACTCACAAATAAATTGAGAGGTTCTCTTCCATCGCTTTGGATTAATCTTGTCAGGTTGAGCTGTGTTTTTTCCTACACTAAATGCAAAGATGAGGATGAACAAAATGTATATTCTTGGATGAGAGTTGGGACACAAACGTGCCTGCATGTGATATGATCTTTGGAAAGTGCCCTGCTTTCCGCCTCCTCTGACACACCATGCCTCAGTGATCACAGCACTGTTGTGGGACAGCTATTCTCTCGGGCTGCTTTCAATATTATCCAGGACCTGGGAAATGGGTTTTTCAAAAACTGTCCTGTGACAGCTGAGCAGGGTCTGGGGTTAAATTGCCTACAGAATGACTTGGCTCTGATGCCCTCCTGGAGAACATATTTAGGGAATATGAGAATCTAGTGTTTCAATGACAGATAAACGAGGTGTCGAAGATACGTGAATTTGAGCCTGGATACCTGGTTGTTTTGAAAATGTTTCCATGATGTAACTGTATCCACCCTGGAAGAAATATATGCTGTGTGTTATTTTCCTTCAGACTGCTGCATTAAGGGTGACTGTGACATAATGTGACATTACTGTGTGGCTACAGAAGAGCTATTTTAAGTGTGCTGATGCCTTCAGGAATAGAAACAAGGTAATTCTACACAGGAGGCCGTATGTTCAGCATAGTCAAAATGTTTAGGTGTTGGGTTCTTTTATTATTCCAGGGTTATATGTGGGCGGGCCTGAGACTAAAGATGTATGACAACAATGAGAAGTAGCTGCACTTACATGTGTTGAGTTGATTGAGCTGAGTGTCTCTGTGACACTTAAGAGAGTGTGGACAATGTGTGGCCTCTGGTCTTGGCAGGGCAGGACTAGCTCCGACAGGCTCATGTTGTGAGGCGAAGATGCTTGACATTTAAATCTGTCCCTTTTGAGAGGGGCGATTTTATGTGCGCCTGTATGTGTCCGTCTTTCTGTGTGTGTGCGTGTGTCGGGGCAGCTGGGGTAAGAGTTTTGGGGGGGGGTTAGAAAATGTTAGAAATGTCATTGCTCCTTATACTGTTTCACTTTGAAAAGGTGACTCTCTCTCCCTTTCTTTCTCTCTCCCGCTCTCTGTCTGTTTGTCCCTCTGTCTGTCTCTATGCTTCTGTATCTGTCTCTCAGATAAGTTGTTTGGAAAGCGGCTGCTGCAGGCCGGGAGACACATCATGTCTCATAAGTCTTGGATGAAAACGGTGCCCACGGAGAACTGTGATGTCCTCATGACGTTTGCAGGTCAAGAACTCACACACACTCACATGTTTGTATTTCTATACTTGTGAGGACCGTCGCTGACATAATGCAAGTTTAAAATGAACCATCACAACAACATTCCCAGGGTCAACCCTTACATAAACCTACGTGCCACTAACGGACATTTTGATTATATCCAAATTGATATATTCTAAGTATTTGGTTTTTTTCCAATTACTGTAACAGTTCAAAACCATAAGATATTCAGTATAATATCATATGAAAACATGAAAAGCCAATCCTTACATTTAAGAAGCTGGAACCAGAAAATGTTTGGCATGTTTGCTTCAAAAGTGAATCATAGAATGTATCAGCTGTAAAAAGAAGTTAATAAATATCTGTATAATTAGCTACAGTATTTGTTTCAGCTCTAGTCCATAACAGCAAGTCTTAACCCTCAAACAGCCCTTTGAGGAAGTGTCTTAAAGTTAAAGTCTAAAAGTCGGTCCGCTCGAATATAGAAGTAGAGCCCACACATGGCACATTTGCATTACACAATTTAAGACAAATTTGCCATGTGAAATACACCCTTTTATTTTAATGCTGTACATTTACTGCAGCCCTACAAAATGTAAAATATAATCTCACCCATCCATTATCTGTCCATGCTAATCATGTGCAGGTCAGAGGGCAGCTGAGGGTGAAAGGCAGGATGCATCCAGGTCGCCAGACTATCACCGATCACACACAGAGACAGCTATTTAGAGTCGACAATAAACTAACACCTTCATGTCTATGGACTGTGGGAGGAAGCCGGAAAAAACCTGGAAAAAATCCATGTTAACACAACAGTAGGGATCAGTACAGCTACATACTGTTAGTAAAGATAGGGATCATGACTATTCCATTAGTCATGCTACCTCAGTGCACTTTCTTTACCTACGAAGGTCAGATAAGCCTTTTTATGACCAGTTTGAATCTCTGAACTACAGCTATAGAGAGCAGAGTCAGTCTCAAGTGTTTGTCAGCACGACTGTTCATCTCTAGCTGCTGCTCAGGAAGAAATAGAACAAGACTGTGGGAGTACTCCCGGCAGCACATATGTACAGTGATGCGTGGTTAAGGCTGAAATGTATTTTTATTTTTCATTTCCTGCCACAGACACTACAGATGACCATACGTTGCTATGGCTACTGAACCACATCCGGCTGGGAATCCCAGAGCTCATCATCCAGATACGACATCACAAGCACACACGAGTCTACGCATTCTTCGTCACCGCTACATATGAAAAGTAAGGCCTCTCTACAAAGGTTGTCTATTGTTAGCGACACGTTTTTGCAAGGGTGTATTTAGTCATGAATTTGTGTGCTTAATCTTGACATTATGGCTGCAACTACCGGTAATCATTATTTTAGAGATTTATTAATCTAGTCTTAAAAAAAGATTAATTAAATATTTGGTTTGTCTATAAAATGTCAGTGATGGCATAAAACAGACTAATGCAGTTAGAACAGGTTAATGTTTGTATTTTTTTCTTGACAAATGACTCAAAACAATGATAAATGATTGATTCTATTGACCGTTATCCAGATATCTGCTGGGTTCACCTGTAGCCCAGAAGTAATCATAGCCAATGGGTCCAGAGATTGGCTTCCAGTTTATGCTTTGCTTTATGCTCCCAAAATGTAGACGCATTCCTTCAAATTCATTAAAATATTTCTAGATTTATCCTTTAGATACCTTTAGCTGAACAATATTCAAGCTTGCCAAAGAAATCCATAACAACTCACTTTGTGATTTTATCTTTCCTGTCTTGAACTGCTACAGTACAGGTACAGTAGTGCTGGCTGTTACTGCTGTTTTAACTGTAGCTGTGTGAATTAATCACCCTGTCATCCCCGAGACAGAAAATAAATACTGCAATATAAATCACAGCTTCTTCTTGTAGTTTCAAGTTCAGTTATTTTGAAATGCTACAACTGGAATTTGGTTGTTGAAGACAAAAGTATCCCTACAGTACTGTTCTGTGCTGGTGTAATATTGTACCTTTGTTTATTTTGGCATTATATTTAGCTGCAGATATAGTAGGCACAGCAGTTTTGCTCATACACAGTGAATCATTAGTGAGGCTGCTGTGATGCCTGGTTTACTGTATCAGCACCATTAGAGGCGCAGAGCGCCTCCATCTGTAGATTATTTGGTTTTACAGAAGGTTAGAGTCAGGCTGAACAGTATAGACTGTATTCACTCTGATTACACTCGCCAGGGGAATTGGGGATGAGCCCAGGGTCATTTTAATCTTAGCATTGACTTTGGTGTATAAATACTGAGAAACACAATCCAGGAGATCAGGGTGGCACTTACTGTCCCATACTGCATTTCACCTCCTCTCTGCTGACTGTGCATTTGACAACGAGCCTCTTGAAAAAAAAGAAAAACCTGAGAGTCTCAACCAAACCCTTTTACCGATGAATGGAATAGGAATAGACAGATGGCTGGAGGGAATGAAGAAAGAGAGCCCGATGGAAACAGATGCAAGAGAGAACGGGAGAGAAAGAGTGAAGCGGAAAGACAAAGAAAAAACAACAGGGAGGACGGAGAGAGTGCTTTCTGGGTTTTAGATGAAATGCTCTAGTAAAATGATATTGTGTGATGAGAAGCTCCCCTATATCCACACACACACACACACACACACACACACACACACACACACACACACACACACACACACACAACTGCTGTTGGATAGGTTGACCTACATTTCATGTGATAGAAAAAGTAATCCAGAAATTGTTCCATCCTTTCAAACTCACCTTGAATAGTCCTTCTCTTTGCATACTAAAGCAGCAAGAATTTTCCTACCAATCTGTCCAAAGTGAGAACACCAGCTGAGGGCTCCAGGTGTGTTTTCTGTCAACTGCAGGCTTGTCCTTTAATATACTGTACTATCAACCGAAGTGACATTGCCCTTTCTCCTATGTGTTTGAGAGACCAGGGGCTATTTTTTACTGAATTGTTTTTGTTTTAGGCCAGTCTTAAAGTAATATTGCTGCTGGATTAGTGTACAGACATTTGACTACTTAAAGGCTAAAAAGTTAGCCACCCTGCTAAGGAGAACTGTGGACTAAGAGCTGTGTTATCTGGATTAATTTAAAGTCTGAATAGCAGTTAGATCTAAACTAAAAAACCATCCCAAGTGTAGAATATCTGGGTAGCGGATAAAAACAGCTGGGGTCACAGTGCTGATGTGTGTGTGTGTCATTTTCAGAAAGTCTACATTTATTATTTTGGAAAGAACTATAGCAGAAAGAAAAAAGCACTAACATTTACATACTCAGTGCAGCATAGAGTAAATGTCCTCCCTCTCTTTTCATAGCTGACACATCATCCATTACTCATCTCACAGCTCTGACTGTGCAATTTACAGCATGCCATCCTGTACTGCTGAGTTTATACATTACGTCTGATGGATATTTGCTAAATTAGCATAAACCTTATGTACAGTGTTTTTCCCTCAGCAGCATTCTGCTCTTTTACAAGGTTTGCTTTGTCCACTCACCACCTTTGACTGTGTATCCAAATTAAGACTCCTTGTATTTGTGGAGAGAGAGTTTAAAGGCGATAGAGTTTTTAATTAAATAAGAAAGAGGAAATCTCATCAAGATTCCTGGCAGCAGCAGGAGCTTTGCAGTTGTTGGCTTAGATTACTAAACAGTCTGTTTAAATAGATACAGCCTGGCTTTTTTTCTCAGACAAGGACCTTTATTGTGATGGTGCTGCGCACTAAGCAGTATTCAGCGGTGATACAGGAGCTTACCCCTCACAATTCTGCTGTAATCCATCATGGTGCTGATCGTACCTCAATGTACTGACCCTCCAAGTGCCGGGAGCTGCATGATGGATGGATGTTACAGGCCCACCTATGCTGTGCTCCTGTACGTGTGGATATAAGCTATATATACACATACATGTGGCAGAGGGAGGTAAGCTGTCAGTGTGGAGGGAGCAGAGGGTGTGGTGCTGTATTATTACTGCGATTTCAGCACAAAGCCACCGGGAAGGACAGAACGAGGGGGAAAGGAGGTGATGGGATACAGGAGGAGGATGAGGAGGGGGAGTAGGAGACAAAGGAGAGGACTGAGGGAAATAAAAGGATGAAGAAAGAATTGGAGAGTAGACAGAGTGGCTGGAGAAAGGAGGAGGGAGGAAGAGGTGATGGGAAATGAGATGATGAGAGAGAGTGATGAGGTTAAAGCATTAGAGGAGAGTTCAGATGACTTTAACACTATGAAGGACAATCCATCCTCGCTAATGTTATTGTTTGCTGTTGGTTTTTGTAATCCCATTAAACAACTCGCCAACTGTACTGTGGTCATTTACAGTAAAATGTTTTCTATTTACATAATTCAGTACTCAGATCTTCTGACCGATTGCTCTTATATATCACACGGTCCAGGTTTAAAACAAAGGGGTATCGTGCTTATACCGTTTTAGCGCCAAGAAATTGGAAATGCTTCCCCCTCATTGTCAGGTAATTTGAGTCTGTACTACATTTTAAAAGGAGCTGTACTTGATTAGAACATTAATAAAGCAGCAAACAGATATCTGTTATGTAAAGATATAGTGGAGTAATGGCGTCCTGAGCAGAGAATAAAGTCACTCTCCCTGTGTGGGTCTGTGATGTAATCTCTCTGTTGTTTGTTTTGATAGCCAGTCTGGCCGCACGTGAAAAAATTGTGGTATTTCATGAATTGGGGAACCTTCTTTGAGAGCTCTGCGGAGGCAATCCCATCCCACTCCTTTTAAAAATGTTTAAAACCCTTATTTATTGGTGGCTGAGTGGTTGGAGCAGTCACCCCATGTAAAGAGGCTGAAGGTCCCAGAGGCAGCTTTCGTGGGTTCAACTCCGACCTGCGGCCCTTTGCTTCATGCCCCCCTATGTCAACATTAAAGAGGAATTACTTTTTTAGGTAAAAGTCCCTCATTGTCAAAGAAAAGGTGTATTAAAAAATAAAACCTTCGATATTTGTCGTGGGAAAAGTCCATTGTTGAAGTGATCAACTACTGCTATCTCCAACACCCCAGAACACAAATTATGCTCTGTAACACCAGCAGGGGTGGATTTTTGTTTAAGGTCACTCGTTGTTGTCCTGCAGTTTGTTGCGAGGTGCTGAGGAGATGGGACTGAGGAAAGCAGTGAAGCCTGAGTTTGGCGGAGGAACACGAAACTTCTCCTGTGACGAGGATTACATCTACGAGAACATCGAGAGCGAGATTTGCTTCTTTACTTCACAGGTCAGTGTAAATGTGCGCGCGCACACACACACACACACACACACACACACACACACACACACACACACACACACACACACACACACACACACATACACACACACACTCGTAAGTAAATGTGCCTCTCTCCTCCTCTTATGTGGTGCAGGAGAGGCAGAGCATCATTAAATACTGGCTGGACAATCTCCGTGCCAAACATGGGGAAGTGCTTCATAATATCAACTTCCTGGAGGGCCAGCCAATCAGTAAGTTCATGCTTTATCAGTACTGTGTTGCTAGACACTAATCTTTGTTTTTATTTAACAGAAGGCAGTGCTTTGGACTATTGTGTTGGATTTGATGGTTTACTCTCGCTGATTTTCCATTGAGTTTTATCTTTTGTATATCTACTCTTCTTTCTCTCTCTAGAAAGTTAAATGTACAGTCATGTACAGTTAACTTACTTCATTTTGTGCTTTATTACTCTCTGCAGTCCCGGAGCTGAGTGCGCGAGGTGTGATCCAGCAGGTATTTCCTCTCCATGAGCAGAGGATCCTCAGTCAGCTGATGAAGTCCTGGGTCCAGGCTGTTTGTGAGAAACAGCCTTTAGGTTAGTAGAACAAGATACTCATTCGCAGAGACACAATAACATATTATATGTCATACTCTATTACAACCCCAGGACAGAAGAAAGTACTTTTAACATAGTGGGAATCACTAACTTTGCTCATGGTTCCTTGTTCTATCCTTTAACCCTCTAAAACCTACAGTATAGTAATGCCTGGACATAGTTTTATATTTCTGTTGAGTAACTCCATAGTCAACCAGGACATTTCTTGTTGTCTCAGCGTGATAAGACGTATCAATCTGTTTTGGTGCAAATACACCTTTTGACAGTATCAATTAGTTATAGTCATACATTGGATATTGTCCAATATATTTGAGTGTTTTGTAGTGGTGTTGTCCTAAGATTTTGGTCATTATCACATTTGAGAATGAATATCAAAGTGCTATACTGTATATCATTGGAAAATAGACATTACTGCAGGCACCACATTCATGTCTAGCATAGCTTACCATTGACGCTACACTGCTCTTTTTATCCTTTTTTTAATCCTTCTTATTTGTCATTTTTTACTGGTGTTTACAGATGATATCTGTGACTACTTTGGGGTGAAGATCGCCATGTATTTTGCCTGGCTGGGATTTTACACCACATCTATGTTATATCCTGCTGTGATCGGATTTGTGCTGTGGATGCTGACCGAGTCAGATCAGGTGAGGAGGGAAGCTATCACAGCCTGAAACAACTTAAATAGCCTGTACATATATATGTGTGTGTATATATATATATATATATATACAGAGAGAGAGAGAGAGTCTGAGTGTTTGTTGTTTCAGACGAGCCGTGACATCTGCTGTGTGGTGTTTGCACTGTTCAACGTGGTGTGGGCCACTTTGTTTCTGGAGCGATGGAAGAGAAGGGGAGCAGAGCTGGCATTCAAGTGGGGAACACTGGATACGCCGGCTGAATCCCTGGAGGAACCACGGCCTGAGTTTCGGGTGAGAGCAACTCTATCCATTGCCATATCATCTTCATATCTTCTTCATCTCTTTCAGGCCCTTTTATGCTTTCTCTCTCTTTCGGCAGGGAGTCAAGCGCTGCAGTCCCATAACGGGATGTGAGGAGTTCTACTATCCTCCGTGGCGGAGGCGTGTATTCAGGTGGCTGGTCAGCCTGCCCATCTGTATCCTCTGTCTTTGCTTTGTCTTCCTAGTCATGCTCATCTGCTTTGAGCTGCAGGTCAGTCAGCACCTGATTTCTTTTTACATGTCCCGCTTTTAAAAGTGTAGCAATAAAGGTTTTTTATGGTTAAAATCTCTTTACCCTGCATCTGTACCTTTAATAGTACAGTAGTTTTGTCACATTTCTTTTATGGGTGAACGTAATGATGCAGCTAAGTTCTGCAGGCTATGGGTTGATCTTGATATAAATAAAACAAGAGAAAATATGTTATTACCTTCTCCTTCAAAATGTTGGTCTAAGAGGCAACACAACTGCTTTAAAAAAACAATGTTTCAACACTATTGTGTCTTCATCCGAGTCAAACAGAACAACAACAAGGAAAACATACAGTATATATAGTCAACCCACAACAGGTGAGCAATCCTCATTTGAAAATTGGTTGGACAGGATTTCACATCTATTGGATGGTAAACCCACATATGGGTGTTGCCATTGTCAGTGACCAAAGACCCCCAATCACACCAAGGCTATGGAAAGAGGCAAGGACAATGATCAAAGATGGCGGTCCTTTGGGGCTATGACACATGCGCAGTAAAATTTGGTCTGCAATTGCTATGATGAGCCTCATGTCATAGCCCAAAAGTGCCGCTATTTTTTTTAGTAACATAGCCTCTTTGTGCTATTCTTGAATCACACCAGGAACTACACAAATCTTAAAGTTACAGTGATAAAAAGTAAAAAAAAGTCCTGCATCCAGCACTTGTGACAGATCTGACCTGAAAAATTCAGTTAAGGGGAGACACTATGATCGAATATGGAACAAATTTTAACCTTAAAATATCATCTTGAAACTTCCCCAGTTGATTACTTACAATCAAACATTTTCTGAAATGTTATGTTTGAGTATGCAAATGAAGCAGTACCTAATAAAATCAGCTAATTTTAGCAAACATTTCCAGCTTAAGGTGAATTTAGGATAAATCTGCAAATGCAAACAGGGAAAATGTAGTAAAATAAACACCTAGATGTGTATTTTTGGTTGTTTACTTTCCACTAGTCTGAAAGAAGACATGTTATGGAAGCATATCACCACGTCGAGGAGAGGATTTATTTATTTTTTCTATCCTTTCTTTTCCCTTGGAAAATCTCTGTCCTTGAGCTGAAAGGCACCTGATTCAGACTCATGCTGCTGTTAGATGCATGCACGGGGAACCCAGTTTCAAATAAAATTGTGTCTCTGCAGGAGTTTGTGATGGGGATCAAGGAAATGCCTCGACTAGCTCGCTTCATCCCAAAAATCATGCTAGCTATCACTGTGACTGCATGTGACGAGGTGTACAGGAAAATCGCCTGCTGGCTCAATGACATGGGTGAGAGATCTGAGATTCTTTAACACTCGTCATGGATATTTATACTATTACATTGTTTATGAGTGGTAAGGGTTGATTTATATTCTTTATCCACAGAGAACTATAGACTCCAGAGTGCCTATGAGAAAAATCTCATCATCAAAATGGTTCTTGTGAGTGTCTTTTCCTATATCTACACTAACCGTGTGATTTTAAACTTTCCTTTTCACACAGCTTTGTTTTTAATGACACCTGGCATTTATTTCTCTTACAGTTTCAGTTTATAAATTCTTATCTCAGCCTTTTTTACATTGGATTCTACCTCAAAGACATGGAGCGCCTGAAAGAGGTAAGAAACACCCCATGTTCCTCGGTCACCTAATTATTTTGACCTCTAACATCTGTTGTTTCTCCCATCCTAAAATGCTTTGCTCTCTCTGCTTACATGCATTGATTTCCATAACTATCCATCTGCACATCTCATCCATTTGTCCATCTGTGGAAGATGCTGGTGGTGTTGTCTCTGTTAAGGAGTCTGCAGCGGCAGGTCCGGGTCAATGTCCTGCCTTCCCTCTTCTTCAAGTTCCAGATGCTTGTGGTCTCTGTTCCCTGGTTCTTCAGGGCTTTACTCAGGTCAAAAGTATGATCCCTGTACATCCACATTCTGGGCGAGAGGTTAATAGTCCATTTCTGAGCACCTCGGTTTTAACCCCTGCATGCTCCGTGCCAATCACGGTATGAACTTGAACTACCAACATGCTTTGTATAAGTGTTTGTTTTGATTGTATTTGTAGTGAAATCCTTGCAACTTGTCATCACGTCAAAAATAATAATGTTTTTCTTGCTTCTTACTGTAAAATCTCTATTATGGAAACACGTAGCTTTCACCAGACAGAAATCATAGATCAGAGATAGAGAATTTAAAATATAGCTGTCATAAGATAATGTCACAAAGTATGCCTCCTCATCTGCGTAAACTGTATGATCATTCACAGTTACAGTTGAATGGTTTGGATATTTTTTTCCTTTAACATTGGGAAGTGGAGTCTGTGGATTTTTTTCTATTGGCCTTTTCCTTCCATGCAGTATGGGTGACTTTTTTTGTGGGATTACTCACCACAGTTTTTGTAACACTCTCAGCCAGAGTGCTACCTCATTGAGCTCATCATATTCTGTCAACATCACCTGACTTCCATATTTAATCCCCAACCAGTACAGCCTGCTTCTGCAAATATTTGTCACAGTATATTTACCTTCTTGTTAAACAATCATTCCACTTAGAACTGCATTGCAACACAAGAATAAAACCACACTGAAAAGGAGTCTTGGTTAAAGGAGGATTCTGAGACTCTACTCCAATCCACTTTTTGTCAAATTCAGCAAATATCTCCTCACAGTATGCTAGCTGTCCTTTCTGTGTGTGTGCTGAATAAAACAATACGGTGTTCATACACAGCCCTGGCTCTGTAAATTGGGAAACAAACAAAGTGGCATGGACGGAGTCAAACATGGCTATTCCACTTCATGCTTGTGAACAAGACGAGGAGTAAAGAGAAAGACAGTGGGGGTGGAAAGGGTCTTTCTCCAGATGCGCAGACTCCACCTTTAATTTTCATATTGTAGTTAAATGAATAAATAACAACGGCTGCCTGTCTCTTACCAAAGGTAAGGGAAAAGATGGCTAAAACAAAACACCCTGGTGTAGTCCTGAAATGAAAACCATCTGGTGATCAGCTTGATTCTGCCAGTGTGACTCTGACGTATCTATGCCGACTGTTGCAGTAGGTAGCAGTGGGAGAATATTATCCCCTTTTCTCTTTTTCCAAGGTCTCCCGTCGCTGGCTGAAAGTAACATTCTGTCCATGTTCTCGCCAGGAAGTCATTGTGGTTTTGTGTTTGCGTTCTCTGCTGTAAGATATTGTGCGAGAGCATTATTTGATATGGAAACAACTGCTTTTAGATTGAAGCCAATAACAGACAGTAGGCTTTGTGATGCAAATATTATGGCCTATCCACTGAGTGTATATTAGAAGGCTGAAGTACTACGTACTCACTGCTTGATTTTGAGTGTTAAAGGATAATTCTGGTTTATTACATCTTGGGTTCTCATATTTCTGCATTTAACTAAGTAATGACGTTCCCAAATCATGAAAACATTTTATAATTATAAAAGTTATAATAAACCTGAATTAGCCTTCAAGTTAAGCATATTTGTACTTCTTGTTGTGTGTGTGATTTGGATTAGTTTGGTAAATTATGAGTATTACTGATTGCTTTGATTGTCCATGTTCATCAGTCCTTGGCCAAGGAAGATCATATACCATTGAAATGTTGTTTCCATGGTCTTAAAGGGCGCATCCACAGTGAATCCCATTGTCCAGAAAACTGTGGCTGCACTGCTCGATGTTGGTTCTTTCAAACACATTGCCCCTTTAAGAACCAATCAGACGGATTACAATTTAAATGTATAGGTTAATGTTCAGCAGTAGTTTTCTGTCTTATGTGAGTTGCTTGTTGATTAAGTCTGCAAACATAAATTGTGTTTTGATTGATTCGTAGCATTTGTTCCATGAGGGTGTATCCTGCTGCTTTCTCAGCCTGTTCTCGTGCTTTCTCCTCTGTCCTGCTGGTCCTTGTTTGCTCCATCCACCCATTTCCAACCCCATGCATCCTACGTGTTTCTTTTAAATGCTCTGATGAGTTGGACCGTATATTCACAGCATGTTTGCTCAGTGTGGTGGATAATTTTTCTCTGAATGTTTCTCTCTGTCCTTGTCAGATGCTGGCCACTCTGCTCATCATACGCCAGTTCCTTCAAAATGTGAAGGAGGTGCTGCAGCCTTACCTGTATGAGCGCCATAAACTGGGTGAGCTCACACCGCGAGCTGTGTGGGACCTGCTGGTGTCAGTGCTTCTAAAATACGCCCGGCTGGCAGCTGGAAAAGCCCAGGCCTCTCCCACTGACCAGGCCATGCCAGGACCTGGACTGAGGGGGACCAGACCCGGGTTGGGGCATCTAGATAGAAGGTCAAACTCAATATCTATAACTCCCATTAGATTTAAAAAATGCAGTAAACATACACTTGCAAATATTAACACTGGATGTCAAAAAGAGATTAAATGAATCCTTCACCAATGCAGTGTGAAGCATGCAGTAAGATAAACTGACACTTTCCCATCAGATCAGTGGGTTGAACAATGACATTTAAGTGTTTTCAGTTGTCATTCACACTCAAAGCCATTTTATCTGCACTTGACATTGTCTCCGTGCTGCAAGCAGTTATGATTCATGCCAGTGGGACACCCATGTAATAGACACAACACCGCTGTGAGTGGTTAACACATTTTGTCTGATGTCTATCTGTCCCTTAAACTCCTCTCAGGGAAAAGAAGTGTTTGAATGGGGGATGCGGGGTGCCTGATGAGGAGGATGGAGGTGAGAGGGACGAGGCCGACAGCGGGAGGTTCAGTGAAGGGGAGACGGAGGAGGAAAGCGTGATGGACTGCGGTTTGAAGCTGAGGAAAGTCAGCTTCATAGAGAAGGTATTTGCTGTGTGATAACAGACACTTATGAAGCGTTAGTATGCTTATGCTGTAGCGCTAATCTGTGTTGTTGTTAAGGTGGACAGAAGGCCAGTCTGCAGTGGGCCCCCCATGGACACTAGTTTCCTGGAGGAGGGGAGCCCCACTATGGTGGAAAAGGGAATGGACCCTGCCTCTGTATTTGAAATGTGTGATGACGATGACGATAATGGCATCCATGATGTGAAGGAGTCAGGTGGGGGAGCAGCAAGTGTGACTGAGGGATTTAATAATGCTGCTGCTGCTGCTGCTGCTGCTGCCAGCGCTGCCCCGCTACCTTCTGGGTCTGAGAGCAACACATCACTGCGACACAGAAGAAGAGGCAGGAGCACAGAGAGACTTGAGACCAAGACAAAAAGGGAATCATGGATTGACCCCCCTGAACAGAGAGAGAGTAATACACTCACTCAGGCTGAGATGGAGAGCTGCATGCAGACTTATGCTGTAAGGCAAATTCCACAATTTGACAAGTGTATTGTAGAGATAGGGAAACAATAAACTCAGGCAAGAATGACATTAATTGGGGCCAGGAGGCTCCTACAGCTTTCCAGAAAACTTTTAACAGTTTAACTAAAACCCTCTCACATATCTTTGAGCTTCTAAAGCAATTAGTCAACTGGAGGATCCCTTAATTGTATAGTGGTAGGGTAAGAAAACACCATGACGTGTATACCATGCTATTTTATTTTTGCATTTTAAAACCTCCAAACCTTCAGTATTTGCTCTCTACCATTTACAGAAATTAAAAGTGAGCCACAACTTTGCACTTAAAAACTGAAGTTTGTCCTGAACACGTCAGCCGATGAGCTGACCAGGAAGTAGATCTTATTATTTGAGATGATTTCTTTTAAATTCTTGAAAGCTGTAGGTGACTCATGCTCCTCTCACAGATTGACATAGTTGTTGCAGGAATCCTTGTTTCCCGAATCTCTACAATGTATGAATAGACCTTTACACAAAAACGTGACCACAACCACTAGGTAGTCAAACTGCTCCTTAAGGTATTCAATTAACTATTTTTTATTAATTTTAAAGATTACATTTTTATTAATACCAATGTCCGTATTAATTTTGCTTATCAATCCAATTCTTCATTGATTCCCTTACTGATTCCTGATCAATTATCTGTGTGGAAAAAAAGAAAGATTTACATGTTTTCTGTTTTGTTGTCTGAACGCAGTGTAGTTGTAATGAGAGAATATTTTTACAATATTTTTCATTTAGATTATACAAATTAAAATGTTGTATAATGGGAGGTAAAAACTTTGCCATATATAGGTTTCCATCTGGGCATCTAGACGGTCATTCTCCTCATACTTAGCTCAGGTTTCATACTTCTTGTAAACAAGCACTGAAACATGAATACATGAGTCCCCCGGCCGTCACAGTTGCATGACACTCCACCAGTGTCCTGAGTGTGATGTGAATAACACTGGGTTATGTTCCAAAATGTCATACTATATGACAGCTTAACAAAGCTAACAACATAATTTTTTTTATCTGGTACCATTGTGTATTGATTTGCTCTAAAGAAATTCAGTCGTGTCTCCTAGTTGCATACAGACTGCACTTAACTTGGCAGAGATGTGGTTTAAAAGTCCGCTCTGCCCCTCTCAGGACACCTTCCAGGACTACCAAGAGATGTTTGTCCAGTTTGGCTATGTGGTGCTCTTCTCCTCCGCCTTCCCTCTGGCTGCCATGTGCGCTCTCATCAACAACATCATTGAGATCCGCAGTGATGCCTTTAAGCTCTGCACCGGTCTGCAGAGGCCCTTTGGAATCAGAGTGGAGAGCATCGGCCAGTGGCAGGTCAGAAATACACTCTGTTAAAGTTAACACAGGCGCATGAGGTTAGGGACAATTAAAGGAACTTCAATGGCTTGATTTGAAGACAGTTGATGATCATGTGAACGCACTGAATTGATCAATTACCAATGATTGGCTGGAGTAACTGAGCAAGACTGAACTGAGCTATTGGAATTATTATTGTGTATTATATGGAATATTGCACAGTCTGTGTTAAAAAACAGTAAAGTTAAACCGTCTTTTTACTCTTTCACAGACTGCGATGGAAGCCATGGGCCTGATTGCCATCATGGTGAATTGTTACCTGATTGGTCAGTGTGGTCAGCTCCAGCGTCTCTTCCCTTGGCTCAGCCCAGAGATGGCCATCATCTCCATCGTCATCCTCGAGGTACCACGGCTCGTTCCTGCGAGACTGTCTGAAGTGCTTAGAGCAGTGTCTTTAAAATACTTTTTTCTCAGGGCACCAGCATTATGTGACCCAGTACAAGATGTATGGTAATCAGAAAATGTGCCAGGTATTAGACTGCAAACAAGTTTACTACTCTCTGTAGAAAAGTGTTTCCTCTGATAATTACAGAACAGATTGTAATCAATCATCAATGTTTAGAGGAAGCAGTGTTGTGCATTGTGTTCTCTTTGTGACATCTACATTAACAAAGATATGTCCTACAACAGCTATATCTTATTCTGGCTGACCTTAGACATACATGCTGTTCACATTGATGAAGAAAATAAATGAGTTTTAATCGTGCCAATCTTTATGAAAAGTATGAACGAATTAACTTAAGCTCTCTTCATTTTTTTCAGTGTACTTGTAACATATTTTTAGATACTGGTTCTGTTAGCGCTGCATGCTGTGCCAGCCTATATTCGGAAAAACGTAAACAGCCTGCAGCTCTGTCTTGGCCTGATAAAAAAGCCCGGCCTATCAGGAGTAGGCTTTTAAGGCTTAGATGATGTTGTGCAAGAATTAGTTCACATAACATATCCGTAAAGAGAATTTTGATGCTCGGTGTCCTATATCTGATTGTAATTTCAATATATTATTATTAACTTTTAACTAATTTTTTTTTGTCCCAAACCTCATCTTACCATGTGCCTGTATATCTGCAGCACTTTGCCATCCTCCTGAAGTACGTCATCCACGTGGCCATCCCTGACATTCCTACATGGGTCCGAGAGGAGATGGCTAAACTGGATTATCAGCGTAGGGAGGCCTTCAAGGTAAATTATGTGGCATCATAAGAACAAGAACATTTTACTTGACGTAGTTGCAAGAGTTGGATGAAGTTAGTGATTATTCAGGCAGCTTGCCTTTAATGTACCTAGTTATGTGCAGAGTACTGTAATATAATAAAAATCTATAGCAGTAGCCAGAGGAGCCAAACTTTCTGCTGCAAACAATCTGTACTGCGACACTGCAGCTTTCTTTTTGGAGTTAAATTACTTATTTTGAACTTCTGGTGGTATTTTAGCGATGATACTTTTGAGAAACACAATTTGTAGAACATAGAGTAGAGATGAGGCTGTAGTGGCCCCTGCAGTACTAATGCAGGAGTCTTGGTACAGTAAGGAATTTGTTTGCTGGGTAGAACTGCAGTATTGTTAGGGTTAGCTGAGTTAGTGCTGATTTTAGTGAATACATTGTGGGAATGTTTTCTCTTCCTCTGCAGAAGCATGAGCGGCAGGCACAGCAGCATTACCAGCAGCTCCAGAGGAGGAAGAGGGAAGAGGAGGAGAGGCAGAGGCAGGCGGAGCATATGGCCCGCAGGGAAAGGGAGCGGGATGACAGCAAGGGCGACTCCTCTGGGGATCACCACCATGACAAAAGTCACAGCAGCAAATCACGTCCTGGGGGTGGAGGAGGAGGAGGGGTCAGCGGGTCAGACAAACCCAAGAGGCCCAGCTCTCTGTTGGCCAATAATAACGTGATGAAGCTGAAACAGATCATCCCTCTGCAGAGTAAGTTCTCCTCGAGTGGCGCACGCTCTCCTCAGTCACCCACTGGAAACGAACCAAAGCTGCCCGGGTTCCTGAGCTTCAAATTCCTCAAGTCACCTGAGAATAAGAAGGAAGGCGCCACGGCTTCTGCGGCCACCACCACAGCCGCTAACGCCACAGCTACAGCGTCCTCATCACTGTCATCTTCTTCATCATCAGGTAGCAGCTCTCAGGAGCGTTCTCAGTCACCCAGCAAAGCCTTCAACCCTGGGAAACTGTTTAACTTTGGGAAATCTGAGGGGGGGACATGTGTGAATGGGGCAGCACTGCCCAGACCCGGGGAAGGATCATCATCACAGACGTCAGACAGACAACCATCCAGGTCCGACTTGAACGGTGTCCCAGATGAGATCCCCTCGCCAGGAGGGGAAGGGTCGGAGAACGGACATTCAAAAGACTTGGACTCTAAAGTCTAGTAGCTCCACAGAGAGCATACTTGTCGTTGGTTACATCTAAACCGAAGAAGCGATTTGTTTACTGTGAGGAGAGGCCTGACCTACCTTCTGTGCTATCACAGGCTGTGTGTAGAAGTACTTGAAGCAGAGCAAGGAGAAGATGAAACTTATGACTGTTGTTTTGGTTTGCTTTTTTTTGCTGAGACAAAAAAAACAGGCTTTATAAGAAAGACGTAAACCCTCTTATCATGGCCGAATAAACACACACACACACACACACACACACACACACACACACACACACATAAAAACCCTTCCTTGTCTGCAATACATAAAGAAATGCATGAGCTGCGTTTCTAATATTTTTAAGCCTTTAAAGCAAAGAGCTGTTTCTTGATTCCTTCTATTCATAAATTGTAAGCATCTGGTTGGCCTCCCCAAGGACATAACAGTCTGTTGTGGAGGACAAAGGTTAAAAAAAATGTATACAGTGTCATGGAAGGATCACAGATTGTACATCAAGAAACTTCTGAGAGCGTTTTTAGCCGTCACAACACAAGTGATCATTAGATATTGTCTCATTTTTAACTGTGAGGAATTCTTGGGCCCTTCACTTTTTATACTGAAGTGGTAAAAAAAATGCAAAAGCAATATGACTCAGTTTGAACTATTCCCATCAATCGTCGACTCCCTTACTAAGCATCCCTGATGTATCGCCAGCTTTATTTTCAAAGCAGAGGTGATGTCTGAGCTTTGAGCACTTCTTACCATCCTGTGACAGCAGCAGATTTGTCCGTAAAGGAAGTAAAGAGCTTAGCAAGTCGAGCTGTCACGTACGAATATTTTTTCCCGACAGAAGGTGATTTCAAGAAAACGGAGCAAAGAAGGCTATTGCGCTGCTCTCCATCCCAGCCCATAGAGCACCATGTAAACACAGATGGTGCTCCATTCCACTCACTCTAACCAGACTTGGCAAACGAACATTAAAGAGTTAAAGAAGTAACATTTGCACTAAACCCTTACACCCTGCATAGAAAACCTATCTCGCTCTGCAGGAGAGACGACCAACACCAGCCTGCCTCATAACATTATGCAAAAGCTGGATTGTTTTTATTTCACACGGTTCACGCTATCTGCTCACCTGGCCCTGCTCTCAGCACCAATGGGATTTCCTAAATATTCAGATGTTTTGTTTTTTAAGAATAGTTGCTCCTATTTATGTTGGGCCCTTTATCTTTTTTAAACACACCATTTGATGCACTGCTTTATTGCATTGCCGATGATGGTATTTTCTTTTCTTTAAAAAAACCAAAGCGGTATTTTTTAGATTATGCTCTTAACCCAAGATGTATGTGTACAGTTCTGTTAATCGTTTACATCTACACTGTATGTGTTATACATCATGCTTCTCTAGGAAACAAGCCCACCACCTACCATTAACAGGCATTTCACTTCTGCGGCGTGTCCAGAAGGTGGCATCAGAGTATATTTGAATAGAACATTTGTTGTTGAACAGCTTGCTCTGATTCCTTATTGATGATTTATCCATAAGACCAGTGTCTCGTCATCAGTAAACAGCGGGGACAGCAACATAAGGGTTTGTTTAGGAACCATTTGAAAGGAAAAATGTATTAAGGTGAGATCTGAAGGTACACACTGATAAAACTTTCCGAGGCCATCACACTGTAGGTTGAGAGACAGAAACATTATCTATGCATTTTCATACCATCACCTCTGGCACGGATTTCGGCAATACCACTGAGTAGTAGGAGACTTGCGTGTATTAATTTAGGTCCAGACTAACTCCCCCACACACAGCACACATCCGTCTGCATTATCCCCAGCCAGACTATGCATATTTTCTTTGTGTCTCCTCCCTTTCAGCTCTTTCAACTCCCTCCTGTTTAACATGAGAAAACTCCCGATTCACAATTGAAATAATAATCTCATCTACCGCTTTGTGTTTACACAATCTTTCCAGTCTAGGAGAGATGATGACATTGATTTTCAAACTGGTTTTTTTTCTTAAATATTTTGTTGCTGCTTCCATTTATCTGTAACAACTTCACAATAAACCAAGTCCATCATTCAGTCACAGGCCTAAAAGAAAACACAAAAATGTTCTTCCACAGACAGGCAAAAAAAGTTCTTACTGACATTAAATGCAATAAGGAAATAGACAGGACATCAATTTGTGTGGTCCATCATCATTTACTGTCAATCTACAGCATGTTCTTTTTTATATATGGAAGTCATTGTTCATTACAAATGTAACATGAGAAGTGCAAGGCTGAAAGAAATGTAATGTGTCTTTGTGTCACAGGCTGGCCATAGATAAAGGGATACATGATAGAGAACAGGTAAGCGTAGCTGAGCGTAGTCTCATCAAAACCTTTGTTCTTTTAGCATTTGGATTTCAGGGATGAGTGATACCACAATGCAATAGACTCCGTTTATTATCATTTGGAAGTTTGTGGGAAAATGAGAAGCCAGTTTCAAAGCAGAGGTGACTAAGGGGAGAAGAGCAAGAGTTAAGGTCATGCCTCCATGTATGTAGTTCCTCCTTATTCAGGGAAAACTTACAGTACAACTTCAGTGGATGTAAATGGATAGCATTAACAAACCTATCACTTCTTTCCTCATTGCACTCTTAGCAACAGCAGCAACATCTGCATAATGTCAATATGGAGGTTTTTAAATAAGCAGAGGTTGAAGTAAATTAACAGATCTTGGGTATCATTGAAAGCTTCATCAAGAGGCACCCCACGCCAGAGACAGCACCGGGCCAAGCACAGTCCCGCACCCCTCTTGTAAGGACGGCAGCTCCAACAGCTGAGACTCATCAGAGCAGCAGTGGTTCTTTAAAGGATTCGGGCTGGACTAATGTGAAAGCAGTAAGAAAGGAACTGAACTTAGTCCGGGTTTTTAGAGTGTGAACAGGTGGTGTTCTCACCACTGCTACATTACAAATCTCACCCTAACCTCAAGAGTTTCAGATAAGACATTTTCATGGAAGTCTCACTTTCTGAACATCATATGCTCTTCCAATGTACCACTGTACAAAAAAAAAATATCTTTTAAAGAGAAATACTGGGAAAATGGGATTATTTATTTCTTTTAATTTATTTTGTCATATTTTTGTAAGACCTGAAAAATAGTTAATAAAACTATTTCAAATGCATTTCATGTGTTGTGAACTTATTCCTGCAAAAAAAAACAGGTATGCACACTTTTCTTCAAGTAATTTTCCCAATTTCAAAATTGGGAACCAGAATCTGCTTAAATCAAGGACGTAAAAATCATGTTAGAAGTACCACAGGACAAAAAAAAAAACAGTTTAAATCCAGTTTTATTTCAGCAAAGCTAAAAAGAACATATCTGGCTTAGGGTGTTGTAGAACAGTCTATCTGAGCAGAAGCATAATAGGGTTTTTACACTTCAGAAACAGACAGGATTTATAGTGAAGGTAGGATGATGACTGACCATACTGTCAACCCACATTTCAGCATCGACTGGAAAAAGGACATGAAGGAGAGGAGGCTTTGATGCGACTCCGCTGGGCAGTGATATTTAAAAATAATAATAAAAGCTCAGTTTTGTACAGTATATGACACCAATACAAACTGAAAGTTAGGAACAAGGCAGGATGGCGACAGCACTTTGCTGTGCATGCTTTTTGTGCATTCTATGGCTGAAAATATAAACCCCCTTAAACCCCCGTGTTCACTGAAGCCAGCTTTCAGACAATAACCATCCCAGGCCCTGAGCTTTGGGAGCTAAAGGATCTGAACCATGATGACAGGTTGTAAGGCTTCTAGGCTAATGCCTTCAGCAGTCACACAAGATAACACCACAACCCAACACCCCTTAAGTTATATTACTTGTCCAGAAGTATACTACCCAGCCATGAAAACATCAACATGCAAGGCAATGTAACATCCACTGGGCACAGAGGCTATATTTTTTTTATTGTATCCATGGGTATGTATTTTTTATTTTTTTTCTAAAAGGCAGACATAAACATACTCAACTGGATAAACTAATTCTGGTACTGGCAATTATTTACACACAACATAATGTATAATTTTCCTTTTAACTGTACATACTCTTCTTCACTATCCTTGCCGTTACCTTGTTGTGCAACTAAAACTTCCAACATTACAATTTACAACTCCATATTTAAGCTCCACTTTTGTCGCCCTTTTTTTAGTTTTTTACATTCTTTGATGAAAGAGCAGCTAAAACTCCCATCCTACTTGCCTAGATTAGCCAAGAGGTGGTGCTAAATGTAAAAAAAATTCTCAGAAACACCAGCACAACATTTATCCTACTAGCACAAGTCCCAGAATAGAAAGAAGATATGCATATTCACCATAAACACATATCTACGGGGGATTATGGAAGAGTTGCTTCTACTTTGTGCTGTTATTCACAGTGCAGTCTTGGTTCTGTTGATTCAAACAGTGTGGAGAAATATCGCAATGCCCCCCCATGTGGTTGCAGAGTGGGCAGTGAATCTGAGAGGGTGGGCACTGTGGCTGGCAGGAAGCTCATTGCCATACATAAAAAATAATAGTTATAATAAAATTAAAACAATAACAAAAAGTTATCTTTGCACAAATCAGGAACGACTCTGCAGGTGACAGAAGGCTACACAAGTCATGTTCCAGTTATGAGACTGTTTTTAAGGTAGTGTCGGACTTTATCAGTCAAGCCTCTCTGATCTCATATCTACTCTGACACTTTTTCAACAATTCATTCATCTCACACATACAGTACAACACACACTCACAGCTCTGCATGCATACAAACATATATACATTTAATACTATGCAGGGAATAGCCAGCATACTTAGAAACACCATAAAGTTCCCTCCCTGATAGCGTAAGTGACAAACAGTGACTTTCACATGTTTTCTGGTTTACACCATAAATGGCTGCTTTGTTGAAAGGAATTTCCCTAATTCTCTATGAGTGGATCTTAATTTCATGCCAGCAAAGGCATCCTGCCAAAGAGCAGAGCGACCCCAAGTATTTATTCAGGCGGGGTTATCCTTTGTTTTGATTAGTTTACACATACACACGCGTACACGCACGCACACACACACACACACACACACATACACACAAATACACACACTTATGAGTCCTCGTTCATCTCTTGGCTATCTGTCCTGGCGATCTTCCTTGGGGGTGCCGGGCTGTCACCCTCGCCTTCCTGTTCCCTTTTCTTTGCTGCATTCTGTGTGTCATAGGATTACACAGCGGGTCATTAAAATCGCACAATTTATTTTCAACAATAATCCAGCAACCAAACACTAACAATTATGAGGCTCATGATTAACTGAAACCTTAACGATATCAGTGAGTGAAGCCAGACTGATGAAATGAACTCAGAAAGAAGTACTAATGCTTACCTTTTTGTCCCACTGCTGATGGAGGTAACGCAGGAGAATGTTGGTTTTCTCCGTTACAATAACTGTAAAGCAAACAGTCAGCATATTAGTGAAATATTATGTTAAAAGCTGATATTAGACCACACTCTCCGCAAAATGATGTTTGAGGTGAACCGCATGAGCGATCGGCTACTGTACAAAAATTTTAATGCAGCCTTACTGATAATTTATGGTTTAAACACACACTGTGAGTTTGGTACGTACTCTGTTCAGAGGGGTATTCTCGTGTTGGTAGGTACACAGAGGGTCTCCGATTCTGTAAAACAGGTCAAAAAGAGATTACAAATTACAGTAGTGCATTCTCCTTATGCATCGTTTGAGTATAATGTATACGTTTAATGACCATCACAGAAATTTTGAAAGTCTCTAAGTGATTTGTCTTGTATATGAGCAAATATTTGACAGTTACTCTTCACTGTATCAATGGAAAACAATAACTAGGATTCAAATGACAGTCTGAGGGCATAAATATTATCACATGCTACTTACAGATGCTTTACAAACAGAGTCTGCATGAAACCTGCTGAAGTTGCTCTTATTGTAGACAGGAAGTCCTTTCAAGAAATCAGCCTGTGGGAAGAGAGTGAGGTTATGATTATGATGAATGCCCTTTCTTTCATTTTTTCATTAAAAAGCCCAAGTCATTTGTCCTCCACAAAGATTCTACTTTTAGCAAACAGGCTTACTCACCTGTGGCATATAAGATAATATAATCATCTATTAGTCCCACAGTGGGGACATTTAGAGCAGAAAAAGAGGATACTGCAAATAACAAAAGCATCAACAACAGATGCAAATTAAAAATATAATAGTGTAAATGTGTGTGTGTGTGTGTGTGCGTGTGTGTGTGTGTGTGTGTGTGTTCAGCAAGAGCCGTGCTTATTGTAAAGTCTGACTGCTGCAGAAAACAACAGTCATAACAGTCCAAATTATAGGTTGGCATCAGTGTCGAGACTTTTCTGACACAGGTGTTGGGTGGAGGATGAGGAGTCCCTACAGAGGACTGTAGATAGAGGACCCCTGTCAGAGCTGGGCGTGCCCGCATCTTAGCTGCTAACAGGCCTGCTGATCTCCCTGTAACGTCCCCGGTAACCTCCCCAACTGGAGGCGATGATATCAGATAGTGTACAGCAGGGGTGCCCAATTCTGCTCCTGCCCTGCATGTTTTAGGTTTCTTTCTGCTCTAATACACCTGGGTCTAATGCTGTGCTCGTTATCAAGCAGCCGAAGCTTGTCACAGGTTTGATATTCATAGAGTCGGGTGTGTTGGAGCAGGGGGAAGCCTAAAAAAACATGCAGGGCAGTAGCTCTCCAGGAGCAGGATTGGGCAGCCCTGGTGTACAGCAACTGGTGTAGTGAGCAGCTCAGAGAACATAAGCCATGCCGGCTCGGCCTCGGTGAATGAATGCCAACAGCAGAAGCAGGTGTGGCTATAGCAGCTATCTGTTACAGTCAGCCGGTATTACCATATGCCCTCTGAGGACCGCGGGCTTCAGCTACCATTATAAGCCTTTGTGGACTACATACCTTCTCCATGCTAATGTTAGAAATGTCCAACGTCGAAACACCGACTTAGGGGGCTTGTCTCGGGGACTGTTCTGCTGGTCGTGTGAGTGTGTGACGGTTAGCCGCGCTAGCTCACAGGCTAGTTCACCGACACAGCAGCTATCCTGTCTGATCCCCTTTGGCGAAGCAAACAACGACCTTCACACGCAAGTTGTTGTTGTTTCCATTTTATGTTCAAGTGTCCATGAAAAAAATGATAGTACACGCAGAGAAAATAACCCAGTATGTCATTTGCATGAATTAGCAGAAGCTAGTTGCACAGGACTTCTTCGGCTAGCATGATGGTAAGCGATGCTTCCTTGGCCACGCCCCCCGGAAGCATCCATTGGTCTAGCCTCGCGCCCACGTGATAGTAGGTTGACCCGACAGCCAATCATTAAACACAGGGGATTTTAGCCCCTCCCTGAAACATTGAATGGGAAATATTTCTTTCCCACACGAGATTAGAAAAAACATCACCAGCTACTGACCCAACAAAGTATTCAGTTCTACTGTATTTCATGTTTGTGCTGATCTTTACCTGTAGCGAGATAAGAACTCAATTTTTCCTTGCAGGAGTCATCCCAAAGGTATCAATAAAGAGAAGTCTAAGTGTGAGTGAAGTCTATGGAAAAGTTAACATTGCTTGTATTATATGTGTGTGTGTGTGTGTGTGTGTGTGTGTGTGTGTGTGTGTGTGTGTGTGTGTGTGTGTGTGTGTGTGTGTGTGTGTACTACTGTTTCATTGTTTACAAATTCAACTGTTTTTTATATATACAGTAGGCCAAAGCTATATAGTAATACCTTTTATACATATTTATATCTGTACATTGTATTCAAATTACCTTGTTCAACTGTGCTGTCCTTGTTTTCAGCCATATATCTATTTTTGTGTAAGTGCATTAATAACAATAAGAACACATACGTGTTTGACCACTAAAGCTGATTCTGAATCTTATATTTTCAAATGTATGTGTCATTCCAGCTATACTACATTACAGCTGAATGAAATATCATTCACAATGTAAAAACAAATGGTCTAAAGTCATCATCAGATAAAACGTAACAATGAAAGGGATGTAACTCTATTCTGTCAAAACTGCAGCTGGACACAAATTAGGGTATTTTCTTTCCACTACAACACAGTACTATAGTAAGTATATCAATATGTCGCAGTGACCATCACAGTATATCAAAAATAAACCTACAATTAACCTTAATTTGTTACAGCTGGATGGAGACCTATACATTATAATTAACTCAGTGGGTTTGCAGGGTCTTGGTTTTTGTGGCATCCCTCACACCTCTGCTTACCAACAGTTACCTAGCAACAGCAGCCATGGTAACTGCCACAGTACCGGTAAAATGGAGGGAATATTCTTTACTGTGGAAAGTTTCTCAACTGTAACTTTAGGAGATTTGTGTAAGTTAGACATTACAACATGTTAAATATAACAATTTATAAATAGTTACTAATAATAATAACTTCATGTCATATCCTTTTCCGCCTTGCAGAAGGCTCCAAACAGAACATTTTCAAACAAAAAAACAACATTGTTACAACAGTTGGTACACCAGATTGAACGAGATTTAACAAACCAATCGAATATGTTGTTTTTGTTGTTTTTTCCTTTTCTTTACATTATTTCTGTTTATGTTGTTATTCCATTCACATGTTCGAAATAAAAACAAACAAACAAACTTACTGCAGCTAACTTGATCTTATCAGGCTGATCGTGGCCCAGATGGAGAAGAACATCCCACGAACTCCGGCCCCATCTCAGTTTATAAGGTATTACACATCTACACAGTGCACTGTGAAGCCAATCAAATAATTTGTATAGTGCATTGATGAATTCGTCACCTCAAGTAACAGTTATGATGGCCAGAGGTTTGCAAATAAGACAACTCAGAGAAACTTCTTTTCCATAATAAAAAATAAATAAATCACTTTATTTAAAATGCAAGAATGCTAGGTTACTCCTTATACCGCTGGTGATATAACTTATTTACTTTCTCATACTGATTGGCGAAGTTTTGGAGAACAGCCTGCATTCACCGAGGGGCAGCAGGTTACAACCGCACCGACTGCTGACGGATTAAAACGCCCTGACATCCGGCGGAGCTCCGGTGCGTCCGTCACAGATATGCCAACATAGAGGTAGAGTGCTGTAACATTCAGATATTTTGGATGGATCCACTGAACCACACAGATAGATGTGCTGTCGTAGTAGGCTAATACTGGCCGACATGTGGAGGCTACCAACAGGACATCAAAATCCCGATCAATTAGATTATTGGATTGACTGCAACAGATTATAGCTCTCCCTCTGCCTCGATGCTTCATAAGAAAACCACATCAATTTGATCATATTTCACGCGGAGTTGTTGTAAATATAAAGGTAAGCACTTCTTGGATGGCACCTATTTCTCTTGATGTACTTGTTTGTGTTGTTTTGTTATAGTAGCCTATGCTTTATATCCTAGATTATTGGCAACAGACACGAGCTGAGTATCAAGTTGTGCTGCACTTAACCGAGACAAACGGGTTATTGAGTGTTAAAGAAATATTACATTTTTTATGATGTTAAAAAAAACATTAACACATAACATACTCTGTCACTTGCTGCATCATTAGTGGATTGGGACCCTAAACACAAGTCAAACACGTTAATTCTACAGAAATCAGCAACAAAGCTTTTTTTTTTAGTATGCAAGGAAGCACACACTGTTTCCTGTGTTGTGTGTCTTTTTGCTCAAATTGGTATCAAATATGATCTGTTATATGAATCTGGCAACTTTAACTGTCCAGTTTGAACATCTGAATTTGGCACAAAATGCACAATGCCTCCAAATATGTTTATGTTCTAATACATTTTACTTTGCTGAAGATTTTTATTGAGTTTCTCATCAGTTGTGTTAGGAGCAATTGTCTTTGTATATACATGTAGACAGCAGTGCTGGCTTAAGGTGTGCAATACACAGTGCAGTTCTTTCATGAGGAAATCTTGCCATCCATAAAAAAAAATATATTTCAATCATAAATAGCACTATTCATTGATTAAATTGTTTCATACAACCTTAAGCAAGTGCAATGCATAAGGATCAATATTCAATATTTGGGAGCACATTATTTAGCAACCCAGGGTCTATCGACAGAGAACCTGCTGTTGTTTTTAATCCCTGTGACAGTCTCTGCTCTTTTCTTGGCATCAGTCCCCACTGTGATTGTGTCTGACCTGTGTAAATCGTTATATAACAGCCTCGTGCTGCCGCTGTCAACACAAGCCAATAGTAACCACAAGAGGAATCAAACCTACTGCAGCGTTTCATCACCAAAAAGAGTGATGTCCAAATGGAAGACATCAAGCACAGGGAGGCAAATCAGTGTTTTTTCTACGTAACATATAACATTCAATCAGTCTTGGAAGCCGTGAGGTCCTCAGTTCAATCCTCAAACCTGCTTGATAAATGGGATGTAAACGTGAGAATGTAGCCCTTGCCTTTCCCTCATTGCTGTCATGATTTGCCCTTTAATTGGGCAGTTAACACCTGACTGCTCAACTACAGTGGTACATGTACTGGGCAGGTATTCTCAGGTGTGAGTTTTCTGCAAAGTAGCAGTGTCTTTCTGTAGGAGTATCAAGTGCTGTACCAAATATGGTCCGGTTTGTAATGGTGAGGCCTCATCACTGCCATCATATGTATGCTCTAACACACCTGAGTCTAACAATGATCAAACCCTTGACAAGTTTCATTTTCTTGATGATGAGCACATCATTAGAATCAGGTGTGTTGGAGCAGGGAGAAACCTAAGACATGCCCACCTCTGCTCAAGAGACACACTGGACAGATTTTGTTCTCACGGTGAAGAGTGTTTTGCTCAGTTATTTTCCAGATGTTTTCCTGCAAACACTTTGATGGAGCTAGAAAAAAACTAACACCTATGTTCTACTATTTTAATAATACAAACATAGGCTAGATTAAAGTGACAAGGGAGGCTGCTAGGAAACATGCATGGTAGGAAAGAATTTTACCACACAACACCACCTCTGCATTTGGTTTCTATCAAAAGCAATAGTCTATTTTAAAGTTGACTCTAATATTTAAGATGCATGAGGGGAATCTGGCAATTTACTTAATGTAAATTGGCAGCGGACACTAAGAAACAGAACAGAGGTTGCAGAACAAGAAAAAATAATAATTGTGTCACAGGTCACACCTTGTCTGGAAAATGGATGTATTTTTATTTGAGAAAAATATGAGAGGTGACACCTTCAGTGATTTTAAAATGGCCTGCTCAGCCTCCCCCATCTGTTCGCACACAGAATTGTACAACACTGCTGTTTGGATAAATGATGTGCAAGTGTAAGCAGAAAGAGCAAGAGAATAGCCAGCGAAGCAGGAATGCTGTATTACATTGTGTCCATAATCCCCAGATAAAAGCAGTAACTAATGGTTTGTAAGTGCAGAAAAAGATGTACCAAATCACACAGAAGGTAAAACCGTTGTCGTACAGTGTCACTGTTTTCATCAAGAGTGGAGATGGACAGATTGTGTTGTGTGGACTTAGAAAGTATAATCCCTTCCAGTAGGGAGGGGGGCAACAGGGAGGCAGGATAATGCCTCCAGCAGAGAGACTTGCAGACCCTGTTCGGCTGGCGTGCTGTTGCCATGGTTGATAATCAACCGGAGTGCATACTGTATACTGTACCTGTAGTGTGAATGAGACATGCATTATAAACAGTGTCATCCATTTTTTGGATCATTCTGATGGTTTCTCGAATTTAGCAGCTTGGCGCTTATCAAGAAGCCAGTTGGTTGTAGGCTGTTGCAGTACAGAGTGAATATTAAATCCATACCTACATTTCTCCACATAATCTTAACATGTGAGGGCTGCCATGACTTTGAGTTCAAGTGCACGTGTTCTCTACTACGTATGAGCTTAATTTACACTAAAGTAATCAAATCCTCCTTTCTTCTTTAATATGCTTTAAGAAGCATACCTACTGGACCGTACTTGTTAACCGTTTCGTGGTTTTGACGGACAGTATGACAGAGTGTGCCGGTGCAGAGTGATCACATGGCGAACAGCTTTAACTCAGGGAGCTTTTACCGGTCCTGTCTATTAATACCCCCAAAGTCTGCGCTGAGGGAAGAAAGTCTCAAGGCTTTCAGTTGTAATTACATGGCAGATTGTAAGGGCACAAGAACTTGTTTATCTCTTTGAGTGGTTCATTTAAGGTTCCTAGATGCTCATTTAATGCCAGAGATTAGAAATGGCATGACATAACAGTGATAGAGTGATAGTAGAGCAATTTTGAAGCAGATGATATTTGGGAGTAAGTAGAATACATTATGATAACAATAGACTTTAAAAAAATATACATGCACTTCTTTTAGCACTTAGGTAGAGACCCAGGTTGGAAATCTCTCAGATGTGTTATCAAACAATTACATAAAAGATATGAACTTAAAGTATTTTTGCCAGATTCCATCATATGCTCATTTTTTACAGATTAATCAGATTCTTTAGAGTGCGGCTCCAATAGACAGAAAATACACTTCACCGCTGAATGATGTATGATGCATTGAGGGTTTTAATGTACTCAAACCTGATTCAAACTTTATAGTGAACAGATATTAATAGATCTGATTAATGCATCTAGATTCTGGGCTTCTCTCAAATATATTTTACTAGTTTTTACTGACCTTATAGTTTAGATTTAAGTTAAATGGAATAGCATACTTGCTTGTAAACATGAGTTATTTTATGTTTTTTGTGCCTCTGGGTTTCTGTGACCTTGTTTCATTCATGTTTGCATGTGTTGTGTTGACTCATGTGTTTTTATATGACTGTATTTTCTGCAGACTGGCAGCTATGCTGACCAGCTTTATGGAGGGCCTTCTCTGCTGCCTGACCTCAAAGTCGGCCAACATTGTGGTTCCTGTAGAAACATCAGAAACAGCTGATGGCTACGAGTTTGTGGAGGTAAAACCAGGCCGTGTCCTCCGGGTTCGGCATATCATCCCGGATCGGCCGCTGGTGGAGGAACCAACCGGGCCGGGAGGGAGTGTCAGCTGCAAACGAAAGATCACAGTATATCGTAACGGACAGCTATTCATTGAGAACTTGGGTGACAGGGCGAGTGCAGAGCTGAAAAACTGCCAGAATGGGGAGACAGAACCCAACAACAGGGTGGAGGTTGAACCGACAGACTGTGGCCACTCCTCGCCACCCGTCAGCATCCCTGAGTTGGCCACAGCTGGAAAAGACGGAACAGCTGAAACAGGAGCAGGGGGAGAGGAACCTGCTGCCGGACAGACTGACCAGTCGCAGCAACCCAGGAAGCGCAGGTGGAAGCCCAAGCGCACTGTGGTGATCGACTGTGAGAGAAAGATATCAGCCTGTAAAGGAACACATGCAGACGTGGCTCTGTTCTTCATCCATGGAGTGGGAGGCTCCCTGGACATCTGGGGAAGCCAGTTGGACTTCTTTTCCAGGCTGGGCTATGAGGTGATCACCCCAGACTTGGCAGGTCACGGAGCCAGCTCATCACCACAGATAGCGGCTGCGTACACCTTCTATGCCCTGGCTGAGGATATGAGACTTATCTTCAAGAGATATGCACGCAAGAGGAATGTTCTCATAGGACATTCTTATGGGTAAATTTAAGATCACGGCATTCATGTAACACACAGTTGAGTTGAAAGAGAGGATTTAGAAGATTCCAGGATCAAAGTGAGAAAGCAAAAAACACTTAACTGCAAATGTATTTGTTTGGTTGCCATAGTATTAATAATATTATATTATTAATATTATTATGTATAAGAAGCCCAGACATGCAATGTGAGCATATTTCTCACTTACATATTGTGTAATTACAATATCAGTGAAGTGAACATTGACATAGTGTGAATTTATAGTTTGATAAATGCTTAATTAATGTCATTCATTTAAGAAGCGAAAGCCTGCTGGTTCTTGCTTCTCAAGTTCCTCTGCATTGGCTGCTTTTTCAGTTTTATATAATTGTATACTGTGTTTCTAAAACTAGAGATAACACATTCCTCCTCGCACAAATGAAAAGTTCCTTCATAAGCAACAAGGTGCACCGTTGCTCCATTCAATACTCAGTTCAGGGGTGTTGCAGTCACAGCTGAACTTGGTACCTTGTGGTGCCTAATTAAGCAAACTCCAAATAGATATTGTTGTGTAACACTACATTTTAGTGTTGATCATTGTCTAATTAGTGCCACTTGTATCCACAGTGGTTACAAGTGGGCTCTGGGAGATAGTAATGTGTATTTTTCACTGTTTCCTGACATTATAGACTGAAGAATTGATTGATTAATGTGATAGGTCATCGACAGATCTGTTACATACTACAATATTTGTTGATTTTAGTTCTGATGAATAAGTGTATACTTTATGTATACTTACATGCTAATATGTCAGACTTGTCCCTTCCCAACACACCGGATATGTAACTAAAAGGCAAAACAAAGAGCATGGTAACCCTGGTCCTTCTAGCTGTAATCGGCCTTCTGTATTTTTGTCCCAGCGTGTCGTTCTGTACCTTCCTGGCCCACGAGTTTCCGGAACAGATCCACAAGATGGTGATGATCAACGGAGGTGGCCCTACAGCTCTGGAGCCCAGCCTCTGCTCCATCTTCAACCTGCCTACCTGTGTGCTTCACTGCCTCTCCCCACTGCTGGCCTGGAGCTTTCTCAAGTGAGAAAAACAGCAAAACAACAGTAACAATTTTACCAGACAAAATGATGACCTATATCGGTCTCCTATGTTATTTAATGTGCAGAATCTGGAGCAGAAGCTTGTAAACTGATTGTTATAGGCTGTTATGAAATACAATAGAATGTAACAGCAAGTAGCTCTCATGGATTAACCACAGACTATATCAAATATGGATGTAGTCTCTGTGTGTCACCCGTCGCCATTTTGGCAGTGCCTGCCGTAGCCTAACTCCTGGCTAGCACCTGGCTAAAACTGCTCATTGCTGGCTACGGTCAAGTGTGATATTCAGGCTAATTCTACCCTCATGTGGCACAGTGTTGTGTTCATTTCACCCACAGTTTAATGTTATCAGTATCCCGATTTTTTTTTTTTTTTGTAATTCAGCTAAATCTCCTCTGCTCTGCCCCCTACAGGGCAGGCTTTGCTCGGCAGGGTGCCAAGGAGAAGCAGCTGCTGAAAGACAACAATGCCTTCAACGTGTCGTCCTTTGTCTTGCGTGCCATGATGAGCGGGCAGTACTGGCCTGAGGGGGATGAGGTCTATCATGCTGAACTCACAGTGCCCATCCTGCTGGTTCACGGCATGCATGACAAGTTTGTCCCTGTTGAAGAGGACCAGCGCATGGCGGAGGTGAGTGGGCCCCTTCAGCGCGCCAGAATTGGGAAACTGGGAAAGTGAACTTAGTTAGAGTGAAATGAGAGAACCATATGGTCAAAATTAGTGATGCTTTTTTGTCCGTGACATGAGAATCAAAATGGACCTTCGGTATTTGTTTTAGTTTAGGCCCTAAAGTACCATATCCTTAAAGGTGTGATATGATATGCAAGATTTTCATCTATTTAATTGTCTTTTAAGTTACTATCTTTCAAAGATCGATCATATGACCCACGAATGAAAGTACCTCTACTTGCATTTTTTCCAGAGTATTCCAATCTGAGTGTCTGTGGCGACATTCGCAGGCTACATGTAAACATGCCGCCGTGTTAGTGACACTGCCAACAGTGGTTGGTCTGCTGGTGGAGTCACTGCCAATTATGCAGCGTTTCATTGTAATCGGAAATCGGGAACATCCAACTTGAGTCAGGCTTGTAGTAAGTGCAGAAGTGTAATAGGAATGTGTGTGTGTGTGTGTGTGTGTGTGTGTGTGTGTGTGTGTGTGTGTGTGTGTGTGTGTGTGTGTGTGTGTGTGTGTGTGTGTGTGTGTGTGTGTGTGTGTGTGTGTGTGTGTGTGTGTGTTTGTGTATGGATTTAAGAGGGAAACATATAGGGGACGGACTGGAAGTAGGGAGGTGAATGTGTGTCAATAAAGTTTACAAAAGAGCAAATAATACACATAGTGACCGTGAACGTGACAAGATGGAGGCTCTGAAGAAACAGGCTCGTCTGCAAAGACATCTTACTGCCAAAGAGGCCGTCAGAAACAAGGGATCTGATATCTTACTGATTATGACTTTAATATTTTACCTGTTGTTTTGCAGAATAATCCTCACTGATTTGCTCATTTCAGTCCTAACTACAAATGTAACATTTTTTATATAACTATGTATATATAACTACACACCTACCTTACCTTACAATTTTCTTAATACAATAGAACAAGAACGAGGAAAGAAGGAAGACAAATCAAATAATATTACAGTGGTTATAATTCAAATTTCATATCAACCATGGATCACATAACTATGTGTAATGTGAAACAAGTCATAGTGAAAACCCACACAACACCTTACTCTACAGTTCACCTCAGCTCTACGGGGCGTTTTAGTGTCTGTTTCTATTTCAATTTTCTGGTTTTATGGCCTGTTTGAAGTACTCTCTCCACTCTCATCAATGTTGTATCCAGATGCAGCAGGCAGCTGTTTTCAGGAAACAAGCTGTGATAAAACCAAAGTACACTACCTGCTCAGCACCAAACAGCAGATGGACTTAATTAGAAACTTAGCTGGTGAATCTAGTAGAGCATTTAGTGCCAAATATTTCCATCAGGAGTTGATGGAAACCAAAACTGAGCTAAAGGGAGAGTGATTAAATACCTCTATAGTCTGTTGGATGTGGAAATAGAGCTGTGTTTACAGCTTGTTTCTGCAGCCACCAAGTGACCAGAAATATATCAATATATCATTGCAGGTTTAAGGTTAGCTTCGGCCATCAGTAAGACAATTGTAGTTTATGTGTTTAAACATTGCAACCACCCACAACCAGCTGAGGAGTGGTATCACTCTGACAAAACACAAAAACTCAATAAAAAGACTCAATAGACACATTTTTCTCTTCTGTGAACTCAACAATGCAATATGGTTGAAGAGCCACACTAACTCAGAGCTTTATTTCTCTGTCTATATCGTATCATGCCAGTACCTTGTCACAAAATTAAAAGTGTTTTGAGGATTTCAAAATTTGACTCTGTTTTTGTTTTTAACTGTGTTGTCAGATCCTCCTAATGGGCTTCCTGAAGGTGCTGGAGGACGGCAGTCACATGGTCATGATGGAGTGTCCAGAGGCTGTCAACACACTCGTGCATGAATTCCTCCTCTGGGAGCCGGCCAGCCCTCCCCCGCCAAAGAAAGAGTCCAAAACACGTCCAGAAACTGCCAAAGCCCAATCTGACAACACCAAGGCCACATCTGACCCTTCCAAGGTTCGACCTGCAACTGCCAGGCAGACCTCATCAAACGGTGGCACGGAGGAGAAGCCAGACAGCAGGGCCAAGGAATGACTGAACAAATAAAGCTGGAGCTTCCAGTGGTTAATACATGATATCATGGCTGGCCATGCACTCTATGGGTCCTGATAATCTGAGCGGGTTTTGAACCTGATGCTGAGCCAAACCAGTTTATCTGAAATGTTCCAGCTAAAGGTTGGATAAGTGAAGGTGTGACACAATGCAGGGAATTCTAGTCTGATTCCAGTTATGTCATCTGCTGAGCTGAAGGACAGAGGAAAACAGGGCTGGAGGTCCATTCTTCAGCTGGCAGCTCCCTGTCCTCAACATACAGCAGGCAAGATGTCTTGAAGTGGAGGGTGGTGATGATGCCAGGACAGGCGGAGCAGGAGACGGAAACAGTAACATACACCCAGGAGGGTGAGGGTTAAAATGAACAGTTGTTTGTGGCAAAAGTAACAAAATTTGACTTCTGTGGGAAAATCAAAAAGTGTCACCTAGAATGCTGATAACTACATTTTTAAAAGGAAAACATCTGAGGGCCTGGTCGGACTTTTGCCATTCCTAACTTGAGGAGAATGAAAGAAAAATGCAAAAAGAATGAAACTTACTTACTGTAAGTATGAAACAGGCTCCTGTAACGCTGCCCTATAAAGCAGCAATAATGGCTAAACCTTATAGAAACTATCTTCGATGGTAAAGTAGCCAAATGTATTATTTATTATGTCTACTCTAGGTTTAATGTCAAATCGTGAAACGCTGGGCTAGCTGTGGGGTGTCTTTCTGTTTGTCAGGGGATGTTTCGTGGCCCCATAAAGTGACATTTCAAACAAAGAGTTTTAAATGGGCACAAAGTGTTAATGTCATACTCAAAATGGCACTGAGAAAACAAATAAGAAGGCATTCAAAAGAGTACGTTAAGTATTTTGGCCATTGTTTTGTTTTTTTCTTCTGCACATGTTTGCACATTGCATTAGAAGTAGCTTTACCTACTCAACCTAAATATTTAAGCTCCTGCTTCTGGTATTTAACAGGAAAAAGGTGTTTTGTGATTGTGAGTGACTGAGTTGTGAACAAGTGAAGAATGATCAAGTTCTGATAAAGACGGAAGTGAAAGTGTGTGTCAAGTCTTCATGTAGCAACAGTTGAGGCTCATCAGTGAACAGAGGGGGAAGAAGTACCAAAGTAGCAATACTACAATGTTATAAGTAAAAGTCTTGCATTAAAAATCTGACATAAGGGAAAGTATTAGCAGCAATATATACTTAAAGTACCAAAATTGAATGAACTTATGCCGAGTGAATAATATATTATTGTGTTATAATTAGTGATGCATAACATCACATTAATATTGCAGCTTGTTAAGGTGCGGCAAGTATTCATTACTTTATATATTGCTGGGCAGCTTAATACATAATATATCATAATCCATTTGTTGATTTCGGCTATATTTTGTACCAATAAACTGAGTTTGTAAAGCAACTTATAAGGTTTCAAATAAATGTAGTTGATTAAAAGTACAATATTTTTCTACTGAAATAGAAATATAAAGTAGCACAAAATGAAAATACTCAAGTAAAGTACAAGTTAACAGTCTACTTAAGTAAAGTGAGAGTGGGAGTAAATGTATTTAGTTACATTTCACCACTGGCAATGAATCATAACTATATTGACTAATATGGAGGCTTCCATTGAGATGCATCAGGAGTGTGAAAGTGTGAAGTGCAAAAGCAGACAAAGCAGACATTCTCCCAAAACTGTACCACACTACAGTATGTTGCCATTTCACAATATTCCACTATCATGTTTGCAGTGTGGTCATATGCTGGCACAGCAGCATCTTTGGTCATTTAAATCCCCACTGCGACAATAACAGAGTGAAAGTCACTGACATACTGTGTCACTTCCATATGGTATTAAAAAGCACTTTTTTCAAAGGGTTCCTCTATTTCCTGCAAAAACCCACTGTTTATGCAGCTGTATATTATTTCTAAAACCTGTTTTTCTTATTTTTTGGATGACAGACATCTGTGCTAGAAGATTTGATTGACTTAATTTATTGTTACCTGTAACTGTTATTTGACCACAATGAAGTGTGTGTGCCCCCACACATTTGCCCACATGTTGCTGCAATAGCCGAGGTATTTATGAGGTTCACAGACCTCTGAGCCTGAGTGTGAATGAAGTCAACAGTATTTGATGGTTTTTATACATAGATTATTATTTTTTGTACATTGTATTTCTATTTGTGATGGATATTTAGAGATTTAATATAAATTTGTAACAGGTAATTCACTGAATCAATTGAAGATGCAGTTCCGATCAGTGAAAGTAACTTTGTATCGAGACGTAAGCTCACAAGCTCATTGTAATTTCCATGTGATGGATGGATTGTTTATATGACTGTCTTGCATTTGAGAAAACTGCTCATGTTGTATGTTGTGTGTCTTACATTTTGTAACTGTTTGCCTTTGACTGTGATTACACAGCTGATTTCAAATGTGATGAAAGTCAATTATTATCAACAGTTTTATCCTCTGTCTTTTATATTATATTTTAGACTATTTTAAATTTACTTGTACACCTTTTCAGCGACTTTTGTGTTTTGTTTTAACCTTAATTAAGCTAAAGCATTTTCTAAAACAGCTGAACATCTGCTTACCAGTTGAGCCAGTCTATTAAGCAGTTGAAAGTATAGTTAGGGAAGTTATTGTTTGGGAATCAAACTGACAACCTTTAGTCAGAAAACTCTTGGGTTTTTTTTTTTTAACTTTAGAGCACTATTTTCCCACATCTTTACATCTTCTGATGAGCATTAGTGTTCTTTGCGCTTAATATTGCTTAATCATGTTTGGTGAACGTAAATATGTGACAACCAACAGAGCCCTGCCAACGTCAAACCAGTGAGAAGAGCACTTTCATGCCAAATAATCAAAGTGGTTCAAACTTTGGCATAAAATGTTCATGCAGGAACCCATCGCATATAGTAAGATGCTGTAAAAAATGTATCAACTTGGTAAATCCAATCTAATAACATTCATCCATGTGGATAACCACAATTTTAAAGTCCCCCTCCAGACTTGGTTTAAAGAGACAGGTGCTAAAGTGGAGAATAAATATTCAGACACACAGTATGAGAAAAATAAAGTTTTTTTGAACATGTATTTTTTTTTAACAGAATGTGAACATGTTCTACAGGAAACCCAAACTACAATGATGGACCTGAAAATGAGCATACTATCTCTTCTTTAATAAGCAAATACTAACTAAAAGTCTCTTTGTAAGTCTCTTTTGATGAAATGACACAGTGTCACAGAAGACGTTTTAAAATGAACGACTAAATAATTAAAATATGCCATATATATATAAATGTAGACGACAGTATTCACTTATTTAAGGAGAATAAAAATACTGAAACTAACTCAAACTCAACATGCACTTATAGAAGGCTATAAAACAACAACTTATCTAAGGTATGTATAAAATTAGTAGTTTGACAAAACAGCATTTATAGTAAACTTTGCTCACAGAATGTATTATTTGCAAACCTTACACTTTTCCTGCTGAAATATTTATGACTTAGTTTGAATCGTGTTTTTTAGAAATTTACATTCAAATATTTGATCAAATCCTTTAACAAATTTCAACCAAAACAGCACTGTGTTAACGCTTCACAATGTTCGTACATTCATAAAATAATTAAAAGAAAGCATTCTGCTGAAGCTGCTTATTCCCCAAAGTAAAAGGCACAGCCATCCACCTGCCACCCCCTCACACCTCCACAGTGACAGTGGCGTCATCGCTGGGGATCTCCAGTGGAGTTGTCTGTGCGGACACTTTTTCAGACTCCTCTTTCTTGTCGTCCTTCCCTCCATCAGCCACAAGAGGAGTGCTCTCTGCCTCTCCCTGCTGGTTGTTGCTGGTAGTGTTGGCTGGATGCTCAACCTTTTCCTCTGCTGCTGCTGCTGCTTTGGTTTCATTGACAACATGGACAGAGTCGGTTGCAGAGGCCTGTACTACTTTTGCTTCCCCGTTCTGGACAGGGAAGACTCCTTCAACTGTGTCATACAAGAACCGGTACTGCTCCTGTAAGAGACACAAACAGATTTGAGTGGAAACATAAATAAATGGTACGATTCTGTAGAGTAAACATTTTATTAGTTGTCTAGCTCAGCTCACACCATCATGCACTTTTCTAAATACCCCATAAAACTGCTTTAATGATAATCTGGTGATATTTTATAATTTTTCTTATTGTCAACAAATGTCATGAAAAAACAACAATTAATTTATCCTTCCAAGTGTTACCTGTGTGGCTAAAACCTGATATACTACAGTTGGTTCATCTGTGCCACAGACCTTCAAAATCTATTAAAACACATTGAACACAGATGTCTCACTGCTGTCTCACATGTTCCTTCATTACGATGAACATGGGCGAGGTGGTTTATTTTGAGTCGATGACACGTACACCGTTCCTGCTGCTGTAAATACTCACTGAAGCACACTTAACCCATTATTTCACATTCAAAGTCAGCTAAAACAAAGCTAAAGAGTCGTGCTGGTGAAGTGAAATACACTTATATATTTTAACCTGGTATCCCCATGTATTTCTGTGTAAGTGACTAATGGCAAAAATGTCGTAGTAGTCAGAAACTTTCATTACAATCTCAGTCAGTGGCAAAAACAAATACTTTTAGAGGACGTATATTGTCGGTGCGCAGCTGCCCCGTTGGATTACATTGAAGCTGGGTTCACAGTGGCTATGCTTCAGCATTCATGCTAAAAATAAAAAGCTGTCTCCATTAGTCACTTAGACAGAAATACATGGGGAAATAGGGGCTAAGCTGAAAAATACTGAAATTCCCCTTTAAAGCTGTGTAACAGTGTGCTGACAATCAGACACCGGGTTCCTCTTTCTTACCAGGCTGGAGAGCATGCCTTGTCTCTCCTTGCGGAGGGTTTTGGCCACCTGGAAAACATCCACCAGCTTCTCAGTCTCAGCGCTGTCCAGCAGGCTCCACAGAGCACAGAAAATCCCTGAACGTGACGAGCCATCACTGGGACGGACACACACACACACACACACACACACACACACACACACACACACACACACACACACACACACACACACACACACACACACACACACACACACACACACACACACACACACACACGCACACACACAAACACACACACACACACACACACACACACACACACACACACACACACACACACACACACACACACACACACACACACACAATTAAGAAAAACATTTAGTAATTTGCCCCATTAATCCCTTCAACTACTCATTTTCCAGGTCATGGGAGGCTGCAGCATGATTACAATTTATATATTTACTATTCAGATATTATGATTATATTAGAATGCTGTAGTTAATTGCCACTGGGTTAAGGATTTCACTAGAGATAAAATTATATATATATTAATGTATTTATTTTCAGAAAAACTAATCACTGATGTGTTGATTGGCCATTCCTGTACTGTTCACACATAATCAATCATGATTGATCATCACAGCTTTATTTACTTTGCTGTAAGAAGCTTATTAAATGTATTGCTCAGACTAAGCCAATACATGTTTTAGTGCATCCTTAAGGTTAATGCTTAAAGGTGGAAAAATATGGGTCCAATTACACAATCATGATCATACCTATGGATGATTTAATGCTGACAGTCCATTCCAACTGGTGAAACTGAACAAACAAGCTCGACACAGAAGAGAATCATATACATGTCTTCCTTGAAATGAGGTGGTACTACAACTGTGATTAAACCACAACTGATTAAATATGTTTTTAGTAAGATATTTTACATTCATTTATAAAGTAAATGCTTGGTGATTTGTTCAAGCGTTACAAGACCGGTGCCCCCCAATATGTTCTGACAAATTTTAGAGGCTAAAATGAAAATCTGACAGCTTTGTTCTATAAATACTTTATTCAAAAAGGTATGCCACTATATAGCTTAAAGTGAAGTGCTGTCAAAAGATCTGTGACCTTTACCAAGCTCTTTAAAATGACCTCATCAGAGTGACAACTTGGATCTGCCCTGCAACTCAAGTAAGTGGGGAAGTTTTGTCCTCCGTAGAATACTGAAGGCCTAGAGGACATTTTCTGCGAGGCTGTCTTACTTGCAGTGGACCACGATAGACATGCTCCTGTGTGATGTGCTGCTGCCACAGCTGTGCCTGATGTCCTTGATCATGTCCGAGAGATCTTGAGGTTTCTCCGGCAGCTCGCCACTCGCCCACTTCAGGAACTGGAACTGTTTCACCGACCGACTCTCTTTCCTCTGTTGACAGGAGAACAGCTTGTGACGTTGAAATGACCGGTCACATCACTGGCTGATAAATATGAGAACAGAGCAGACTTTATTAGAAGCTTGTTGTCGCGTTACCTTGACATGACGGAGCAGCATGTTACGGCTGATGAAAGTTGGAGAGGTGTCTGTGCTTGCCACTTCAACCTCAAAGTCCCCATATGTTTTCTTGTCTTTATCCCAGTAGACACAGTCGGACTCCTTATAGCAAGAAGACACACCACAGTACCACATTGTAAAAACACATTTACTGTATATAGGCTGGTGTTTTTATAAGCAGGTTGCTTGCAATCGCTTTTGGTTTTATTCTTATTTTTATTTAGTTTGTTACATTTGCTTTTATTGTTGAGTATCTCTTTTTGATTTATGAATTGCATTTACATGTGTTTTCATGCTGTGTACTTTTATGCATTTTTGTTATTGATTAATTGTTGAGCACTTTAGAACCTCTGTTTTGTGCTTTATTCATTTAGTGCTAAATAAATAATGTTTACTTACTAACATAACAAACCAAGAGCATTTATATTATATTCTATATGTAAGGTGCATACATTAAATTTAATTATATGCGCATGATACTTTACCTTATCTCCCTCACTGCAGTGTGAGAGCATGACAATGGTAGATGCTTTCTTCTGGTAAATCATAGACCAGAAGTCAGCCATGGTGTCTGGCAGTGGAGTCTGTGCTGCAATGAAGGTGCGTGGGCCCCAGTATCCCTGTGTGGGCAAGAAAAAACTTCTGTCTATTGTTGTACACAATCCAAACAAATTGGATGTGGTACGTTTAATTAGAGTTGTTTTAAAATTCAACTGGAAGCACGAAAGACGGGAATTCATTAAGTGTTAATAACAACATGAACAGGAACACAGTTTGCTATGCTACGATGAAACAAAACACTGTTGTTCTTGTCTGAGGTAAACAGAAACATGCTAGTAAATTAGCTGAATATGTCAGTAAAATAACATACATCTATGTGGGAGGCATTGATGTATTTAGTGGACTCCTCATCCTCCTCGTCTGATGAATCTTCTTCATCTTCCTCATCGGGGTCACTGTCATGACTGCGTCCTTCATCTATCTTCAGCAACACTCGGTTGTAGTCATCTGAAGTTAAATTAAACATATTTACTTGCATGTACACTACAAACCGACTGAACATTCACAGATATATTACAGTTGATATTCTAGTGTAAAATTTAATTTGTTCCCTCACTGAACCGATACTCACATGGGATGACAGATGTAGAGCGATTCTTCTTGTTGTTCTCGTCTGTGACCCCTGTGTTGAATGTCCTCCAGTTTTTATAGATGGGCAGTCTCTGAATTGCAAGAAGAATACTTTGCATTATAGTGATATACAGTATTATTTTGGTCTGTAATTTCTTACATATTGAGGTGGGATCAGAAACACATTGTTGTCAAGTGCCATACCTCAAACTCCTCCTCCATTAAGGTGGGTTCATTGTCTGAGTTTTTCTGTTTGAGCGTGCTCAGTGTGCTGTGGAGCTCAGGGATAGTGATCTCAGTCTCTCCGAACTGATTGTGCTCCAGCAGCGCCTGGTGAATCAGGATGTACTGGGCCTGCATGAGGACAAATGCACTTAAACAAAGGAGATATAGTTCATTTTTCTTTTCTTCTTTTTTAAATTGTAATTTGTATTGCCTTTTCACATCATGGCCAGGGGACTACTGATGAAAACTAGCCTTCTGGCTAATTCTGGCTTTTTAAACCATGTGTAATCATGTGTTTTATGAAATTGCACTGTCCCCTTTCAAATAAACTAATACCTAATACCTAATTAAATATACATAAGAACAACTGCAATTGAGATACGTAATCCACATCTCAGATTTCAAATCTTTATCTAACTCATCCACAACTTTGTTGTCTCTGCCTCATTTTCTATGATGGGTTTAATAATAAAAATGCTGCTTTTGTAATGTGTTAACTTCATGAAAAAGAGTTGGCCTTCTGAATATGTTGTGCACTCACTGTACAAATACATGTGTGAGATTAAAAACACAAATGTACTGCACATGTTCATACACATACTGTGAACAACTTATTTTCGCCTCTGCCCTCTGGTGGGCGCACTCAACACTCTCAAAACACCATCACACTCCTTAAACCAGCCATGTTTTTCAAATGCTGTAAATTTATACTATGTCATAGTGCAACTCCCTCAAAATGTATTGTGTAACAGCTGCACATTAAGTTTGCCCCAAAATAATTAGAGAGATTCAACAGTGTGTCACTATAATAAAAATATAAATAAAATGTATTGTAAATTCATTACATTTTCTGTTACTTAATGAATTAATAAACATGGAATATACATGAGGATAATAAAGTTTGCCAATCTATTATTCAATTTCAATATTATATATATTATGAATTAATTGACTTAAACTGGAATCAAATCATTTATTTTATAAAGGCCTTTAAATATGACTTTTGTAATTCCTACTTGTGTGTGTACCCATCATATTCTCCCTCCCATCTGCTTGACCATTTACACATTAACATATAAAGCCCCCCCTGCATATAAAGTAATTTACTGACTTCCCAACAATATTTATTCAAATGCCCTTTGCACTGCCATGCATTCTTGCAACCGGATCGTAATATTGTAATGTTTTTCTACCTATTTGCTGTACATGATAGCTGTATCTATGCTTGTGTATCGTTGTCTCGCTGTAAGTATATGCACATTTTAAATTGATACCTCTACTTGAACCATTAGACATCTTTGTCTGCGGAGTCTGACTACGTAACCGTAGATGTCCACTCTGCCCTCCGCCTCCAGACACTCCATCATGGCATCGATGCCAATGTAGGTGCCTGTCCTGCCAACACCCGCACTAAACATGAGATGATAACATTATGTTAATATATTATGTTAATATATTTTTGTATACATGCATATCAGTGGCATGTAAAGGTAAAGTCAAGCATTATATTTCAAGCAAACAGAGACAGGAAATAGTCTTATGTATTCTTTTTTTGGATCACCATTATCTGTCACTAAGGCAGCAGCTACTCTTCCTGGGTGATGTGATGCGTAAACCTGATTCCTAATGATATCTGTTTTTTTCTCAGTTCAGATGTCATAGAAGCAATGTTCGGAGATATATCTGAAAAGACACTTGAACCACCAATGACACATTAGTAGAAAGAAAGTAATCCAGTCAGAAACAAGTAAGTTAGGAAATGATCTTGGTATTACATTGATATGAGCATGAATTTCACTGTTATTGCACACAGTAAGTATAAGTAAAGCTAAATGTAATGCTAGAAATTAACCAATGAGGTATGTATTGGTGATGTTAAAGCTGCAGTCGGTAAGTCTGCCAGATCGAGTTGAATGTTAACAACTCTCACGCCCCTCCCCAACTACCATCGAGCTCCTCCACTCCCTCCCATCGAGTGCTTGTCAGCGCGAGTGCACCAGATTCCCTTGAACGCACCCGCCTCTTCTCTCATCAATAAACAGCATGGAGTACATGCTACACGGAGGTAGGCTGGCTTATTTACTCATAGATGGCAACTGCTAACGTCATTTAGTGTATGCCTAACTTGAGGCGTGTGCCTATGATATTGTAACATGAGCGAGGGGGGGTCTCTGGTGTGTGCACGACCTGTGAACTGCACTGAGTGGACAGGATGATACGGGCGCGGTGGATTTTTGCAAAATAAACAATCAGCTCTAGGTGCAGGTAGAGTCGCGTTTTTTTGTGTGTTATGTTGTTCTATCAGAGCATAGTGTCTACTTCAGTGAATATGATCAAACAAATGTTGCCGACTGCAACTTTAAGAAGGTATATGACTGTGAAATATACAAAATGAACAAATGACAAATAAATGCATCTCCAGTACGTCAGTAATGCAATAAATAAGGGGACATTATTTTGAACTGAAACAATTGGAAATGGGAAGATACTGGCATACATCAAATCCAGTCTAGCAAATGCACAATTTAGTTCTACTATTAGAAAATTAAATGCTATACATTTAGATATTTGTAACAATCAGAAGTGGATGTTAGCTGACCACAAATGGGAGATTGTAATTACCTGCAATGAACGACAATGGGGCCACTGAAGAAATTCTTGAAAGCGTTGACACGCTGCCTCAATTTCAAGAGGAGATGTGGCTCCCCGGGGACACCGTGGTCCGGCCAACTCATGAACTGGATGTGGGTCACCTCCCTCTCTGAGTTCTTCTCCCTCTTCTGCAGACACACAAACACACACACACACACACACACACACACACACACACACACACACACACACACACACACACACACACACACACACACACACACACACACACACACACACACGTTATGGAAACATGCACTAAGAACACAGATTTATTAATATTCAATCAAGTGTATTTATGGAGATGAAGATGAACAGATAAACATGTAACCCCTCCTAGAGTGATCCCTACCAATAACCTGCCATGTACATTTTTATGATCCATACTGTTAACGTGATTTTGGAATTGTATATATTGTATATATTTTGGATATGCACTTTATTGTTATTGTATCTTAGTTATTTTATATTTCCACACTCCCCACTTTGTATTGCAGGAATTTCCCTTGGTTTAAAAACATTTTACACACACACACACACACACACACGCACACGCACATGCACGCGCACGCGCACACGTTCACACACGCACAAACACACACACACACACACACAAACACACACACACACACACACTAGCACACACACCGTACCGTAGTAATGCAGTAATGACATACATTTTCACTATTGAACTATTAAACTGTTGATGGAGACTCACATTAGTTAGGCTGAGATGGCGGATGGTGTAATCTGGACAACGGTCCTCTGAGTTCAGCTTCACTATAAACTCCTCATAGATCTCTGTCTCCCGGTCTTGAGACGGCCAGTACTGCGCACACTTGACCTGCGATGCAACATGCAAGAGGAGGGAGAAACAGTCACAAAAAAATTGAGTAACACATCAGTGACATTGCAGTTATAGAGAACTTTGTACTAAGTATGAGAAATATGCAGATGATGCATGTAAAAAGCCAACTTTTACAGATAAAACAGGAAGACACCAAGTATGGGGGCTATAGTAAGATGTGTGTTTAATTCATTCAGTTATCATACAGAGGACAACATTCAGCTAGTACCACTGCAACATGATAACCAAAGTCAACAAAAAGGTAAAACTACTATTCTTACCCTGTTTCCCTCTTCGCAGCGTGTTACCATGACAATGATAGAGGACTGCTGCTCCCAGACCATCCTCCAGAAGTCACTCACAGTCTCTTCCTTCGGCCCTACAACTCACAGAATGTATTCACTATACACAGGCATGTACACTTAGTATCAACCAGAAACATTAAGCAAGTGCACTGACTGAGTGTGTGAAGAATAGGAGAACTTTGCTTTACCTTGAGCTGCAATATACTTTTTGGATTCCTTGTACCCCTGCAGCAAGAAAACAAATGATGATGATGCAGTAGCCCTTTAATGTGAGTATTCTTGAAGTTATTTTTAAAGGTTTTATCATTCTTAAACTGCATCAGTAGTAGTAAAAGTAGTGGGATCTTTTTCATACATCAATGAAGCTGGCGTTGATGTAGTCACATCCCGGCTCTCCATTCCCGGTGGTCAGCTGGACACGGTTATAATCATCTGGTTCGAGACAAAATAAGTAAATAGATAAAAATATCAGACACCTTAAAAACTGAAATGAATGACAGTGTACATTTTTTTTTTTGAAATTCAATTAACTTTAGTGAGATATAACCTGAAATATATTAGGCATAGCTCACATTGATGGAAAAACCTCTTAATCCAATAGGGCATTAAAACCAAGATGCCACTGATTTGCAATATTTCCCACAATAGTTCAATACATCTAGAGATATTAAAGAAATGGCTGCCCCAGCATACACAGTACGGCAAGCTGAGTTTCACGGTAAACAATAACTGATGACTGAACCGGTGATTTACTGTTTGTAGGGGAATCTTGGTGGTAAAAAAAGTGAATAGAAATACACATTTCACACCTGGTAAGTGATTTTTCTCTCTTTTATCTAGAAAGCTTTGTGTGTTGTTGGACAGACTCACATGGCAGGATATCAACGTAGCGGTTCTTGGGGGTGTTGCAGGGCTTTTTGGCCTCTTTCACTGTGTACCTCGAGAAGATTCTGGGAATGCTCTGAAAACAGAAACATATCATTTGCCATAGCCAAAGATCAAGGAGCAATTCTCAAGTACGGTTCACACTCTTTCTACTGTATAATTGGCCAACACCTGTAGCGTGCACATCAAAACCTCCGTGGTACAAGTCAAGACCTTTGTTATATGCCATCTCCCTCTGTGCCACTCCATTGTAAGCCATCCAAAAAAATACAAAAAAATAAGGCCCCCAAAACAACATGGATATAAATTATACCTGAAACTCATGCAGGAAAAGTCTTCCCTCATCAGCAAGCTTCCTCTTGTAGGCTTCCAGCAAGAACTCTGATGCAATTGGCTCAACAGGCAACAGATTCTCCTCATCATCTACAACAGCAAACCAGCCAGCAGATAAGAAACAGAAACATGTAACACTCTAACACTAACTTATCCATAGCCAGTATTCCAAATTGCAACATATTAAATACATTTCTGTGTTTTTATGAGTTATTTGTCTTGAAACACGATTCTACATTATCTAACAAGGAATAAAGGAATACATCTGTATCATAACATTATAACAAACTTAAAGACTGTATAATCATCTGGTTCAAGGCAAAATCCAGTGGGAAAACAGGAATCAAAAGTCTACTCACTTGCTATTGAAATAAGCATCATGTTTTCACCCAGGTCACTACAGAGAAAAAAAAAGATTGAATTTAAATGATATACAGATACAAAGAGTTTTATAACGGTAATGTTTCTGTCTAAATGCAATAATAGTACTGTAAATTAAATTATATCGCCTTAACAGTAGAAAACCTGCAGGTGTAGCTATGCAAAACAGAACATTCACACAAATACATAAAAGCCAGAGACAAATGAACGCAGAATGATCCTTACTGTGACTTCCTGCGCTTCAGAATGTAAATCTTGTAGATAACCAAAAGCAGAGCCACAGACGTGAGGAGGATGAGGAAGATCAAAAACCCAATGACAGCTTTGTCATTATCTGAAAAGTGATTGGAAATAATATCACAGTGGTGACATTTATGTTAAAGATGCAGTGTATAGAGATAGATGTGATAAATGTGTGGTATTAATTAAAGCAGCACATACAGGAAGTGGTGACAGTTTCTTTCCTGGGATTGCTCTCAAGTTCTCCGTTGAAAACAGTCACCTGAAAAGAAAGAAAAAAATCTTAATCCATGGCCAAAGACGATAAATTCAGTATGGAAAGGAACATTTGTTCCAATTGGTCTAAAGTCTTGAAATCTGGTATGAACAGAACAACTTTAAATGTTTTTATATCACATGAAAAATCATAATTATGCTGGAGTTGTGAAGGGAATACTGCTTCTATCCTACATACATTTGGACATGTCCAGCACTTAAGGGGGACATGTGAAAAATGCACTTTTTTAATTAATTAATTAAGTTCAGTTGTGTTTCTGGAGCGCTTACCAACCCACAGACTGAAATAAGACGACCAATCAGTTTTTGTGAGCTGCCTGAATCAGAAAACACAGGACTCAACAATCCATTCAGATTGGGCTTCCCTATATGTCAAATGCAGGCTCATTAGAGTAGATCGACCCTCACCTGACCATCGCCATGAGAACTACCTTTAAGGTGCACCATATTTATCTCATAAGCAAACAAGGTAAGAAAGACAACATATCAAATGTTGAAACTAAGAAATGTCATTGTTTTTTGAAAATGATACGCCCATTTTAATGACAGCAACATGTTTCTAAAAGAGTTGTGACAACAAAAAGAGTGTAAAAGTTTTGCAATGCTAAAAGAAAACACCTGCTGGAACATCTCTCCATTAATGAGGTTAACTGGCAACATATTAGTGACATGACTGGGTATTAAAAGAGCATCCAGACAGGCCGAGTGTTTCTGAAGTACAGATGGGAAGAGATTCACCACTGTGTGAAAGAGTGCACTGACAAATAGAGCAACAATATAACAATAGTGTTTCTCAATGTAAAATGGTAAATAATTTGGGTATTCATCGTCTACAGTCCATAACATCATTAAAAGATTCAGAGAATCTGAAGAAATCTCTGAACACAAGAGGCAAGACTGGAAACCAATATTGGTTGGTGGAGATCTTCGGGCCGTCAGAAGTCACTGCATTAAAAACAGACAGATTCTGTAGTGGACATCACTGCATGAGTTCAGGAACACTTAAAAACATTAACACAGTTCATCTGAATCCACCAATTACAGCTGAAACTCTAGCATGCAAAGAGGAAGCCGAATATAAACCAGATCCAGAAACGCTGTCGCCGTCTCTGGGCCCGCGCTCATTTAAGACGGACTGAGGGGAAGTGGAAAAGTGTCCTGTGGTCTGACGAGTCAACTGTTTTGAAACATGTTGCTGACATCAAATACAAAACTTTCATCAATAGTGATAGTAAAGGATTTTGGAAAATTTAAGAAAAATGTGAATATTGTGTTTATTAAATATCTTCCATATGATTTTGATTTTTAAAAATATTTTTTACACTGTGTGTGCATAACTTTAATACAACAACTTCTTATCATACTATATTTAGTCTTTCGGCACATGGGACTAATGTCTTTTCCTGAAATATAATAGAATTTAAATATACTAGAATAACGGCCTACTACTGTATACAACTGGTATGCCTTCGACAACCAGTCATTTTTCAGTTTACAACTAAACTGTCCAGACTTTCATATAATATATGTACTGAAGGGATTTATTGACAAACGTGGATGCTTCATACAGATCTTGAACCCGACAGCAAAGAAGATCAATCTGGATGTTAAGATGTGACCGAGCGCCCTTTCAAAATATGATATCCGGGTCCAAGCCGGTCCAAGCCTCGTACTTCTGCAACACCACAGTGCTCTGTTCCCCTTTGTTTGAACCGATCTGAGTTTTTTTAAAACAACGTCATTGTCATTTTACCTCTTTCTTATCGATGAAAAAGATGTCTATCTGACAAAAGAGGTGATCCAAATTGTTCACATGTTCGGCTGTTGTTGTCTGTTTTGTTTCAACGGAGCGTTTGGACCCGGAACCACAGTTTCAAGATTAGTGTCACCAATTCAGTATCCGACCAAATATCCCCTTCTGTTCCTGAGTAATAGCATTGAATAATGACTAGAAACATTATGATGTCACATTGAGCTTGACCTTTCACCTCCAAAATCAAAATGAAATCAGTTCATCCTTGAGTCCAAATGGACATTTGTGCCAAATTTAAAGACCTTCCCTGCAGGGGCTCCTGAAGAGATTGTTCACAAGAGTGAGACGGACAAACCGAAAACATAATGCCTCCAGCCACGGCTCAGATGGCACAGAGGCATAAAAACAGGAGTCCTTTGTCATCAAAGACTAAACATAGTATGAAAACTTACATTTAGTCTGTACAGTACATTGATTTGACTGATTTTGAAAATGTCTTTACAGAGAACATTTTCACCAAAGGAGATTCAAAAGTTCAGCTAAGAAAGCTGCAAAAAATGAGGAATAAAGTTGAAATAATCTTGTCAAAATCAAGAATTAGGATTATACAAACCTCCAGTTTGTATTCTGTCAAGTAGCTTAGATCTTTGAATTCAAACTCGCATGTTTTATTTTCCAGCTTCTTCACAAGAGCACCATTATGATAAAGACGTGCAAAGAAATTACGAAGGTACAAAGGTCCATTAAGACGTTTTCCAGCAGCACAGGTCACTCTGATCACGTTATTCTCTGGAACCTTCACATCCAGTGGAATAATATCATCTGGTACTGTAAGAAAAATAACATATTTATGGATTTTATACTTACACACTTAAAACACTGTCTTAGTTTGCTATAACAACAGTTTTAACACTGATTAGCATCAGTTGTGTGCTGCTGTATTGGCTGCCAATAGTGATACAAAAAAAAAAAGTTAAATTTGCCTTTTAAATTGATCTTTGTGTTAATCCATATATCCCAGAAAGCAGTTACAGTTTGTGATGGTGGAAGTTGTGTGAGGGGTCTGTAGGTTTGCTTCATATCATACAGATGTGTAATGTAATCTTTCCCAAAAGTAACATTTTCAGACACTTACTTCCACTATCAGTCCTGACTTTAACATCAGTTGGTTTGGTGACTTTCCTGTTGTTATATCTTGGTTGGACTTTACAGGTGTAGTCGGTGAATGGTTTCAGTCCGGTGATATTACAAGTTCCTCCTGTTGGATTGTTGTTAGCTGGAAGTGCAGCACAGTTTCATGAGTTGTTTGGTTGTTAGACTGAATAACAAGACAGTGAACACAAAATAACAGCAATATACAACAGCTGATTGTTTTGTTGGTCAAGTTACTCATGAAGTAACAAGAAAATGGATATCAATCAATGAATCAATTAATGAATCAATCGATCAATTACTCAATCAATCAAGTGTCATTGGCCTAGTTCAAAGTCCTCAGAGGGAGGAGACGGTCGGGATGGATGGGACCAAAAGACACCAAGGATTTACATCCAAGCAATCATTGCTCATGTCCCGTGTGATACCAAAGGCTTATTTTGAGTAAACATTTAAAAAAAAATATCTAACCATCCATTTTCTTCAACCACTTGTCCCTAACAGGCTCACAGGGTCCCAGCTAACATTGAGCGTGGGGAAGGTACAGCTTTTTCTGACCTTGTTTACTTCTTATGGAAACTCTGTATCATATTTTATGTCGTGTCACATCTTCTCAACCAATCTCAGCTTAATTACACCTACTACCATTCGGCAAACTAAATGCTTAGCATGGAGCACTGTAGAGCCATGGATGATTCAAATGTCCACAGTTTATTTCAGTATTTATGTAAACTGACCAGTAAAATGGTCCCCCAACGGGGAAATTTAATTTTTTCACTCTTATTATTAATCATGTTACACACACGCACAAACAGGACCTATACATGCAATTAAGGAGAGATGTTAGAGCGAGGGGGCTGCCAGTGACCGGCGCCCCGAGCAGTTGGGAGTTTGGTGCCTTGCTCAACAGTACCGAGGAGATGAACTGGCACCTCTCCAGCCACTAGTCCACGGTCCATACATGGTCCACACCGGGACTTGAACCAGTGACCCTACAGCTCCCAGCCAAGTCAACTATGGACTGAGCTACTGCCGCCCCAGTCAAAGTCAAGTCAAAGACTTCCAAAAGACCATTCTTGTAAATCTAAAAAATTGTACTCACTGCTGTGTTTCTGATCGGAGTGAGTATAGCCACAACTGCAGTCATAAGAAAGCTGTAGATGAGGAAGGACACGTCTACAGTTCTCACTGTAAGTTCTCCATTTCAGATCAATGGAGGTATTTGTTGGAGTCTTCTTTGTAAATATTATTTCAAGCTCTGTTGGAACACATCAGACATCAGTAACACTGATCTGGAGCTCTAGTTACCTTCATCTTTCTTATTATTGCACTGAGATAAAGTGAATATTAACTTACCACAGTCAACCCTGAACTTTATAGCTGTTGTGTGATTAGTTGTTTGGTTGTTGTTCTTGATCTGACCGGTACAGCTGTACTCTGTGAAGGGCTCCAGGTCAAACAGTTTCTTGGAGTCATTGAGTTTGCCGTATTCTGAGGAGACATGAGGATGACATCATTTCTACAGTAATTGGTGTATCTCTGCACTAATCAGCACTTACCTTTTGGGTTAAGATTAGATTCAAATTTGGACACATTCAGAAATAACTTTCTCTTACACCAAAAGAAAATTCTGATTCAGTTTTAAAGCAACAACTACTTTACCTTAAAGCTTCAAAATCACAGAACCGGGCAAGCGGGCAGTGATACTGGGTTCAGTGAAGAGGACCTTGATGTTGGAAGCTAAAGGCATATTTTCTGTATTTTCTCAAATGCTCTCAGGACAATGTCCAACAAATTAGATGTGAAGTTGTACTTTCACACATGTAGCACACAACAGGAGATTGTCTGTATCAGACACGTTCTCACTAACTGGAAATTCGCTGTTTTGTTTAGGTGAGGGCTGGCGTCTGGAGGCTGGACATGACAATGATAACACTGCAGCCACATAACCGGTTCTTAATTTGGTCATAAATAACAAAGTCTCCTAGGGCTTCTTTAATTTCTCTGAAGACATTCTTGTTGGCGACTTCAGTAAATGACCCTTCTTCTTCACTCTTGGATGTTTGTTTTCTTTCAGTTTCATGTGAACCGTATGACAGAGACGCCATCATCATCATCCTTTGTATGGAGCGTACAGGTTGAAGTCCATTTGATGTTCAATCCGACTGATTTGGACATTTCAGCTGTGACATACAGCTCCTCTGGGTTAATGTCTAGATAATATCAGGTTTACAGTGCATGAGTGAATAGGGCTTAAAGAAGAGTAAAGCAAAGGACTAGAGTAAATCTCTGACTGGCTTTTAGTTGTTGGCGGGAGATTCATGAAATAAAATGCTGCAAAAGAGACGCTGAGCTGGTCATCTTGCTGTCGGACTGGCACAGTAAGTAATATTAGCTGGTGTGTCTTGCGTTGTTGCACTTGCTTGATATTTTGCTTGTTTGATGTTAGCAAAGTTGTCAACTCACTAGTTTTTGATCATGAGTAATGTTATCATAAAATTGCACCTGTACAGCTGACTATATTTACTACAGCAGTGTAAATGTAGGGTCGCCATATTGCAAAAAACACAAATTCTTACATAATGTTGCTTTAAGAAAAATTGGTTGTCATCTTCATGTCTGTTAGTGTTACTATAGAGTGAGCATTTACTGCAAAAGATCACCACCTATTTCCATGTAAATCAGTTCACAATGTTGGTCTCTTTCCACTTACCCTGACAGGTGTAGTCAATGGTGAGATTGTTGCAGTTTGGAGGTAAATCTGGATCTATTGTTGCAGGAAGTTCATTTGGTGGTTTCTGATATATTTCACTTGGATTTAAGAAATCTGTAGAAAAAAGAAAGCGGCACACACATTAAACATGATGAACTCTGATCTACACCACATGCCGTTAAACAGGACTTTGCTGTACATACCAACACCGATGCTTTTGGTGAGGTTAAAGGAACCCAAACAGTTTTCTGAAGAGAATCTTGTTGTCAAATCTTTGCAAATGTCATCATAATCAGGTTTGATACAGAACTGTCTTGCGTCATATTTGCATGGCTGAACTGAACGTGTCGATAGAAAAGCGCTGATGTCCCAATCACTCCGGTAACAAACATATTTAGGCATGCAGCTGCCATCTGTAACGTCAAGTTTATCTGGAATACACAAGTGAAATGAAATGTTCAAATATGTGTGTTTGTATGATTTCTTAAATTTAAAGAAGATGAAATTCAACAGTATGAATTCATTTTACTCACTCATCCCAGTTGTCATGGTTTTATTTTCAAGGCGGTTACAGGGTGTTTCTTTGCCATCAACAAATGTCACATGATGCTCATACTCAGTACAGGGCTTCAGGTTCTTGATTGGATGTTCTGAGTCTTGCCTGGAGAACTGAACAGTTACATTTTTTCCAGTCCCTGGTCGTCCTCCTTCTTTAATGTTTATGGTGTAGTTTCCAGTGTTAACATTGTCAAGCATGTCAATCCTGAGGCCAAACTTGATCTGTGTGACAGTGTAAGAACCTGCACACGAGATCAACAGAGTCATAACATCACAAAGTTACTATAAACCACCTGATGACATTTTTTCTATCTTAGACTAACTGTATAAATCTAATGTAATAGCTTGAGATAATTACAGGAAATCAATATGATAAAGAATTGAACACTGATACTTACACTGTGCAGGTGGAGGGGCGTGTGTGGTGACTGGAGAGCACATTCAAGTGATTTTATAAAAGGAAACAACAAAACATTAATATATGATTATACAACTTTGAAATATACTTTTCCGAAGCAAGTTACAAGTGAAGCAACTGTCTGTATTTCAGGAACTTCTGGTAACCCACTGTTGTCAATAAGATTAACATCACAGCCCAATAGAAGAACAAATGGAGGTAAAGGAGAAAAGTCCAACCTTCGGTGGGAAGAGTCACTGTGGTGTTGGACGTGGTGATTGGAGGCAGAGAGACTGTTGTCTTTTTGGTTGCGATTGTGGGTGAGGTGCTTGCAAGAGGAGCAGCAGTGACTGTAAGATGGACAGCATGCTGGAGTTTACCAACAAGTGATACTTTACCACCACTTACCTGATATAAAGCATACATGGGCAATATATTGCTGAATATAGCGCTAATGTTTCCCGTAAAACTGTAAACTGGGTCTGAATACTTTACCAGACACGGTAGTTGAATTGCGTGTTGAAATTGGGAGGTTTGAAGTGAGCGTTGGTGAGATGCGTGGAGGTTTGTGGGAAGTTGTTGGGATGTCTGGAGACATGACAGGAGCTGCTGTCATGGTGCGTGGAGGTGGGGTGGTGGCAGATAAGGTGGTTACTGAAGGTAAAGTGGAATTTGTGGTGATGCCTGAAGGTAAGAGGGTTGGAAGGTCAAACCAAGCACAATATCACAATGCTAGTTCTTACTTCAATAAAAGGTGCCACATATAAAGTACGATGACCACTTAAATCCTGTTTCCTCTTGGTGCAAAAAGGACTTTGCTCAATGCTTCCCCTCATTTATGTCCACTACACATTTGTTTTAACTTGAAACATAGTGATAGTAGCACATAGTAGCACTGGGCAAAAGCAAATTTCTATTCAGTGGAGGAAAGGCCGTATTCAGCTTGACAGTGGAAATGGAATCCGGTTGAGCTTGACCTGAAGCTGGGAGTTCAAACACTTCCTGTTTTTGGTCTTAATACTGTCTTACTTTGTGTCAACAGGTTTAGGGACAGCATAATGACATCTTAAGTAAACAGTCAGTAAACTATTCTTAAACCAGATTTGATGAGGACTCGGCCTGATTTGAATGACAAGTTAGAAGACATTTTCCAAAAGCGTTCTCACAGAATCTGTAGGATAAACTCACATTGTTTATTCCTATAAAGCCAGGATCAGTGGATAAGATGGAAATGTATTTTCCAGTCAATAGGCCTTAAGTATCTATTGATTTCTGTGATTTGCCAATATTTACTTATTTTTGCTCTCTCTCGCTCTATTAGGTAATAGAACAGTTGAGAGGGTGGTGATCAGTTTTACGAGAAGATAAGAAAAAAACAATCTCATCTTCAAAGTCCACAAATTGTTTGTGTACAAGTAAACATACGTTTTAAAATGCATAAATATCATATAATCAAATTAAGATTGTGATATATTATAGAATATTAGATTTATATATTTGATCATTATATGTTTTATAATTGTGTAATATGTTTTCTCATTTCTCCACTCATTGTGCATAGAGGCACATGAAGAGATGAAACAGTATGAAGAGAGTGTGGGGGAGAGGGAGGCTGAGCTGCACAAGGTATAGCAGAGCTGCATCGTTAGAATTAAACACTTTATGCATTATATCAACAATTATTGCCACTCACCTGTTTTGTTTGCATCTTGACCTGTAATGGAGATAAAACATACAAGAGTACAGTGTTGTACATAGAATATGCAAAAGAAACAAAAAAATTATGTCTTAAAGTTGATTCATAATTCTTTATGTAAAGTTTTATTAAACCGACCACTTTATCTGAAAGATTAAAACTCCTGCAGGGCCAAAGCAGTATCAGGTCAAAAAGAGGAAAGCGACCATTGTTATCTGAAGTTCTGCACGAACATACAACCTGGTTGCTATGACAATGTAGCAGAAAGCCACACTTGCTATTTCAGAAGGCAAACCACTATTTCCTGCTTTGCACTGAAACCTAGAACCTCCAAGTACTCACAAAATGAGTTCAAGTTTGGACAGATAGCTAGCACACATTGAAGCAGAAATAGACTTTCACTCTTATATCCTCGTTCTTAGTTATCAGAAATGACAGCATCATCTAATAAAGATTAAAATATATAATAATATTTATGCTTAATGCTGTGTGCACTCAGTATGAACAAAGAGTAATTTACATCTTCATAAATTTGTTGATTTTTTAGCTCTCCAAACTCTGAATTCTGATATTAAAGTAGCAGTTTTAGTCATTTTTTTCTTCTTAATAATCACACTGTGCAAGGTGATGGAGGACAGTCAAACAACGAGTGTCATGTCAGGATGTGGTTTGGCGCACTCTTGTTTCACTGTGTCGAGCAGAAGTGCACGCTCTCTGTAGTGACATTTCAAGGCTTTCTGCTTTGTGGGGACTGATTTGAACTCTTTCAGTGAAAGGTTTATGAGATGCAATTGTGCTCCCGGAATATTTCAAGTAAACTGTTTCAGTTTGTTTTAGCTGTTTAGCAGTTTGTTTCTTGTTCACTGTCTGCAGGGCCGAGAGTGAAAAGGTGTGAGGCTGACATCAGCTTGTTCAGGAGTAGAGTTAGGGAGACAGAGACGAAATTCAACAGTGCAACAGTTACATTTTATTGATCAGAGCTCAAATGCCCCCACACGCCGGACATTTGGCAAATAAATTGATACGGTGTCTGCATCTGTCTCTCATGCATCAGTCTTCTCTCTATCAGTGTTAAGCATCAGTTTCCTTTTATCTGCCTCTACTTTCTTCTCATATTTTGCATTGGCAAGCACGCTCCCCCTCCTCCCAGAAACAGCTTAAATCATGCAGTATCCTTAACATGTCTGACCTCACTTCTTCATTTTACACGCTACACTTCTTCTTCTTTTCTTTTTTTTTTAAAATGAATTCTCAAGTAATTTACTTCTGCTCTGTGTCAGTGTGCCTGGTGCTCTGCTCTGCTCACTCTGCCAGGAAATGAAGACAACTCAGAATGGAACACGGAAGTGGTCAACATTTTGCTCACAAAACTCCTCTGCAGCTAAAGAAAGCTTGAAGACTTTGCATTTTGATGGGGCACAGTTGCTCTCACACACTTGGTTTTAATAAATGAATGTGGTGCCTATGTGATCTTTAAAACAAAGAAGAGCCAATTGAACGGAGTTTTGAATCAGATTTTGTCTGTCGGGAGAAAGCCCTTCTCACATTTTCTGCTATTTGGTTTTAGGGTAAAATACTGTATTATGTATACTTATTATATAAATACATGTGAAATGCCTAAAGTATCCCCTGTGTAATAAATAAATAAATAATTCTTCCTTCGCAGGGGGCACTTGTCTGCAGAAACAGCATGATCAAATTTTGATACTATGTCCATAAGTCAATTTAGCTGACAATAATTTTACTTGAGCAGGATTTTGAAAAGAGGACTTGAGCTTATTTTACTAATAAATAATAAATGGACTTCCTAGTCTTCTGACTACTCAAGGCGCTTTCACACTACTTGTCACATTCACCCATTCACACAGACATTCACATTGATGGCAGTGGATCTACCACACCACTTTCACACACGCATGCGCAGCACAGGGAGCAATTCAGGGTTCTGTGTCTTGCCCAAGGACATTGATATGCGGACCGGAGGAGCCGGGGACCGACCCACCGATCTCTCGAATGGAGGACGACCCGCTCTACAGCTGCCCTAATGAGTGTCTGAGTAATTCTTCCAGTACTGTGCAAACATCACTCTGTATAAATACTCCCTTACAATTAATAGTCTGGCATTCACAACTTCTGATGTAGTATCTGTGACATTTACCTAGTAAGTATGAAATGACATGCTTTTCAGGCTAAATTACTTCTGCCAGAGCTTTTTTTAAAAGATGGAAATGGGGTGAGAGAGAGAGGGAGACATGCAGCAAAGGGTCGCAGGTCGAGTCGAGCCTGCGGCCGCTGCCTCAAGGACCTTCAGCCTCTTTACATGGGGCGACTGCTCTAACCACTGTGCCACCAGCCGCCCCATCTGTCAGAGGTTTTTACGACCCTAGTCATGTTTATAGAGCCACCGAGCCTAGTGGCTTTAGTAATTATGACGGTGGCAAAACGGCTGGAAGTCAGGTGACGTAGTGTAAGAGCAGCAAAAAATTATGTGTATAGTCATAACAAACATTCTTATTTTAACCCAAACCACAATCTTTTCCTCACCCTAACCAAGTAGTTTTGTTGCCTAAACCTAACCAAACTGACCATTTCACAACATCAACCATGTGCAACAGTTACGTTTAGGTATAAGGATGTGTTGATCAGCCACTGGTAGGGGAAACGCTCTCGTAGGTCGTATTAGAGGGTAGGAACAAACAACCCACGTGGTTGCATGGGGCCGTTTCTCGAAATCGCAAAAAAAATTCACGAGACTCGATACACAACCACCTACAATAACCTCAACCATTAGATTTTGATGACTATTCTTAACCATCTAAACGTAACCATTCAAGGTTAATGCCTAACCCTTAACCATTTTGCAAGACTTCGTAATCTTGGGTTACCACCTAGAAAACACTGTTATGGGTTGGAGGACTTCTTGGGAGAGGAATGGTAATAAAGAAGAGTACTAACGGTACTTATTTACTATCCACCACTGGTTATATGCCATTGATTTAACGATAACTAATCAACACAAAGTTATTTAAAACACGGCCTCATTGATATCAGAAGATATTGCTACTTCAGTGTAAAGCTTTATAATTAAGATAAATGATGCTTGATCAATGGAAAAGGGAAGGCATATAAATAAGAAATGTCTGTTGATGCGGTGTACTGTGATGACTCACCTTGCCCGCTAACTGAAAATTTGCTATATGTTGGAACGACAAACACTGACCCTGACTGACATTAAAGGCAGCAGAGTGACATAAATAGAGTGAAGGGTTTATTACAGCTCATGTGTACAGACATCTGAGCTGAAAATAGCAGATATGATTTGATGTGCTGAACAGTAGCAGAACTCTAAGTGATGCAAGAGGCAGTAAGGTGGGTTTGACTTAGCACACACACTCACACACACAGATGTGTATCATACACAACACCCACAGCCACTAAGGTTGAAGTGAAGAGCTTGCCGGGACACACCCCGAAGATTCCTCTCATCTCTGACAGACAAACCCCCAACCCAACACACACACACACACACACACACACACACACACACACACACACACACACACACACACACACACACACACACACACACACACACACACACACACACACACACAATGTCAAAGCAGAACAGAAACATGATTGCAAAAATTCCCATAGCTTTGTACCGAATGAAAGAACACGGTTTAAAGAGAGTCTTCTTATTAACAGCAGTCTTTGATAAACATAACGGTTTATTCTTTTGCCAAAGGGGCTCACAAACCTGTCACTTTTCAGCTTCTCACATCACAAGTGTGCGCTGTAATGTCTTGTGTTCTTGGGTTTGGAAAGTTTCAGAAACGTGAAGTAGCACAAACGGAGGCGAAAACTCAAAGACATGATGTACTGTAGCTTGTCATTTCTGCCCTCAGTTTTTTACTTTAAATGATTGTATTATGTGTGGTGATGTCTTCCAGTTTTTGAAAAGAAGCAAATTGTCGAGCGTTTGCGCTGACAGATTCATGTCTCTATCTGAAGCGTGGAACATGTTTCACCTTTCCTCATAAACACGATCAACCATATGCTACATTTTCAAAAACAGCTAAGTTAGGAGTTTAGAATAAGACACCTCATCACCTACAGTTGGCTATGATTGTTGTGCATCATTTACAGATTTTTTTTTCTTCTTTTTGAATATTTTCAATTGACAGGCTTAAGAACACAACTTCATAAAACCCCTTTTCTTTTCCTTTCCTGACTAAAGAAGATAAAGACGGTTACTTACAGTTGGCCAGACAGATGATCCCAGCCCAGATCAGCAGGATCTTGAGACCTGCCATATCCAGGAGTTATGGGTGTGGACGGCCACACACCATACAGTATAGTCCTAGTGGTGACCAATAGGCAGATATTCACACGCCAAACCAAAGCTGTATTTCCAATTCTAAACTAAATTCTAAAACAGAATTAAGTAAAAAAAAAACTGACATATGTTTTCTGTCTTATCAGTAGATGCAGCTTCCTGGACTTGTTCCCCAAACCCTAAACCTCGCCTCTGGTTTCAAGTCAAGCAAGTGGTAGTGAAGCCTTTACCTTAGCGTTTGGTGACAGGAAGTTTCATTTCAGCTACGCCACCAAGAACAGGAAGTCTTCTCTCATCTAATCTTCACTTGCTTTTGCTCATGTGTGAACACTCTGACTTGTGAAAAAGGAAGGAATGAGTTTAGCTTCAGGGTGAAGCCTATTTTTTAACTTAAAGATTGTGTTCTGACATATCAGATGTTTAGATACATGCTCAATACATGACTGAGCTCCATATCAAAGGACAGAGAAATGAAAGAAAATGGTAATGTTAACACACACTGAGTCTTCAGCCTGTTTTGTGTTAGACTGTACGCAACTAGACTCGATGAGAACATTTTACATCTGAGACACGAGGCATACACTTGCAAAAGTTCTCAGAGCTCCTCTTCTTTCTCGTGGACTCCTCCCTGCTCTTAAAGACCGACAGTTGCTAGGACATGTAATCAAAAACTCACTAGCTCTCCAGTGTGCAAGAAAAAAAGATGCAGTCTTTCCTTTCTTAAACTTCGCTCTCTGTTGTTTTTCTGTCTAAAGAGAGAAACATGTGGCTATTGGCTCCAGAAGTGAATTTCTTCATTTTTGCTGTTCCTTCTGTGTGAAATACATTTATAAGGGATGTTAGATCTTTTCAAAGTCATTGATCGTGCATAGTGTTTGATCATCATGCCTTGCCTTGGAGCCCAAAATGCTTTACTTCTGTTTACATACACAAGAAAATAAAGGATAAAAGAGGAAGGAGAGGAGTAGAGAAACTCTCCGGGGACTGAGACACACACACTGGGTGCTGAGCTGATGTGAATCTGGATGAAACACAGTCAGCAATTTCATGCAGTTATATGAAAATAATACATGTAACTAAGCAGGCCAATTTTTGAGTTTAGACAGTTAGATACTGAGCTGGCTTTTGCGTAAACCTGCTGCTTCACAGTGGATAAAGCTGCAAGTCTATATGGCATCATTAGAATTACATAAATCTCCATATATAGTCTACAAAGTAAAGTCAAGGACACCTATATCACATCAAACATTTGAATAATATTTGTGTTTACACAATGGTTGCTTTCTTTCTAAGTCATAGGGAATTTCTGTGGAAATAAGTTTGAACCTGAAACCCAATAGGAATGTCTTGCGTTTCCGTAAGAGAGCTCAATTTTAGTATGAAGATCTAAATATGGATTTCCTCCTAGACCAGTGAAACACATGGTATTTGGTTATTTCCACTTCTGAGGGTTTAGATTATTGGAATCAGGAAGTGGCTCTTAGGCAAGCAGCATCAAGTTAATGTAATCCAAATGAAACTGTATTCACTGTGGTGTTTTTTTTGTTGTTTGTGGGAGTCTTCAAATGCAGAGATTATATATCAATGTATGTAATTATAAATGCAAGTGTCTTAACCTCAAGAACCACACAGACATTTAACCAACAAGCAAGCACCAGGCACATTTACCGTAATGTAAAGAAATCCACCAAACAGAACGGCTGTCCGTTTACTGTAAAGATGGACAATTACACAGGAACGGAGGATAAATTGCAGCATGCTTGCATCTTTGGCTGCTCCCTCTATTTTCTATTATCTGCTCTTGTGAAAAGCATGAAAGTACTTCATTGTATGATGCAACCAAAAAAAATATTCTGAAGTTATTCAGCTCACTTTCAAATATACAGTATATTGAGGCTGTGAAATTAAGAAGTATTCTGTACAAATTAGTTTAAGTATATACGATAATTTACTTTCTAAATAATGTTTAATTTAAATCAAGGCAACAGGGTTTTGTAGTACATTTTAAAACATTAGATGATGTCTATAGAAATGTCACGTCATCTGTAGAAAGAGGAAATGAGAAGCCTATCAACCTGCTGTTGACCAATCAGTGAAGGGTTTATTATTGACAAACATGGCAACGTCTTTTTTTGTCTTGACTCAGTGCCTCTGATGTAAGGATATCTCCACAACTTTGTGTCAGGTGGGGAAATTTCAATAAGGATAGTAGTCCCCATATATATATTTTTCTCTTCAATCAGGCCAAAATTTGCATTCAACAAATCTAAAAATCTAATCAGAGTGCTATAAAATTTGTTGTTGTTCCCCAGACAATTAACCCACTCCATTTCCAGTACTTCAATGGTTTTATGGGTGTGATGATGTTTGGAGCCTCTGGGTTTTTTATGAGAGAGATTGCAGCAAAGCAATGGCAGGATATACGAGGAAACAAGCCACAAAGGTCCCCAGTCAAATTTGAACTGGGGATGTTGTAGTTCATGGGGAACCCCCAGTCCCATATTGCACTGCAAGCTAGCCACAGGCTCAAGGGATGGTAATGTTGGTCAGTCTGTGCATCACTTGGGTCCAGACCGAAACATCTCAACAACTGTTTGATGGATTGCCATAAAATTGCGTGCAGACATCCATACTGCCCAGAGGATGAATCCTACTGACTTTAGTGATCCTCAGACTTTTTATCTAGTGCCGTCATCAGGTTGTTGAAACAATTTCTGACCTAAAAACTGCAAAACTAATGACATTCCTATCAGCCTCTTTCTGTCTTTTGCGCTAATTAGCAAATGTTAGCATGCTAACAACCTAAGATGGTGAGAATGGTAAACATGATACGCTAGACATCCGCATGTTAACATTGTTATTGTAAGCATGTTAGCATACTGAAATTAGCATTTAGCTCAAAGCAACACTGTGCACTGACTACAGCCTCACAGAGCTACTTGTGCCTGCAGGCTACAGAGTGTGAATTATATATTTACAGTACCAGTCAAAAGTTTGGACACGAGAGAGAGAGAGAGAGAGAGAGAGAGAGAGAGAGAGAGAGAGAGAGAGAGAGAGAGAGAGAGAGAGACAGAGAGAGAGAGAGAGAGAGAGAGAGAGAGAGAGAGAGAGAGAGAGAGAGAGAGAGAAAGAGAGAGAGAGAGAGGAACAAAGGTGTAGTTAGGATTATGGTCAGGATCTACGTCAGCATCAGTCACAGGAGGGGCGGTATACAGTAAGCCCTCTTTTTATTGTAACATATCCTCCTATAATAGATAAACAACAGATGGGTAAACCTAGACTCTTGCGTCAGAAAACACGTATAAAGTTAACAAAGATACAGATGATGAAATGAACAGCAGTGGTTCTGGATTCAGTTTCAGGACCACATGTTGACACAGTGAATAAAATACTTTTTTCTTTGGTCTGACTCACTGACAATAAAATGACACACTGTTGCACGGTTGCCCATTTGAACCTCTCGCCTTCTTTTCACAAACCAATCAAGGACAGAAATTACATTGCCTAACACATGACTACCGGACAGTGTCAGTTAACCACCGTCTCTCTACGGTGCTGTCATACTGTGTGATTTGAGTCTAACTTGAAACTTTTGCTTTAGAAAGTTAAATATGAGTATAAGTTGTATGACATTTGGCAAAGATTAAAAAAAAGAAAAGCCACTAGAGACAAAATGATACAATCCATTATAGGCGCTTAAAATCTGACCGTAACGCATGCAAGTTTTTGCCGGTGTTAGAGGACACTATACTCCCTATAATGCTGCGTAAAGTTGAGACTCAACATGACACCGGTATCTACTTAATCAGGAACTCTCTGGTCTCTTTTCTGTCATGATACACATTATTATCAAGACCATCAAGCGTGACAAAAAGAAAAAAAAATCCTCCCATCATTTACTTTACACACAAGCCTCATATGATTAACATTCATATACAGTTATCCTGTATTAGACATTTAAATTCAATAACTGTGTTCAGTGCCAATGCTTTATGTGATATTTATATTGATGTGGAGTTTGGTGTTTGACTTCAACACTTGTGGCTTAAATTTATATTCTGTCTCATCCTATTAGTCGCTTTTGACATTTTTATAAGCACAATTTTCCATGATCACGGAAAGGTAATGTAACAATCTTTCCCTGACTATTCAACAGGTGGTTTTAGTTGCCTTTTGGTTTAGAGGCCGACCATCCATCACGACTCTCCTCCTGACTTGGGTTTGAACACACATTGCCCAGCTTTGGTGACCAGTTCTTTCTGTCAGAATTCCTCTAAAGTTCCCCTCCAGATATGTTTTCAGACATAAAAATACTATTTTCTTGTCCCTGATATTGTTTTTCCACAGAAAAGTTTGATTTCATAGTTTCAAATTCTTAAAATCGTCTTTTCCTCGCAAAATCCAGAATGTATGAATATGCAAATATTGTTCATTTCAAAGGTTCAGCTGCTAGACACACTATATGTTTCCTGCTTCACTCAAAACTTAAATTCTCAGTGTCTTTACATGTATATGTGCCGGACCATGATTGGCATAGTTGTCGTGTCACAAATCCTAGCTGCCCGTCTTGAAGTGAGATTTAATATGAGCATGGGGAAACTTTCCCCCTTCACAAGTTAAATGTGAAAACAGTGTTCTAGGGACTTTAATGATGGTGACATTTAAAACTCATTTAAACAACTTGCCTGAGAGAGAGGGGGTGGGGGGTGGGTGGGGGGGGTGAGCCTACAACAGAGGAGAGACACAATTTTTTTTAGCTTTTATTTGATTATTTATGACAATGGAACTGCACGGCAGACTGGAGTTGCTGGTAACAACCACAGATTAACCACTAGTGGCATTTGTCTCATCTGCATGAGACTACTGGTTGAACATTCAGTTTACATCATTTAGAAAGTATTGAGAGAGTGATAACACGCCACTCCAGTTTGTTTGAGTGTGGGTAGTGCTTTAGGCTGCAAGCAAAGTTTAATTTTCAAAATGCAAAGACGTGCCTGTAAACTTAAAAGGACATAATAACAATGCAACCATGTGAATACACTCCAACATCGTAGCAGTTATTATTGTATGTTTCACAACCACTAACACAGTGTCAGCTTCTGCCAGTTACAAGCTAACAAAAAACATAAACAAATAAAATATGCTAATTACACCTACCATTGTGATACATCTGCTAGTCACCGATTGGTGCACAACAGACTCCTCATCTGTCTGGTCCTGACTGAGGCTCAAGCGTGTATGCTGCTCTTCTCTGGTCCTCAATGAGGAAGAAACTGTAGATGTGTTTCCAGCTCCATCTCTGAGGCTTTTTTTCTACTTTCTAGGCTAGAAAACCATGTTAAACAAAAGATTAACCAAAGCAGAGTGGTTTTTATTTAAAAAGAAAAAAAAACTATGTTATATTATTATTGTATTCACATTTTCATTTTTTTATTCAACCTTAATTAACCTGGGCTAGTCTCAGTGAGCTCTTTTTTAGCAACTCCCTGTTTCATATCCATCAGAGAGAAACCTGCGGGGTGAAGGGAAACTAGACTTTCTTTTCACCCACATAGAACTTCCTTTGTTTGGTAAGATTTCAGGGGGAATTACTGATCTTGCCTTTGATAAGTTAGATTCACAATTCTATTACTAAGTGTATAAAGGGTTGAAAAGTAACAGACTGAAAGTATCATGTAAACCGATTGATTTCCAGCTACTGTGTTACTTTGGTATTAACAGTAAAAGTATCTCTGGCCACTATTTTAAGCCGTGGATGTTTATATAGGGGCTGAGGAAGAGGGTGTGGCTTGGATGAGAAACTGTGCCACAGCTTCCCCAATTCTTTTTTTATTCTTTCTTCAGTTTCTACAATCTTAGGTTGTTGCTCAAAAGTTTAATCTGGCTTCCTCTCCTCTCCTCATCATTGTCAATGTCTTAAGCTTAATGGCAGTGAGAACAGTGGAGGAGGGAGGCCGCAGGTCTATTGAAGTTTGTGCTGTCAGTTCCTCTGTGCAGTCACAGCTGTGACCACAGGGAGGTGTGATAAAAATGGATTGTAGAGCGATGCATGTGTATGCCTTTGTGTGCACTACCCTGAGATGTGCAAAATGTTCCCTCCAATTTTTGCACGATGCACCTTGTGTATGTGGGTTACAGGTTTCACATATTGTCATTCTGTAGTTCACCCTTTTCAAAATGAGCCTGGTGTTCACTTTACAAAAGTTTAAAACACCGGTGGTGATTAAAAGGCATTATAAAGATGGCACATTAGCAATTAATAATTGAATGACATGTTTAGTCGTTTATAATTTATAATATTTATTCAATTCGTTTCACTAGTATACAATTTTTATGATCAACCCTGATTTTCAAAACCTTTTGAGTAAACTTGGAAAAGATACATGTTTCTTAAAAGTTTCAGTCTCTGGTCTTTAAGACACAGATAAGAAAAGGCTTTTTCTTCTGTGATAACTGAATAATCATTATTCTGTTTGAAAAGGAATGAAAGTTGAGTCAAAGATGATGAAAGTGATAAAAGTTGCACTGGACTGTTTTAGACACATAAATATAAAGAAGTATAAAGATTATTATATAGAAATATATCTCTGGTAGGCTCTAAATGGCATCCTATGATAAAGGTGACACTTGACGTAGGCGGTTACTACTACCGTTCTTTTTACTGTTTAAAAAAATATGCAGTAACAAACACTATTTAAAATGAACAAGAAGCACTATCCCAGTTAAACTAATGCTCATGCTCAAACAATGAAAGTGAAAATGTCGAAAGTGAATTGTATATCAGTAACCCATTATAACCACAACCATCCACTATATCATAAATCATCATCGACACATGCCTTTGATCTCTGCTATACAAGATTTTTACTTAAACTAAACAGAGTAATGAAACTGTGTGTACTTCCCAAAGAATAAAACATTTATATAATGTATGTATCAGAAGGGCAGACAACAGCATTAAAGATTAGAGTCAGAACAACCTCTTTTACACTTCCTCTTTTTCCTTCCTGTCTGCACTCTTTAGTGCACATTGCACACTGTAACGCTGTCAATGTGCATTTATGCATAATCTCTCCTGGGTGTAATATTATATAAAGCCATAACTTTCCATTTTCTTTAAGATACATATTTTAGATTTCTTACGATTCTCAAATCTCCACATTTAACTAGTAGGCCTCATGTTTTGTTACTTCATCAACAGAGTCCGCCTCCACCTCAGAGTGTCACAAGAAGTCTGTGATGATGCAACTGAAAACCACTGGAGGGCAGTGTTGCTACATGTTGCAAAACAGCCGTTTCCCCTTTTCACACATATTTCTCTCCTCACTTGTTTTTGGGGAATAGCCAAGTGGCTGAATGCATTTTATGCACACAAACATGTGTACACACACATACACACACACACTCAGTGTTGCGATTTGGACTGCTTTTGGTTCCTCTCTGCCGATGACTGACAGGTTCTTAACGAGAGCAGCCTAGAGCGTTTGCCCTCCAGGCCTGTACATCAACCATCAACATACAACGCACGCACACACGCTCATGCATGCTCATATTTATACACACACACATATCAGCTGCACTTGCTCTATCCGTAGACATTCTCAGTCCCATTTCTTAGGCTTAATCAGTTTGTCCATTGCTCAGATTGTTTGACAGTAACTGGGAGACGGTTTGGGTTTAGCAGAATTATTATGTTTCTATGAGGCAGCCTTATCCAACACAGAAGGAATGTCAGCTGCAGCATTGTTCAATAAGGCTCAATACAAACTTGTTACAACACCACCGTGGGCTAGCTGACGTGCATGTGCATACATGTGTGTGTTGGTGTGCAGTCATTGTGAAGGCCACAATGGTGAGACGGCATAGCTAGGGAAGTGAGGATTGAAACCCAGAGCAGCACGTTTTCTCCCCCCTCCAACCCTTCATGATTCATTCCACCTCTCACCTCTGTTCCCTCTCCTTTTTTTTCTACGGTAGGAGAGAAAACCCAATTAAAATACTATGTGGATGGATACGACGAAGAAAGACATACCTCCTCCATGACATTTTCTCTACCCCCTGTGTAGTGACAGATCTGGTGCATTCAGACCGAGGTGAAAAAATGTGGTGGATCCCGCCCTCCTGCTGCCATTAAATGTTGATGTATAATATCAAATACATAAGGTGTATATATATTTATTTATACCACATGAAGATGCATTTATTAATCAAAATCTACCACGGATTCACCCCATATACATACATATGCTATATGTTTGTATGGGGCTGTGAGAGGGATTCCCATATGCCAAACAAATACCTGATGCAGCAGGAGGTGGACGATGCATCCATTTTTCACATTTCACGTACACACACACACACACACACACATACACACACACACACACACAAATTCCTGTCTTCCATGTATATCCCTCTCTCCAACCCCTCTTCTCTTTCTACGCTCTTGTTTTCCTCTTTTCCTGACCCAACATCCGGCCCTCCCAGGAGATCGTGCTTTCTGCTGCCAGATTGGGCCTGCATAACACACACACACACACACACACACACACACACACACACACACACACACACACACACACACACACACACACACACACACAGGCTCTGTCTCTCTGTGGACACATGAACTGCCAGTCAAATTCAGCAGCAGCTCAGTACAGACCTCATTGCCTCACTTGTGGGGGTCAGGGGCTGGAGATGTGTGTGTGTGTGTGTGTGTGTGTGTGTGTGTGTGTGTGTGTGTGTGTGTGTGTGTGTGTGTGTGTGTGTGTGTGTGTGTGTGTGTGTGTGTGCACGCGAGAGAAAAACACAGGGTCAAGGGGCTGGAAGAGTGTGAGGACTCCTCCATTCAGGCCTACTAAATACTGTATGTCACTGATATTTACAGTACCTGCTTCAATATTACAACAAAGCCCCTCAGGAGTGTGTGTGTGTGTGTGTGTGTGTTTGTGTGTGTGTGTGTGTGTGTGTGTGTGTGTGTGTGTGTGTGTGTGTGTGTGTGTGTGTGTGTGTGTATCCCCAGCAGAAGTGAAAAAAACTTCAGCAGCTCGACTCTAATCTCAAGTCACCAACAGCACAGGTATACAAACATCCCTATTAAACATTCCCAACCTGTGAAGAGGGGACGTGGTTAACTGCGGGAAAACAGTGAGCCTTCAGTGAGAAAGTCCAGAGAGACAGCAGTAACACCGGTCTCACACATATACACTCGCACAAATCCAGTTCTGGGCTTTGAGTGGCCATTTAGAAATCTGGCCGGCAGTTCACTGACCCAGTACTAACGAGGCAGCTAGCCCGTCCTTCGAGGAGTAGCGCCTCTTATCTAGTGACCACACACTGCTAGCTATCTCCTGACCGTGTTTGACCACTGGTTAAACTGATTAGCCAATCGTCCAGTTGAGTTACAGTAAGCAGAGATACACTGATGCACGTACAATACACTTGTTCAGCCCTGGATGGGATTTTTGACTAATTAAGGAATGTGAGGTATTTAGTGTGTATGCTTACAGGAGCTTAAAAGTGTGTGCTTGCCAGTGTGATATGATAGCAGTGAAGAAATGCCACCCAAGCACTCTGGGAGGCAAACTTAAAACTAGCACAGTCACTCCACTACTATCTGTCCAGTTGGATCGGACAAATAGTCAGAGGTGGAGAGATGGCAGAGTGGACATGTGATGGTCAAAGTGTCAGGGACTGGGGGATTCACCCGTTTAATGAGAATCTATGGCCTGGACTGATAAAGGGCCTGACTGAGAGGCTGTGACAAGTCTAATGCTCACATGTATAAATGATGTTGGTGGGTGGTTGGATGAAGGGGGGTGTTCTGGTTGGCAGTGTGGCTGTGTGGAATCAGTCCTCAGAGAGAAAGGTTTAGGAATAGGCCAGAGACTGAAAAATGGTTTAGGACAGAAAATCTCAGAATCTACTTGGAGAAAAGTGAGAGAAGCAAAAGGGAACAAAGGACGGTTAAGTGAGCATTGAAAGTGTATAAATTAATAGTTTGGCATTCAAGGTAATATGCGTATTTACTCTCTGATAGAGGGTTAGCTATACCACTTGTATTTTTCTATTAAATATAAGACTTCAACCTGTTAGCTATAAGCTCAGCACAAAGACTGGGAACAGTGGGAAGAAGTTAGTTTGGATTTGTTGAATGGGAACAAAATCAGCCTACCTGCAGCTCCAGAGCTCACTCATTATTACCTCCACCAAGGAGGTGATGGTTTCGTGTTGGTTTGTTTGTCTGTCAGCAGGATTCTGGAAAAACTGTGGGGCCGATTTTAATGAAACTTGGTGAAAAGGTGTAGCATGGGCCAAAGAAAATCCCATTCGATTTTTGAGCAGATCTGAATCATCATTATTTATCACTTTGGTTAACATTGTAAGAATGTTTGTGCTGGGCGGCTTTTTCTTGGCAGGCAGCAAGACACCAAGTTACTGCGCCCAAAAAATAGTCCAGCAAACCCAGGCTAATGTTTTCCACTGTTTCTAGTCTTTGTGCTAAACTAAGCTAATCATCATATATCTATATATCATCTTCTTCTGCATGAAACAGCGTATTTCCCCAAAATATTAAACCACTCCTTTCAAGGACAGCGTTCAAGGTGTAAAAATGAAGGTTATAGTTTTATTTTGATTTACGTTGATAGAAGTGGCACATTTGTAATCCCCTGTGTGGCGGCTATTCAAAGGGCTACACATCTGAGAAAACAATCTAAAAAGTGCACTAACACACACACACACACACACACACACACACACACACACACACACACACACACACACACTCACACGCACACAGCCTTTGTTATGTTGAGAGCGTTTGTCTCAGTACGGCTCCAGCAGAGAGGGGTTAAAATCCGATTGAGTCGATATCACTGGAGAATAACACATTCAATACACAGTCTGAGTGTGTGTGCAGCTGTGTGCTCGTGCATGTGTGTGTGTGTGTGTGTGTGTGTGTGTGTGTGTGTGTGTTTGTGTGTGAGCAACATGGAGCCTAGGGACTTCCTCCCTCTCCGGCTGCAGCCCTCAGTTGAAATAGAATTGAATAGTCTGAATCCTCAATGGTAAATGTTCACAAAGTCAATACCAACTGTTAAGTCTTCCCTGCATTGGGGTTAAGGGCATTACCATTTCTGAGAATTCACGAAAACACATACAGTGTACACACATACACACACACACACACACACACACACACACACACACACACACACACACACACACACACACACACACACACAAACAGTGAAGGCATCACAGTGAAAGCATACTCACCAGATGCCCCATGAGATGATAAAATATTTTTGAGTCTTTTGCAAAATGCTTACTTTGCATTCTGTTTAAAAATTCCCTTGTACTGTAACATATTCATTGAAGGCTTGTTTTCATTTTTGTTCACTAATCTCTGAACAATGATCTTGGTAGGCGTGTGGCCTTTTTAAAGTGACATCGGCGCCTGAGGGACAGTGGTTTTGCTGATCTGACTAAGCATCATTTTCAGTTCAAGTATCAGTATGTTTTAGCACACAGAGGTAACAGGGGATTTTATCAATATTAACTGTATAAAATAGGGTTTAACACAGAATACTGGAACACAGCTGATAAAGTGCTTCACTTCCCAAAGAATAAAACATTTGGAACAATTGGTTATGTTAATAATGTAGTTTAGGGATAGTTTGGGGACTTACAGACAGAATCACTTACTTGAAGGTTAAAGGATAAGCCTGTGTTCTTACTGTCAAAAAAACAAACAAAGGAAACACCAAAAACCAACAATGTGTCCATTTTCTGATACATTCAGAATCCACTTTATTCATATTCAGGTGTTAAATTGGACTTTGTTTTCTGTGTGTGTGTGTGTGTGTGTGTGTGTGTGTGTGTGTGTGTGTGTGTGTGTGTGTGTGTGTGTGTGTGTGTGTGTGTGTGTGTGTGTGTGTGTGTGTGTGTGTGTGTGTGTGTGTGTAAATCAAAGTTATAGTAACATTTTGTAAAACTTCATTTAAGCAGGATACCAGAGCAATTTAGATATTGTTATTAAACCTGTCAGTTTCCTAGTTTCCTTGCCATCACCAATCACTTTCAGTCATCTGTGCTGTCTGACTGACTTACAAGTGCACTGAGGTCGCTTCCTGTTTTATGGCGGCAGAGGTGCTAAGGTGCAATGCCGTCATCTAGACTGAGGTTACTGATCTGCTTGCTTTTAGGGAAACTCACAGATAGAAAATAAGTGTGAAGTTCCTACATCACTTCATTACGGACTATGTAGGCTACAGCTTCAAAATAAAACATGTTTTAGTCACTGTTTGAATTATCAAGAGAGAAGTTTAAAAAGACATATATTGTTTAAGCTGTGCTAAATTGCGCTTCCCCTGAGGACATAGAAGAGTGTAGACCAATGTGCTGGCGCTCAATTGTAACCCCTGCCTATATTCCTGTAACAAAATATAATTTATCCTCCTGAAGATGTCAAACTTGATGGGCTACAAATATATAGTTCTGTAGTATTTTAGCAGCTGGTTCACACGTATTTGGTACAATTTTTATTTTCAGGAGCTGAACGGTGTACATGGGATCAACTCAAGATAAACTACAATACCCATCTTATTGTAATAAGGGATTTAATGTCACCTAGTAAAACCTACTGGCCGACATTATTCCCTTATTACCATGAACATAAATGTAGCAGTGTGGTATGAAGTGTAGATGAGAGTCCTACACAGGAGGTTTGTTGGTCAGAAAATGCATGCAAACACATTTTCAATGCTCTGAACGGTCTGATAAGTGAAAACTGCAACATAAATTAAAGCCCCTCTTTTGATACAATGTATGCAGTTGTTCTTAGCTCAGGTCATGCCCAGGTTAGTAGAGTATGGTAGTGGTATGGTAGTGTTCACACAGAGCGCTGCCGTGTAGAACCATGATAAGTTAGTTTGGGCAGATTTGCTACCCAGTGTGGCAGCTAGCTTTACGAGTGGTGCGGCCTCTAATACGTCCTGCTGGTCATTAACTGGCGAGCCAGTGTGGACCTTTTACCGTGCCGCAGTGTCTCATTTGAACAGCGAGTCATAAAACCCCAGGCTCTGTCACTCAGTGTCATTTAAACCAGGACTGATTGGAACTATCTCTGGCCTTTGCTTTCCCACCTTCCTCCCCGCTTGCGTTCTTTCCTGGTCGGTTCATGAATAATGAATGAGGATATATGCAGGCTGGAGCTCAGATATTAATGGAGCTAAAAAACAGAAGGAGAACCATTCTTTGTGCTGCCAGCCATTGCTTCCCTACATGCTGAAGCTGCCCCTGCCCGGTCGTTTTCTTTTTTCACCTTCCCTTCTCCCCCCTTATTCTCTCCTTCTTTCTGCTGCCGGTGGACCCAGATGAGATGATGAGATAATGCTCGGTCTCTCTTTCTCTCTTGCCTCAAAATATCCGCTCCCCTCCTGGCTGTCACAGCAGGGGCAAAGGGTGGACAGTGACTTTGAAATGAGAGGGGCTAACTTTCAAATGATAAAAAAAAAAAGGCAGACAAAACTAGGGGACGATAAATGAAAAGTTGACTTGGCTGGATATGCAAGGTGGCTATTGTCTGTTAGAGCAGCTCTCTGTCATTCAAGGGCATGGCAGTGAGCTTGGCCCTGTCCTGTCTTTCTTCCAGCCCTTCCATGATCCGTCAACTCTGGCCAGAGGAGCCCACGGCCAAACTGTGGCATTCAAGGGCGAGAGGTACAGTAGGGTGGAGGGGCAGCTGATTGAACACTGTCTTCAGCAAACCATTGTACTCGAGTCCTACTTTTTTTTTTTAAATGTTCACACGAGTTAATAATAATGATTTCATTTTATGTTTCTAATGGAATAAAAAACTTTTTGTACTCTGTCACATAGCTTTGTCAATGCCAACCAACAAAGGCTTGCATGACACTGTACATGTGGCACGAGGGGGGCTGGCAGTCAGCGAAGTCTGGCCCCGGGCTGGCAGAGTCTCTGCCCATCCTTGGATGACTCAACCAACTAGGCCAGAGGGCACAGATAATGGGCAGAGCCTTCTAACCCTTCATTTGTGCCAGAATGTCTGTAGATTCAACAATGTTAGATCCGTACCTTATATGGTCAAATACAGATGGACAATCCCACAAATGTGGTCCAGAGCACTGTGAATTGGCTACCGATGGAGAGGTGTGGTAGGCCGGCGAGCAGAGGCCGCCCTCAACCTCTGACCCAAAGTTTTATTGTCTTGTGTGTCTCCTGTGGACCAACTGTCATCCCTCACTCAGATTTAATCATGAATTGGATCATTACTAGAAAACAATTTCAATAATTTGTACATGATATTAGCATTTTATTTCTTTAAAAAGTATTGCTTTACAAACTTAACTAAGTGAAAAAATATATCTAAAGGCTTCATGTGGCCCAAACCCTTCACAAATACAGCACATTTGAACATCTTGTTTCAATGGAGTTTTTCTATCAAACCAACAGTCAAAAGATGCACTATAGCAGTGCATAATGGGCGGTGTGGGTGACTTGATTTTAGAACAGTGGTCAGCGGATCCAATTCTCTCTCTGTCTGTCACTCTGCTACCATTTCATCAATAAACTGTGTCTATATATTTATATAGACTTTTTTTCATGCAGACACTTTGTACAATTTTAAGTTTGCACCACTTGTTAATGGGACTTGCAAGTTGGCAGCACTGTTTTACTGTCCATGTACTCCAAAGACTCAAATAAAAATATATTTCTACCATGAAGCAAGGTTTTGATCTTGGAAGTGAAGCAGAGTGTCAGTGAAATACCGTTAAAAAGGAGCATAGTTCAAAAAGTTTAAAATTTAACTTTTTGTGCTTGCTTGGGAGAGCATTTCAGCTAATTACGCACAAATCCCTCACGCTCACAGCTCCAATCCACCGGCACCGCTGTCTCGGCAGAGGACAAAGAAAACAAAGGAGACTGACAAACAAACAGTGAGCAAAAAAAAATATAAAAGAGAGGAAGCTTTCTTTCCATATAGCAGCTGAGCTGAGGCGACAGTAGCGTTTAATCAGTTGGTTTTTCCAGCGCCGTCAGCGTGAGCAGCCTCGGCGGTGCAGCCCTCTGATCAGCACTGGGAGAGGAGCTCCCCGCCGAGCTGCTGCCGCCCCTGAACCACAGGTCAGTCCTTGGTGAGTAGGTTTCATTCTGCTGTCGCCTTCATAGCACCATCTTCTACTCTCATTAAGATACAGCACGTGTCTGTGTGTGTGCACATGTATGTATTTATGGGCTTGTGTTTGTTTCTGTGTGTGCATGTTTGTGCGTTTGTGTGTGTGTGTGTGTGTGTGTGTGTGTGTGTGTGTGTGTGTGTGTGTGTGTGTGTGTGTGTGTGTGTGTGTGTGTGTGTGGTAGTAGTGATTGCACCCCAGGACTAGCCTAAAGGGGATGTGGATTCCCGGCCTCCGCTGAGATCCGGCAGCACAACTAGGATTTCTACCAGTGGGGGGTGTGTGGGGGGGGGGGGTGGGGGGGGGGTGGGGGGGGGGGGGGGGGGGGGTAGGTGTGTGTGTATATGTGTGTGCGTGTAAATGTTTGTTAGAGAGAGATGCAAGACGCATAAAGTGACTCTGTGCCTCGGGGTCAGACACACACACATGCAGAGAAGGAGCTGGTGCTGTGGCAGGGTAAACAAGAGCAGACTGTTAGATCTCATCAGCCTCATCACACGCTTTATTATGCTGATTCGGGAGTATACCGTAAACTAATCAGGAATCCAGGAGTCACAGGGGGGCACTCGGCTTAAAGGTTAGGCGTATAGAGAGAGGGGAACTTGCTCTGCCTCTGAGTTCTTAACTTTTCTTGTCTTCTTATTTCCCTTTTTTTTGATCACCAAGGCCCCTCCACTACCACAATACAGGAAGAGCTACCGGCTGAAAGGTCACAACCTTTACCCCAGGTGTGAAAGGTTCACTTCATGGCTGCCACCATTCAATTTCAGAGGTGTGCGGTGATTGACTGGCACTAGAGAACCAGCGTGAACCGGGGATTTGAATAGAAGTCAGGACTCAGAACTGTCTGTCGCTATATGCTAATATTGGCCTTTAGACAAATTCACAAAACACACTTTCAGCCTCATGTTTGTTCACTTGCATAAATTCATATGATTCTTATTCTGCGCCGAACATCTACTCGGACTTACACAACAACATGACAGAGGAATGTTATAAAGTTCACGACGTCTATTAATTTTGAGGCATCATCTCAGTGTTTATTAGATCTGGCGGACCGCTTCATAAATAATGAATAAACAGTCCCCTTTCGCTTTGGGGATGTGACTTTCCAAATATTTCTGTTTGTGACTTTCTTTAATGAAGAAACAAAGATAAAACGTCATTCCATTCCACCTTTTCAAAACCAGGTTGTGAAAGGAAACATACGCAATTTTAATTTGCCTTCCTGTCCATTCGTGTTCTCCACTCCTCAGTGACAGCACATTTAACAAGCATACACAACGAACGAACACTCACACGTGTGGGATCTCACAAACACTCACAGGACTGTGACAGGTGAGCAAGTTAGAGAACAAGTCGCGAGCAAGACTGGTGAGAGCTACTTTTTCTGGTCATTTTGACGGAGCAGAGACAATTTTGTTAATTAAGAGTTTTTGGGTAAATGCACGCCATGTGGTTTGCCGTGCAAGAGCACGCACACAGACATTTACTGTACTAATGTTCTGTGCTTAAGTGCAATTTTGAGGTCCTTGTAGTTTACTTGGGTTTTTGTATATTACTTTATACCTCTATTCCGCCATATTTCAGAGCGGGTTACAGTATTTTTTACTCTGCTAAATTTGTCTGACAGCTGTAGTTACTTTACTGTTCTTTAAGTCTATCCTAACACCATTTCACAATACTAGTTCTAGGTAAAAAACGCTCTGTTGAACAAAACAAACAACAATGGCCAGACCTGTGAACCTTTTCCGATCACTTCTTTCTTCAGACACTGCTCATTAATAGGAACGCAGTAAAATTTGATCCAATCTGTGGACGATTTAAAGACCGGACAGAGTAAGTAGAGTAAGATTTAAAATGTAAAACATATGATAAGCTTTTAAATACAGCACATTATTTAAGATTAAACCAGGAGTTACCAATATTTTTGGATTGTGACCCCTACAGAAAAAGCAGTGTCTCGTTGGGCCCCCAAGATGTCCATGGTCAACAGAGATTTTCCCTCTACATTTCTTAGATTCAAAACAACAGTTTGAGACCCAAGGGTGTATAATTATCTATTTTTTCACAAAAAAAGACGAGTGAAAAATAAGAAAAATGTATGAATTTTTGTTGCAAAATTAGTTTTTCCCTTTTTCCTGTCTCATTAATCAAGCCCTAGATTCATCTTGTGAACGTTTGGAGGGGTCCCGACCTCGAGGTTGGTAACCTCATTGAAGCAGCTACAACAGTAAAAGGCTGTTTGTACACCACGTTGTGTCAATCACGTTTACACACCTGTTCCAAAAACCTTCGTTCGACTTCCAAGTTTTTGGAACAGGTTTGAATTTGTGTTGTTTTTTTTCTTTCAAAAGCCTTTACAGAGTTTGACCACTCAAACCCAAAATGGGTTGGCCCTGTTTGAGACGAACACAAAATATCTTGTACAGTATTGCAAATCTATCAGACTCCCAAGTTTCCTCTGTACCTCACCTCTAGATGAATACAGTCAGTGGGTGTTAAATGAGTCAAGTGTTTGCGTCAACACTTTGCAGATACCTTTTCTGGTGATGTACTCATGTAGCCAGATGGAGAGAGCATCAGTTTTAATCTGCACCTGCATGCACTGGTGCACCTTCATATAATAAGCTCACCTTGACTGTGCTTATGTGGGCTGTCATAAGATTGTGTTCATGTTTTTGTGCAAAGCAAAGCAGATCCTCCACTAAACTTCTTTGACTCAGGAAGCCCCAGCAGGGCTGTCTGTCGTTTAATAGAAGGGTCTTGCTGCTTTTGCGTCTCCTCCGAGAACACACAAGACTGAATGGCAGAGAAGAGATGAGGACAAGACAGAAAAGGATAGAGGACACGGCAGAAGACATTTCAGAAGAGAAAGGGACAAAAGAGAGTAAAACAGATGGGGGAATAACAGCAACAAGGAAACATAACAAAAGAGAAGAAGGCCAGGACAAATAGAGGAGGACAGAAAAAAAGGCGATAAATCAAAAGAGGAACGCGTTTCCCAAAAAATCGAACTGAGAATGTATTCATTTTTGTAGGAGTCGAAGAATGATGAAAGAACAAAAGACGATCATTCCAGCAAAAACAGGACAGACATGACCAGAAGACAAACCAGAAGAGGAAACGATAGAAGAGAACAAATGGCGTGGAACAGGAGAGAAGAAGACAAACCAGAGGAAGATGGAGAGGTTAAATCAAAAGAAGAACACATTTAGGACAGAAAAGATATATAACAAGGGGAAGGGACGGACAAAGACACATTTAAAGAGGTCCCAAAGTAGACAAAAAGACAAAAAGTTGATTATAGAAAAGTACAAAAGAAGACAAACCCAAAATGGAAAAAAGAGAATAAAACAGAAGAGGACACAGCAGGACGAAAGAGGTAAAACAGAGCAGGACAGAATATCAAAAAACAAGAGGACAAGACAGAAGAGGACACAACTGTCCACTGAATACAGTACGGCAGAAATGAACACAGGAAATACAAACAGTAGAGCCATGAACTGAACTGCACAGCACAACACAGCCACGCACAGCACATACAGTAACACACAATAACACACTTTACCACAGTGGCCAGCAACTTGTGTGATGACCTGCCAGCTGACAACACAACCTCATAGCTTCCCTCTCTGTGATTCCTAAAAAGTGCTTTTGTTTTGTGTACGTGCGCTTGTATGTGTGAAAAATACATGTTGGTTAGCGTACAAACACACACACACACACACACACACACACACACACACACACACACACACACACACACACACACTGCTCACCTGGAGGTGGTGGGTGGGTGTGGGAGGATGGGGTCTGTGTTTAGCTGTGGGCCCTGCAGACAGGGCGATCAAAGGCTCCTCAGTCTTTGTCTGCTAACGTTGAATAGACAATAGTAAAGAGGGCCCGCTTTGATTTCAGCTCACTTTTATTGATCACAGAAGAGCAGGGATTGAAATATGAGAGACAACCCTGAACTGGATTCTTCTTTAGCTATTGATTATATCCAGAACAGACAGCATTCCACAATGATCCAAGTTTTTATTTTACCCTGTTTTTGTTTTTTTTTGGAACCATGAAAAAGTGTGTCTGGCTCCTCGCCTGTCTTTCAGGTGCAGCTAGAAACACACAGACTACAGTTGTTTTACCAGACAATGCCTCGTCTTAAGTCTAATTTTTCTTGCTTCTTCCTAAAGTTGACACCCACAACTTATCTAGGATATGCTGACAGCAACCGTTACTCCCTGCATGCTCTCTCATCCACCCCCTCCTTCCTCCCCTCCTCAGCAACCTTTAAACCTTAGCTTTAGTAGGACATTTTGTTTCCATAAGTTCAGAGGAGGTACAGTCAGTGTGCTCAGGAGGCTGAGGATCGGGTATAGGGGGGATGGAGGGGTTGACTGCAGTGCAGAGAGGACCGTGGGAACAAGGAAACATAGCAAGACCAGGTACAACAACACCCCCTCTTTCCTTTCACAGCACACACACTTACACAAAATCTCTCCTCTCTTGCGTACGCAGTCTCATCTCATGCCAGCTGTTTAAATCACTCCTAAAACGCAAACTGCACAGCCTAAATTTGAGACCAGCAATCAGTTTATTGTCCGTGGCTTTACTGTTATGAGGTGAGATGCAGAACTGCCTTTAAGCTCAAGTTGTGTGCAAGTGTGTGATGGTTTAAATTTAACTTGGCTGGTAATAAAACGAGAGTCTGTTCTAGTACCTCGGTAATTAGAGAGAAAGTGCAGTATTACATAATGTTGCATGAGTGCACGGTTTAACAATTAAAACATGACGGATCGATTTAGAAAGCACCCAATGCGGGACATGTTTTTCAGTAACAATTTTCTTTATTTTTAAAAAATCCTATGTAATAATATTTGAACTTTCTTTTGGTTTCAGAAGAGTCTGTGTCCCATCCTTAAACAGCACATGAACATTTATCATGATATGTACTTTTCTCTACCTCATGCCAAAGATAAGAATCGTCCCCCACCGAGTCTCTGTGCAGCCGGCGAGATCCCTTCATCTTTAAAAGTGACTCTTTAGGGCCTGTTTAAGTTGAGCTGACAGATGTGGTTATTTGGGGACAGCTCATTGGCAAGTTTATGGCCACAGTGCTTATTTTACTAGAGCCAAGCACATGTGCCTGTGACAGTGAGGGAAATCCTTTCGGAAGTCTGGCATGGGGTTGAAATGTAAGAGACTTAAGAGGACATAAAACCTGCCTAATGTTTATCACCAAAGAAAAAAAAATCTCAAGGAGTTTTGTCGAAGAACACAAGACTGAAAGATTGAAACCTGGTTTTAATTCGCCGTGTTGTCAGCCAGATCTAAATATTTGCAAATGAACTGCTCGATCGTTGTTAATGCACTGATTCATTTAAAGTTGTAAATTGGTTTTACTGGATGTTACTGATATTTTTATTGATTTATTGATATCAAGCCATATAAAACTTCTAATATCTTTATGTATTTACAAGCATCACATATTATAATAATAATTGTACTAGGTCACTTATGAAGACATTACACTGACTAACAATAATTTCCTTGAGACGTACCCTAACCCCACTACTACTTGCCTTACCTTATACCCTAACCTTCACCTAATCTTACACACTGACCCAAAAATCTGCTTTTTTTTCACCACAGACCAAGCCTGACACCTTTCTCTATTTACAGGCAGTAGTCTGGTCAACTAGGGGAGGGGTAACTAAAGTCTCACATAGGAAGCAAAAACCAGCAGTAGTGTGCGTGTGTGTGTGTGTGTGTGTGTGTGTGTGTGTGTGTGTGTGTGTGTGTGTGTGTGTGTGTGAGAGAGAGAGAGAGAGAGAGAGAGAGAGAGAGAGAGAGAAAGAAAGAAAGAGAGAGAGAAAGAGAAAGAGAGTGTGTAAGATTGTGTAAGAGTGTGTGTGCGCATTGGGGAGGGCTGTCCACATCTGACACACCCCCGGCCACCTGTAAAGTGTCTCTGAGGATCAAGTTTCTTTTGAACACATTTAAGACTGCATTTGTTTCCAATAGTTTACAGTTTGTGAAAACGCCTGTTCCGGAAGGCTGGACCGATGAATCCAAGTTTAGTTTTGCAGGGTGGTGTTTTATAAACCTCCCGTAGGGCTGCAGGACAGACGAGGATGAAGCAGTGCATGCCTTTTAAGAGTCCCTGATGGGTTTAGTGAGCCACTTGGCTTTTTATTTTGGCTCAGCTCACTGCAGGCTGCTTGTACTTTACTGTGCCCCCTCTGTGCTGGCCTGGTGGTTGCAGATTAAGGACATGCAGAGCAAGAGTCACTCATTACACCAGTGTACACATGCTTATTATGTGTGGTGTTACTCTGTATGTGTGTGTGTGTGTGTGTGTGTGTGTGTGTGTGTGTGTGTGTGTGTGTGTGTGTGTGTGTGTGTGTGTGTGTGTGTGTGTGTGTGTGTGTGTGTGTGTGTGTGTGTGTGTGTGTGTGTGTGTGTGTGTGTGTGTGCGCACCTGCTTCCACATACTGTATTTTAGTGTGTCAGGAACCGTGCTGATGAGTGACGCCAGTTGCAGCCTGCTGGGTGTAGCTTCCCACTGATAAATGACTGCAGGGACCGTCTTTCTTTACCTGAACCTCACAACATTTTCCCTAGAGAGCAGCCGCTGACAAATATTCTAACCTGAAAACCGAGCAGGCCTACAAGACAACCGTTTCATTCTAAATATGAGTTTAACCTGTTTAAAGTTACTCAAGTTCAAACAATAGCAGCTTTCAAATGATGAACAGGACTGTGCTGCTGTTCCCGCTTGTGTTTGGAGACTGTCCCTGGTGATTCTTCTCTCCCAGCAAACTAATATGTTTGAAGCTCAGGCTGCCATTGCCAAGCCTGCGCCACAAGCTATTTCAAATGCGCAAAAAATATTGATATTTCAGGCTTCTAAAAACAAAACAAACAAACGAAGAAAAAAAATTCAAGTCAATGTCCTCTGGAACAGCCCCATTTTTCTGCCTCAGAACACTCAAAGATCACCTGGGACAAATGATAATTCTGCTACTTCTTCCATGCTCTGTCTTTATACACGTAAACACACATAAGCCATGCTTATAATGTACCTTAAAGTCATGATTCTATTTATAAAATGAGTGCTCATTTCTTTATTCTTGTACTCAAGAAATTAAAGTGCGAGCACCATCCAATTCACACAGTGAGGATGAGAGACTCTTTCTGAAGCAGAATTTTTTTTTGCATTTGGACTGAAGAATAGAATACTAGTTGGTTAACTTAATTATATGCACAAAGCCTTGTAGATGCATTTCCCAGTGTGTTTGACTACTTAATTCTTTTGCATTGAGATATTTAGTCATATTAATACGAGGAATAAATCTGAAAAAAGCAAAAAGATTGGGACTTGGGAATTCTATTCAATTCAATTTTATTTATAGTGCCAAATCATAACAAAAGTTATCTCAAGATACTTTCCATAGAGAGTAGGTCTAGACCACACTCACACACAGATTAACAGAGACCCAAAACTCCCCCATGAGCAACTGCAAGTTGCATTGAAGCAATCGTGTGCACAGTGGCAACGAAAACCTTCCTTTCAACATGCAGAAACGTCAGAACAGACCCAATGCTATGGTGGGAGGCCATCTGTCTTGACCAGTTGGGGGGGATAGAAAGAGAGAGAAATCATGTTTATCTTTGTATAAATTATGTTACAGCACATGAAATGTGCTATATTCAGATTGATTATATTAATTTACAGCTCCATTAAATGGCTTTAAGATTGATCTTTAAAGGTTTAATTATTTGAACATACATTCAACAAAGCTCCTGTCTACTACAGAGCATAGTTATGCATTTTAAAAGGACTCCAGTAAAAGCAAACTGCAGTAAAGACGTTTCACCACAAGATGGACTAAGGGATGCATGGATTTGGGATGTATGGCAAACAGCAGGAATAAATTGCATGCTCCCCAACCTTTTCAAAAATACTTTCTTACCATTACATTAAGAATGCAAAGCCAGTTTGAAGCAACACAAAAATATCCATGAGGGCGGGGCTATGGATGCAGGGAAGGGCCAAATGCTTGTGTATTAATTCCAGATATTTACTTTTGTTTGTTTTTACTGTGTTCAGGGCTCCATGGGAGCAATTTTTGCTGTGATGAAACTGAACAGCAGTCCCTGTGGAGTTCATTACGGGGAAAGAGCCAATGCCCACCCCCACTGCTCCCTGGCCAAGAGGGAGTTGGAGGGCCCAGAGGGATAGGTTAGTCTGGGTGGGTGGAGTGAAGGGAACCTACAGAACGTGGTGAGGGTGTGGAGGAGGGGGTGACTCAAGGGAGGCAAGAAGGAAGGAAACCATAAACACTCAGCTAATGACCTCAAACACACTAACAACACAGCAGAAATTAATGAAACTGCACGAATGGAAACATTAACTCCGGGAGCAAACGCAGAATGTTTTCTTTCCTTAAAATGGGAGAGAAAAGGGAGAAAGAAGTTTGGGAGAGAAGAGACAGCATCTGGCTATAATACTGTTGGCCTGTAAGAGCAGGAAAGAGTCAGCAAAAAAGAAAAGAGAGAGAGAGAGAGAGAGAGAGAGAGAGAGAGAGAGAGCATGAGAGCACGAGAGCAGGAAGACATCTGCTTTTGCTCTGTTTTATGTCTCATATCATAAGTCCTTTGTGAAGCTTTTCAATCGCAGAGCAAACTGGTCTAAGAACAAAACTTAACATACAGGACATCAGGCGGGCATCAAAGTGTGTGGAAAGATAACCCGACCTGAGGTCTGGCTCACCGGATGCACAGTGCTGGGAAGTGTGCCGGATGTCAGGCCATCTTTTTTATAAGGCTGCTGCATCTGGAGTTTAGCGCTGCCCAAGACAAACAAGTCAAAGCTATGATGCCTATAATGTAAGCACTGATGATAACACTGTCATAGAGGTGTTAATTAAATTATTCAATTATGTTTTAGCAGTGCGGTTATAAAAAGTGGCAGTGTTGAACTGCATTACATTGAGAGGTGATTTTTATCCGGCTATTAAATCCGACGTAACACTCCTTCGAAATACAATTTCCAAGTCCAAACGCTCGGTTGAAATAAATCGGACACAACGGCCGAACATTTACGATCACCTCCAACGTCAGTTAGACATCTTTTTCATTTATAAGAAAGAGACCCGGAAATCATATTTTGAAAGGGTGTTACGTCACAACTTAGCCGGATGGTCGGCCTCCCTCATATATGCAAATAGAAGCAAAGATCACTGAACATGGAGCTGGGATAGGCAGAATTCTGGAAAAGGCCAAACAAACGCCAGAAATTGAAAATTCCACACATACATTATCCTAAGCCCCTATATATATATATATATATATATATATATATATATAGCGTAAACAGGGGCTACTGAAAATAATTACGGTAATCAAAATAGAGCAATGTGCGTTCACTTTTTGTTTGTCATAAGGGTTAATGTATCCATGTACAAATTGGATTCAACCATGAAAATGTTAATGTTAGGGAAAGACTTAGAGACCTTTGCTTTATGAATATGACATTTACCAAATGCAAGTAAAACATTGGTCATGTGACTTAAAGATCTGCTGCTACATCCAAATTCAGTGACAATATCCTTTGGCACAATTCTGAACTGGCTAAATGATGCCTACAGTCAATGCTCGCCTACTGCGACAGCACCCAGCTGTCACATAAAGCGGCCAGCACTCAATACAATTTACAGGTGAGTTATAAAAGACCCTATACAGTTGACAAAACCATGTTGTAAACATGTTTATTTTTTTATGGGTCAATGGGAATTGACTTGGTTTTGGGGCTAGCCACAAGTGGACATTTGAAAAACTGCAGTTTTGGGAAGTAAGCATTGGTTTAAATTTTTCAGCCTTGGCGGTAGCTGCTTATAGTTTTATTTTGTTTATTGTCAGACTTTCTTTTATACTCTCTTTTTGACAAATCTGTCTTCCTTTTTTGGTCAGTTGTTGCCAAGTGTAGAATAGCAACTTTTTCTGCAGGATTTTCCGTCATAGAATCAGGCTTCCACCATCTGAAGGGATGAGCACGTGCAAACTAGAGGTGGGGGGAAGAAATCGATTCTTAGATGCATCGCAATGCAGTAGTGGAGCGCCCGCCAGTCTTTGGTGTTGCACAAAAGAGAGACACAGAACAGAAATCCGATCAGTGTGTCGCATTAACTGTTCTTTTAATTAAGGGAGACTAGCAGTGCAACATTGTCTAATGTCTCAACATGGATTAACATTAATTTAGAAAGCATCAGTACAGACTGTTTTGGATTCTCTATTATTTATTTGTCAGATTTTAATTGTTCTGTAAGTTCTTTGCAATGCATGGATATATGCTGGCAAATTGACTTGTCACTTCACTTCCATTGGTTTTTATTAATACAATATATTGGAAGTAAATTGATTTTGAATCATTACTAATACTTTGCTTAAAAAAAAAGTACTAAAGAGTCACAGTGTGAAAAAATAAATTCTGTATAGCGCACACACTAAGAAAATTGATTAAGAGGTTTAGAGAATAGAGGATTTCCTGTTTGCAGCAGCATAGCAGAACCACAGGTTTACGGTGTCAGAAAGTAGTCAGGCAGCTGCTGACATTATTATACAGTAGCAATTAGACATTTCTTTTTCAGCATTTAATAGAAGTGAAAAAAACTTGGGATTATCAGCCTATTTGATTATTCTGTATTCAGACTATTCTGTCTGTTGTGAGGCCAAACACACCTTAAGTCCTGGATATGGCAGGTCTCTGTGCTCTCAAGATCCTGCTGCTCTGGGCATGCATCATCATAAAAGCAGACTGTAAGTAACCATCTTCAATGTCAGGCTCATGGGCTGTTAATTTTTTATTTTAGTATATAGTAAGTCGTAATAATATATTGAAAATACGAAAATGTAATGCAGATGAGTATAGTTTACAGTCCGCTCTCAAAACATCTGAAATTACTTTCATCCTAGAACATCACTCTCAAGAACACGTCTTTCCTGTGACTTTAAATTGACTAATTTACAGTACAGTGCTAATTATTTAACATATAAAGGGTTTCTGCAGTCAGCAGCTACATCTGCCTCTGTCTACTTTGTAGTTTAGTAGAAAGAGTCTATGGCTAAAGAACAGTCCGCGGGTGGTTGATACAATACATGCATTATCTGTACATATAAGGTGCTTTAGAAAAGAATTGGTGAACACGTGTTTGGTTTTTGCTTTGTCTAACCCTCAGAAACTGCATTATCTTTTCCAATTATGAATTTAAACTCAACATCACAAGCTCTATTAAAAGTAAGTACCTCTTGAACATTAAAGACAGAAAATATTAAATCTTCAAGCATTCTGCTCAAGCTTCTCAAAGACCAGACTATCTGCGCATTCAAGAAAACATTTCCACAATCCACCAAGATAGATAAGAGATAAGTCAGCCATAATGATGATTGTCATAAAGTCATAAAGACTGAAGAAGTAGTTGTTTGAAGTGTTGTGAGACGAGTTTCACCACTAAACACAGTTCATATTTCCTGTATGTCAAATTAACCACATTTTAAAACTCAACTCAAAACTCAGAGCAGATTGTGGTCAGTGGCTGTTCATTTCCAGTAGATGACTGAACACAACATGGTTCATTAACACGAGCTGGGGTCTTACTCCCAAGACGGAAGACTGCATTCAAAGAGAAAAAATACATTGCACATAATACACTGATATAATTGCAAAACTCTTCAAAAGTATTAAAACTGATTTCACTGACATTTCGGAAATGTATAGGACCGTGATAAGACTGTCATTCATATAAGTTATAAGCACGGTAAAACAGCATGCTGCCCATAGTCACTACTGCTCCTCCTGCAACCAAAAGAAAACGGTCTCTCTGCCTCCAATCACCACGTCCAACACCACAGTGACTCTTCCCACCGAAGGTTGGACTTTTCTCCTTTACCTCCATTTGTTCTTCTATTGGGCTGTGATGTTAATCTTATTGACAACAGTGGGTTACCAGAAGTTCCTGAAATACAGACAGTTGCTTCACTTGCAACTTGCTTCGGAAAAGTATATTTCAAAGTTTTATAATCATATATTAATGTTTTGTTGTCTCCTTTTCTTAAATCACTTGAATGTGCTCTCCAGTCACAACACACGCCCCTCCACCTGCACAGTGTAAGTATCAGTGTTATTGTACAAAATATAATGCAGGTCACCTTAACACTCATTTTAACAAATTATTTATCATATTGATTTCCTGTAATTATCTCAAGCTATTACATTAGATTTATACAGTTAGTCTAAGATAGAAAAAATGTCATCAGGTGGTTTATAGTAACTTTGTGATGTTATGACTCTGTTGATCTCGTGTGCAGGTTCTTACACTGTCACACAGATCAAGTTTGGCCTCAGGATTGACATGCTTGACAATGTTACCACTGGAAACTACACCATAAACATTAAAGAAGGAGGACGACCAGGGACTGGAAAAAATGTAACTGTTCAGTTCTCCAGGCAAGACTCAGAACATCCAATCAAGAACCTGAAGCCCTGTACTGAGTATGAGCATCATGTGACATTTGTTGATGGCAAAGAAACACCCTGTAACCGCCTTGAAAATAAAACCATGACAACTGGGATGAGTGAGTGAAATTAATTCATACTGTTGAATTTCATCTTCTTTAAATTTAAGAAATCAGACAAACACACATATTTGAACATTTCATTTCACTTGTGTATTTCAGATAAACTTGACGTTACAGATGGCAGCTGCATGCCTAAATATGTTTGTTACCGGAGTGATTGGGACATCAGCTCTTTTCTATCGACACGTTCAGTTCAGCCATGCAAAAGTGACGCAAGACAGTTCTGTATCAAACCTGATTACGATGACATTTGCAAAGATTTGACGACAAGATTCTCTTCAGAAAACTGTTTGGGTTCCTTTAACCTCACCAAAAGCATCGGTGTTGGTATGTACAGCAAAGTCCTGTTTAACGGCATGTGGTGTAGATCAGAGTTCATCATGTTTAATGTGTGTGCCGCTTTCTTTTTTCTACAGATTTCTTAAATCCAAGTGAAATATATCAGAAACCACCAAATGAACTTCCTGCAACAATAGATCCAGATTTACCTCCAAACTGCAACAATCTCACCATTGACTACACCTGTCAGGGTAAGTGGAAAGAGACCAACATTGTGAACTGATTTACATGGAAATAGGTAGTGATCTTTTGCAGTAAATGCTCACTCTATAGTAACACTAACAGACATGACGATGAAAACCAATTTTTCTTAAAGCAACATTATGTAAGAATTTGTGTTTTTTGCAATATGGCGACCCTACATTTACACTGCTGTAGTAAATATAGTCAGCTGTACAGGTGCAATTCTATGATAACATTACTCATGATCAAAAACTAGAGAGTTGACAACTTTGCTAACATCAAACAAGCAAAATATCAAGCAAGTGCAACAACGCAAGACACACCAGCTAATATTACTTACTGTGCCAGTCCGACAGCAAGATGACCAGCTCAGCGTCTCTTTTGCAGCATTTTATTTCATGAATCTCCCGCCAACAACTAAAAGCCAGTCAGAGATTTACTCTAGTCCTTTGCTTTTCTCTTCTTTAAGCCCTATTCACTCATGCACTGTAAACCTATTAACCCAGAGGACCTATCTAGACATTAACCCAGAGGAGCTGTATGTCACAGCTGAAATGTCCAAATCAGTCGGATTGAACATCAAATGGACTTCAACCTGTACGCTCCATACAAAGGATGATGATGATGGCGTCTCTGTCATACGGTTCACGTGAAACTGAAAGAAAACAAACATCCAAGAGTGAAGAAGAAGGGTCATTTACTGAAGTCGCCAACAAAAATGTCTTCAGACAAACTAAGGAAGCCCTAAGAGACTTTGTTATTTATGACCAAATTAAGAACCGGTTATGTGGCTGCAGTGTTATCATTGTCATGTCCAGCCTCCAGGCGCCAGCCCTCACCTAAACAAAACAGAGAATATCCAGTTAGTGAGAACGTGTCTGATACAGACAATCTCCTGTCGTGTGCTACATGTGTGAAAGAACAACTTCACATCTAATTTGTTGGACATTGTCCTGAGAGCATTTGAGAAAATACAGAAAATATGCCTTTAGCTTCCAACATCAACGTCCTCTTTACTGAACCCAGTACCACTGCCCACTTGCCCGGTTCTGTGATTTTGAAGCTTTAAGGTAAAGTAGTTGCATAATGTGGCTTTAAAACTGAATCAGAATTTTCTTTTGGTGTAAGAGAAAGTTATTTCTGAATGTGTCCACATTTGAATCTGATCTTAACCCAAAAGGTAAGTGCTGATTAGTGCAGAGATACACCAATTACTGTAGAAATGATGTCATCCTCATGTCTCCTCAGAATACGGCAAACTCAATGACTCCAAGAAACTGTTTGACCTGGAGCCCTTCACAGAGTACAGCTGTACCGGTCAGATCAAGAACAACAACCAAACAACTAATCACACAACAGCTATAAAGTTCAGGGTTGACTGTGGTAAGTTCATATTCACTTTATCTCAGTGCAATAATAAGAAAGATGAAGGTAACTAGAGCTCCAGATCAGTGTTACTGATGTCTGATGTGTTCCAACAGAGCTTGAAATAATATTTACAAAGAAGACTCCAACAAATACCTCCATTGATCTGAGATGGAGAACTTACAGTGAGAACTGTAGACGTGTCCTTCCTCATCTACAGCTTTCTTATGACTGCAGTTGTGGCTCTACTCACTCCGATCAGAAACACAGCAGTGAGTACAATTATTTAGATTTACAAGAATGATCTTTTGGAAGTCTTTGGAGACCATTTTACTGGTCAGTTTACATAAATACTGAAATAAACTGTGGACATTTGAATCCTCCATGGCTCTACAGTGCTCCATGCTAAGCATTTAGTTTGCTGAATGGTAGTAGGTGTAATTAAGCTGAGATTGGTTGAGAAGATGTGACACGACATAAAATATGATACAGAGTTTCCATAAGAAGTAAACAAGGTCAGAAAAAACTGTACCTTGCCTCACGCTCAATGTTAGCTGGGACCCTGTGAGCCTGTTAGGGACAAGTGGTTGAAGAAAATGGATGGTTAGATTTTTTTTTTTTTTTAATGTTATGATTTGGTTATAATGAGTAAATCTGTGACGTGGTTACGTACTTAGTTATGTTGGTTTACTCAAAATAAGCCTTTGGTATCACACGGGACATGAGCAATGATTGCTTGGATGTAAATCCTTGGTGTCTTTTGGTCCCATCCATCCCGACCATCTCCTCCCTCTGAGGACTTTGAACTAGGCCAATGACACTTGATTGATTGAGTAATTGATCGATTGATTCATTAATTGATTCATTGATTGATATCCATTTTCTTGTTACTTCATGAGTAACTTGACCAACAAAACAATCAGCTGTTGTATATTGCTGTTATTTTGTGTTCACTGTCTTGTTATTCAGTCTAACAACCAAACAACTCATGAAACTGTGCTGCACTTCCAGCTAACAACAATCCAACAGGAGGAACTTGTAATATCACCGGACTGAAACCATTCACCGACTACACCTGTAAAGTCCAACCAAGATATAACAACAGGATAGTCACCAAACCAACGCATGTTAAAGTCAGGACTGATAGTCGAAGTAAGTGTCTGAAAATGTAACTTTTGGGAAAGATTACATTACACATCTGTATGATATGAAGCAAACCTACAGACCCCTCACACAACTTCCACCATCACAAACTGTAACTGCTTTCTGGGATAAAGGGATTAACACAAAGATCAATTTAAAAGGCAAATTTAACAAATTTTTTTGTATCACTATTGGCAGCCAATACAGCAGCACACAACTGATGCTAATCAGTGTTAAAACTGTTGTTATAGCAAACTAAGACAGTGTTTTAAAGTGTGTCAGTATAAAATCCATAAATATGTTATTTTTCTTACAGTACCAGATGATATTATTCCACTGGATGTGAAGGTTCCAGAGAATAACGTGATCAGAGTGACCTGTGCTGCTGGAAAACGTCTTAATGGACCTTTGTACCTTCGTAATTTCTTTGCACGTCTTTATCATAATGGTGCTCTTGTGAAGAAGCTGGAAAATAAAACATGCGAGTTTGAATTCAAAGATCTAAGCTACTTGACAGAATACAAACTGGAGGTTTGTATAATCCTAATTATTATTATTTCAACTTTATTCCTCATTTTTTGCAGCTTTCTTAGCTGAACTTTTGAATTTCCTTTGGTGAAAATGTTCTCTGTAAAGACATTTTCAAAATCAGTCAAATCAATGTACTGTACAGACTAAATGTAAGTTTTCATACTATGTTTAGTCTTTGATGACAAAGGACTCCTGTTTTTATGCCTCTGTGCCATCTGAGCCGTGGCTGGAGGCATTATGTTTTCGGTTTGTCCGTCTCACTCTTGTGAACAATCTCTTCAGGAGCCCCTGGAGGGAAGGTCTTTAAATTTGGCACAAATGTTCATTTGGACTCAAGGATGAACTGATTACATCTTGATTTTAGAGGTGCAGGTCAACCTTAATGTGACATCATAATGTTTCTAGTCATTATTCGATGCCATTACTCAGGAACAGAAGGGGATATTTGGTCGGATACTGAATTGGTGACACTAATCTTGAAACTGTGGTTCCGGGTCCAAACACTCCGATGAAACAAAACAGACAACAACAGCCGAACATGTGAACAATTTGGATCAGCTTTGTAGTCAGTTAGACATTTTTTCATCGATAAGAAAGAGGTAAAATGACAATGACGTTGTTTTAAAAAAACTCAGATCGGTTCAAACAAAGGGGAACAGAGCACTGTGGTGTTGCAGAAGTACGAGGCTTGGACCGGCTTGAACCCGGATATCATATTTTGAAAGGGCGCTACGTCACATCTTAACATCCAGATTGATCTTCTGTGCTGTCGGGTTCAAGATCTGTATGAAGCATCCACGTTTGTCAATAAATCCCTTCAGTACATATATTATATGAAAGTCTGGACAGTTTAGTTGTAAACTGCAAAATGACTGGTTGGCGAAGGCATACCAGTTGTATACAGTAGTAGGCCGTTATTCTAGTATATTTAAATTCTATTATATTTTAGGAAAAGACATTAGTCCCATGTGCCGAAAGACTAAATATAGTATGATAAGAAGTTGAGTTGAGTATTAAAGTTATGCACACGCAGTGTAAAAAATGTTTTACAAAATCAAAATCATATGGAAGATATTTAATAAACACAATATTCACATTCAGATTTTCCAAAATCCTTTACTATTACTATTGATGAAAGTTTTGAAAAATGTAATTGTTTTTGAAAATGATATCCTCCTTTTGTATTTGATGTCAGCAACATGTTTCAAAACAGTTGACTCGTCAGACCACAGGACACTTTTCCACTTCCCCTCAGTCCGTCTTAAATGAGCGCGGGCCCAGAGACGGCGACAGCGTTTCTGGATCTGGTTTATATTCGGCTTCCTCTTTGCATGCTAGAGTTTCAGCTGTAATTGGTGGATTCAGATGGACTGTGTTAATGTTTTTTAGTGTTGCTGAACTCATGCAGTGATGTCCACTACAGAATCTGTCTGTTTTTAATGCAGTGACTTCTGACGGACGGAAGATCTCCACCAACCAAGATTGGTTTCCAGTCTTGCCTCTTGTGTACAGAGATTTCGTCAGATTCTCTGAATCTTTTAATGATATTATGGACTGTAGACGATGAATACCCAAATTATTAACCATTTTACATTGAGAAACACTATTGTTAAATTGTTACTCTATTTGTCAGTGCAGTCTTTCACAGAGTGGTGAACCTCTTCCCATCTGTACTTCAGAAACACTCGGCCTGTCTGGATGCTCTTTTAATACCCAGTCATGTTACTAATATGTTGCCAGTTAACCTCATTAATGGAGAGATGTTCCAGCAGGTGTTTTCTTTTAGCATTTCACAACTTTTACACTCTTTTTGTTGTCACAACTCTTTTAGAAACATGTTGCTGGCATTAAAATGGGCGTATAAATTATTTCTATTTTCAATGTTTCTATTTACATTTTACACAGCGCCCCAACCAACTGGTCCCAACTTGTTTTAAGCCCTCCTTCCTTAAAATAGTCTTACCTCGTTGGCTTATGAGAAATATATGGTGCACCTTAACGGTAGTTCTCATGGCGATGGTCAGGTGAGGGGCGATCTACTCTAATGAGCCTGCATTTGACATATAGGGAAGCCCAATCTGAATGGATTGTTGAGTCCTGTGTTTTCTGATTCAGGCAGCTCACAAAAACTGATTGGTCGTCTTATTTCAGTCTGTGGGTTGGTAAGCGCTCCAGAAACACAACTGAACTTAATTAATTAATTTTAAAAGTGCATTTTTCACATGTCCCCCTTAAGTGCTGGACATGTCCAAATGTATGTAGGATAGAAGCAGTATTCCCTTCACAACTCTAGCATAATTATGATTTTTCATGTGATATAAAAACATTTAAAGTTGTTCTGTTCATACCAGATTTCAAGACTTTAGACAAATTGAATTTCATACTGAATTTAACGTCTTTGGCCATGGATTAAGATTTTTTTCTTTCTTTTCAGGTGACTGTTTTCAACGGAGAACTTGAGAGCAATCCCAGGAAAGAAACTGTCACCACTTCCTGTATGTGCTGCTTTAATTAATGCCACACATTTATCACATCTATCTCTATACACTGCATCTTTAACATAAATGTCACCACTTGAACTTGTTATATCACCGGACTGAAACCGTTCACCAACTACACCTGTAAAGTCCAACCCTAATATAACTAGAAAGTCACCAAACCAACCGATGTTAAAGTCATGACTGATGGAAGTGGCTGAAAATGTAACTTTTGGAAAAGATTAAATTAAACATCTGTATGATACGAAACAACCTACAGAACCCTCACACAACGTCCACCATCACAAACTGTAAAAGTGTCAGCTTTCATGTGATTTGAAAAATTAAAGTTGTTCTGTTAGTTTGTCCATACACGATCTCAAGACCAGGGGTGTCAAACATACGGCCCGTGGGCCAGAACCAGCCGGCCAAAAGGTCCAATCTGGCCCAAGGGATGACTTTGCAAAGTTTAAACATTAGCAACTGAAATGCAATTTTTCAATAAAAGTGCTGGAGCTGCTGGTGTTCTTTTGCTGTCAGGTGGACTCTTATTTATGAGGATGGACGTACTAAACCAAACCAGGACCTTTGAACTATTCCTAACCAAGTGGTTGTCATGCCGAACCCTAACCGTCCCCTTTTGTCGGCTAACATCGGCCATGTGACGGTGTTCTTGGTGCAGACACCAATAATAAGCATGCGAGATCTATGATCAGGCCCAAAATCAGGCCTGACCCTGCAGGAACCCGCTGTCCAAACCCAACTCGCCCGAACCACGGCAGCAGTTTTGGGCCAAAACTCAATTTGAATTTAACTTTAAATGTCAAATTAAATCTAGATTTCATAATATTTAGGATTATAAGAGGCTTCATGATCGCACTAAAACAATAAGAAAAATTCTAGGTTATTTGGGGTTATGCTGTGACTTTACTGGCCCGGCCCACTTGATCCATTTGGGCTGTTGTGGCCCCTTAACTAAAATGACTTTGACACCCCTGCTTCAGACCAATAAGAACAAATGCTGTGGCATTTTTCCACATCATGCTAAATAAAGTCGGACACAAATTAAGGGATGTTGTGAGAGCAAGCCCAGGAGAGAAACCTTCACCACTTACTGTACGGGCTGTATTAATTCATTAATAGCATAAATTCTCTTTGTTCGAGCGATCGACAGACAGTACACAATCAATTTTGATTAGCTGTATCTTAAACATTTGTATCTTTGACAAATTGTTATAACTGTCATTTTACAGACAATGAAAAAACTCGCTTTATTTGTCGGATCGTCGTCTTCTTCATCGTCATCACATCTATGACCTTGGGTTTTTTGGTCTACAAGTTCTACGTTCTGAGGAGCAGACGGTCCAGAAAGTAAAGATCACTTTACTTCCTGCATTAGTTCTAAAGTCACGTTGTTTCTGGTTGTTTTACAATTGTTATAGTTCAGTTACATTTACAGTACAGGAACAGCTGCTGCAGCTGAACTCAATTCTTGAATAAAGTTAATAAATTAAATATGTCCAAAGTTTAATGTTTCTTCAACACTTTTTATACTTACATAATGTATATACTATATAATCACAATTCTATATTATTATAATTCTACATAAATGCCATTCAACACATCCAATTTTCACTTTTTTTCCTCTCCACAGTGATATAAATGGAGAAGTGATGCTTGAACCAAGTGAGTAGATTCTAGCTTTTCTTGTTTTTCCCACAATAGACTTTAAGTAACATACAGTAATCCCTTTTAGCTACCTGCCCCCTCCCCTAGTGAGGATGTTAGATGACTAAGGCATCCATTGGTAACAATGTCGTGTGCTTGTCAGGAAGGGTTTAACTAACACTGAGATAACGATTACAGCACAACAGTATTTCTGCACAACTACTCCAAATTATAACAATTTGTAGTTTAAAAATGTTTTAAACAAAAGCTTCTTATGTGTTTACTTTATCTATAAAGTGCACTTATTGTCCTGTTTTTCCTGCTGTAGTTTATGCTAATGTAGCACAATCTGACACACGCTGATGAAGAAAGAACTGATGGAGCTGCAAACCAAATCATCGTTTACTCTTATTACTTTGTTTTGTATGCTTTTGATTGGCAATGATCTTTTTTTAAGAAAAGATGAAATAGATTGCTATTGCCTCTCTTGACAGAGCTCCAATATATTTTTTTGTTGGATAATACACACTTTTTCTGATGTTTGCAACAAGTGGAACAGTTTTTTTCTCATTAAACTTTGAATGTTTATTGTTTAATGATTATTGTTGTTTATTGTCTGACTATCTGCAGCAAGATTTTGTTGCGTCGATAGTGTCTGAACCGTACAAGATAGTCACAAAACATTACGAGGTCTGAGTAAGAGCGCTGGAATCAGGAGTTGGAATTAGGGAAGGAGCCATTGCCTCCACACACTTTATGCACCTGGTTCGATTCGGTGTTGCAGCTGTCGTCTCATCGCAAGATGGTCTCCAGTTTATTTCTGAATTTCTTGGCAATATAGTGACAAGATCTGAAACTCACTGAAACACGGGAAGAGCTCGAAGCACTCACTCTAATATCCAAAAGAATTTTGAAAGCTTTATTGCATTTAGTTAGCATACAGGGTGTTTGTGATGAGGGTCTTTCATTCGACATGAAATGATCAGAAAACAACCAAAACAATAAATATTAATTGCAATATTAGACTTTCTGGAAACCCCCTGGACTCTTCAATACTAACTTTAGAGGGCCTGTGGTAAACTGAGCCAAGGTAAAAAATAAAAAAAAAAGGCTGGGACACAGTACAAGCACTGTAATGTCACATAAAAGGCCATAACCCTGTCTGTTATAAACATTCTGGACTTTGCAGCACATACTGTATTTTCTTTACTAACAAGGCGATGAATAAAAGCAAGATATATGCATCTAGTTACTGACTATGGTGCTAAATACTGCCAATTTATTTACTTCTGTACAACATCAAGACTCGGTATTTGTGACGTGCTTTAAATACTCAAATGTTTTGGTGCTATACAGATGCTCTTGTTTAGAGGATGTAGATAAAATATAAACAGCACTGAAGAAGATGAGAAACTTTCATCAGCACACAAACAAATATATTCTGTTGACCAAAACAAAATAACTTACATTTTCTTGCATCTATAAGCTTTGAATTTGTATGTAACATGTTAATAGTATTGAATGATTAATTAAAAAAACAACAGGACAAACATGGGCATACATGTACAATAATTTCAATGAGCAGTAAACGGGCTATTTGATAACGAGGCCATAAGACACTGAAATGAAGCATTATCGACTATTGTTTACTCACGTTACCTTTCATGTGGTATTGTCATTATGTAAACCAGTGGTAGTCAGTGTAGGTCATTTGCGACCCACTGGTGTAAACCTATTCACTGTAAAAAGAAAAAAGAAAAAAAGAAAAGAAAGAAAAAAATACATATATACCACTATTTCCTTTCTCCAAATGAATAAAGGGTTGAAACCCTACATTATCAAATCTTTGGAACTAGTACAACAAAATGAGTCCCAATGATGCTTGTTTTTCTTTTCAGTTAAACTCTTTGATATGCTGTATATATATATATATATATATATATATAAACTGCTCTCTATGTGTGACTTCTCTCTTTGGTAGCTCAGCTGAGGACATAAGTAAGGTAGGCACGCTGTGATTTACTCATGACATGGACGGCTTCACAGGGCGAGGATCTGCGTTCTCTTCAACATATTTGTTCCTTAACAAGACAACTGCACTGCAAACTTACACAGCAACATTAACAATCACATCTGCGCACATATACAAACTTTCTGGTGGGTCAAATGCAGCCACTGGAGCATGAAGGAGAACTTAGATTAGACTTAGATTTTTTTTCTTTTTTTTTTTACATGTCTTCATTGTGATTTTAAAAAAATACCATGCTTAAGTTGAACCAAGGAGAAAATCTTTTGATGTCAGTGACTAGGGTAAACAGCAGACGTGAAAGTGATTTTCTAACAGCTTCTACCACTCCTTCTGGGCTGTCAAAACTGAGACATTCTGAATTTTTCAAAGACAATATATAGGTGTCAAAATGACTTACATTCAAGGTGTTGTGGAGACATTTGCCCATGTTCTCCCCCCCAGCACGGCTGTAGTCTTCCCTCTACATGATACTTCCTTTCCTAATACATTCATTAGACATGATCACCTGGCCAGCGTTCCAGCACCAGGGTAAAAAGTGCAACACAACAATGTTTCGCCCATCAATAACACACTATCATGTCTCAGTTTTGCAATTGAGTGAAAAATTCTTCAATTAAATTTTACTTTACAATTGTTAATAAAGTTTTCATGGTCATTTTTGTGCAATTTGCTGACTGTTAGGGGTATGACGAGATATCGTCCCACGAGATCTGGCGATATTAAAACGTGACAATATTTCTCGTCAAGGAGAAAAGTTGTCTTGCGGTCTCAATGTGGATAGTGTAAGGGGATAAACGGCAACAGAGTGACAGATAAGACACCAACAATATTTAAGCACTGTAAGAAGATTGTGCCGTCAGCACCGTAACACAACACGTAACACGACGTGGGCCCCTACAGCATCTTTAACATCAGGCTACAAATTCTGGGGTCATCGGTGGCACCTGATGGACCCTAAGCCTCCATATGTGATGAGTTGGGAGACAGACGATCTCTGCCGTCTGTCAGCAGCTCCTGAGCTGAGTGAGAGTGGCTGGATAACCGGCCTTCAGCTGGTGACAGAGAAATTTAGTAAACAAAAGTAGTTTTCACGTGGCTACATGGGAAGAAATCAACAGTGTTTAACTGATTCATTGACTTTATTTCCCGACCCAGCGAGCGAAGCAGATGAGGCATGCAGACTGAGCTGATCAGTCATTGTAGATACGGTTCATATGTTAAATAAGAATGAGCACATATGAGAAAACGCGAGTTGGGGTTGATATATTTAATAAAATGAAAACATATCTGTTCTGTGCGAGGAGTGTGGCAGTCATCACAATGCTTCAAAGTCACAATGCTTCAAAGAAGGCGTAAGCAAAGACTGTACCCCGTTGACAGACGGGGGGCGGGGCCCTTTTGGACGGCGATACCCCCCCCCCCACCCCGCGCGCCTTGCAGTGTCCCGGGGGGGGGGGGTTGTTACATTTTACTTTAAGTGAGTGCCATACACTGCCGCTAACATGATGACTATGCAAAGACACCTGCAGCATTGCCACAGCTCTGCTAAAATCAACCACTCCTGTTAAGTAAATATTGGAAGTTAAAAATAGTTTTAAAATCTCGTCTTGTCCTCGGGAACTCAATATCCTGTATCGTCTTGTGAGCTGAGGGTCTCCTCACACCCCTACTGACTGCCAAATCATACAAGGTCATTTTTATATTCCTAATATTTGCAGTGATAACTGTTTAGAGATAAGTTAACTGCTAACTCTGTCTCTTTTTTTAAACAAATATTCCAGTACATCTGCTTTACATAGCATCTGCTGAAAAATGGCTTTACATCACTACATGAAAATAAAGCCAACGTGCATTTTAAACCCACAGCGAATAGCACATCAGTGAGTTACAATACACTGATTTTCAGTGCTGTAACATTATTGAGGTCTAAGGAATGGGAGGTCCATCTGACAAAAAAAATCTCTAACTCTATAATCATTATCCTAGTGTAGAAATGGTTTGGGTGTCAGCTTGTTATAGACTGTACCATCACATTGAAAAAAAATCTGTTACACATACTACTTATCACAAGAAGCTAAACTCTGGATTTAGTTATTGTATAAAAGCTGATTTGTTTGAGTCCAGCATTAAAAGCAAAAGAAGGGAAATGAGGAGTTCAGCAAGCTATACGTGCACGACTCTGGGCTTAGCTGCCCTGTGTCAGGTTCTGCATGTGTTTGGCAATGTCGTACACGTAGGCGATGTCCGGCCTCTTCTCCGGGTCAGGGTTGATGCACATATCTACCAAGTTCCTCAGCTGGTGGTGGTGGTGGTGGTGGTGGTGGCGGTGTTGGTGGTTGGGGGGAGAGAAATAAAACAATCAATGACAGTGTAGTGAGACCGAACTCAAAAGGAGTATGAATAAACTTAGATAAATCTTTTAATGCCCTCGAGATGAGCTCTTTCCATAATAGCAATGACAAGTAATCGAGCTGAGACAAAGACACAAGGTTGTGTTAGCGCACTAATCTCTTATTCACACACACACACACACACACACACACACACACACACACACACACACACACACACACACACACACACACACACACACACACACACACACACACACACACACACACACACACACACACACACACACACACACACACACACACACACACACACACACACACACACACACACACACACACACACACACACACACACACACACACACACACACACACACACACGCACACACACACGCACACACACACACGCGCACACACGCGCACACACACACACGCGCACACACACACACACGCCACTCCATTGCCATCCAGAGACAGCACTTACACTTGAAGCCGAGCGAAGCGGCTGATTGGAGCAGATAGATAGACAGGCTCGCAGGCGGAACAGCCACTACCATCATTAAAAAAAAAAAGAAGAGAATAAAAGATGGAGAGGAAAGGAAAAAAAACATCTACGCGAGGTCGCTATGGTAACCGTCTGCCGACTTCCTGGCCGCTGTTGCGTGGCAGCGGCTTGGACGAGTTCTCGTCAGCCACTGTGTTTGTGTGTGTGTGTGTGTGTGTGTGTGTGTGTGTGTGTGTGTGTGTGTGAGAGAGAGAGCGAGAAAGTGAGAGAAAGATGCAAATTCAGACAGTCTGAGAATTAGTCCCACAGAATGGGGGGGGGGGGGGGGGTATGTAAAATATTCATGCACTTCTTTGCATGGCGAGTGGGATGAGGGAGTGGGGGGGGGGGGGGGGTTGTAGGTGCCAGTGAACGGAGGCGTGGGGGGGAAGCATAGACGGAGATGGTTAAATGACACAACAAAGATGAGCAGCTGACAGTTTGCTGCCGATCCTTCAGGAGCATTGTTTACATCCAGACAGGCGCTGCAGGCACCCCCCTCATCTCCATCTCTCCATCGCACTGTCTCTCGCTCTATCATTCCTTCTCTCCTTCGCTTTGTCTCCCTTTCTCCTGGAAGGGGGTGACATGTGGGGCAACGCAGAAGCTCAGCATGGTGTGTGTGTGTGTGTGTGTGTGTGTGAGAGTGAGTATGTGTGTGTGTTTAAGTGTGTGTGCGCGTTTGTTTGTGTGTGGAGAAAGGGCTCTTGTAGCAAAATATACACTTGCATGATTGCTCCTGCACATACAAAAACACACACACACACACCACAGACACTACAGAGGCTTGAGACACCTCACAATTAGCCTTTATCAACCTAATGAAGTAAATACCACAGTATAATAAAGCCTCTCATCAGGGTTTACTGTTTGAGTAGAGAGACATGAATAAGGATAGCCACTTAAATCTAGCAATATAAAAATGAATTGAATATGCAGATACTCTTATAGCAGAGCAGGAGGCATCTAGATAAAAGACACAAAAGGCATGAGCAGTATGTTTCCAGGTTCTAGCTCTATATTACTAGTATGCATGTAAATACAGGTATGTATTTAATACAGTTATGCTACATAGTCAAAGTTATTTTAATGTTTTTTTACTACTGTTCCAGGAGGCCATTACTTTCCATGCACTTTAAAATGCTAATAGCTCAAATATAACAAAAATATAACTGTGTAACTAAAAATAAACGCATACTCGATGTAATAGCTTGTAATAGATCAGAGCCAGAGACTGATTTACCGGGTGTCCAATATTGGCCTAGCGCAGACATATTGGTATTGGCGTATATGTTATGCACCGTTAAGAAATTGGAAATGATGTCTATAAGTAGTTATTTCTTTAAATGGTGAGCCACTGACTGATGCTGAACATACAGTAATATACAAATAATCATGATACTGGCCACCATATTAGTAATCAGTGAATTTTCCCCCTTTAAAATCAGTATTGGCCTAAAAAATGCCATATCGGTCAAGCAAGTTTCATAGTCTGCTGATGGATCTTCCATCAGTTCAGAAAATAATAAATGAAGAAAGAAAAAATACATTGAAATGTTTAAAATATTACAGCATGGTTTCCAAACTGGTTAGCTGTGATGCTAAGAATATGACATCTAGAATTTAAATAAATAAATAGATCAATCAATTTGTTGACTCAATCATTTTGATCAATTTTTTAACACTTTTACAACAATAAAATAATAAAACATTTGAATTAAATTGAATATCTTCTGGTTTTGGACTGTATATTAGATAAAATTAAATGTTGAAGATGTCACCACAGGCTCTAGAAATGTATCCTGGGCATTTTTCACTATTTTCTGAGATTTCGCAGACGAAAAAACTTACCCATTAATGAAAAAGTATTCATAACATAATCAAAATAACTGAATTGTATCCCTAAAGTCAGTTGTGGTACAAGGGCTGGGACAATAAAAAACACTGGTGTTAATTAAATAATTAACTATCAAGCAAATGCAATAACTTACAAAGCACAGTGTCATTGCTAAATGGACGTAATGCCTGCTGTGTTTGTGCTTGTGTACTTACTATGAGTCAGTGTCTGAGTTTTTGCATGTGTGTACACTTGACTTGATGTATTTAAGAGGAAAAAGCTGAAATGTTACTGAAAAAATGCCACCCACACAAAGAGGGCATGCAAACACAAAGCCATGCGCATTCATACACACGTCACCGGCAATCAGCAATAAGGCGATCTTTAACCGCAGGCCGACTACATTACATATTTGAGCATGAGTACGTCTAGGCAGAACTACAGCAGATGATTTAACATTTAGTTAGGGAAACATGACACTCCTGCACATTTAGCTTCACCCCACTTTGTAGCATGGCCAGATGCTTTTGATATGTGCATTTAATTTTCAAACGGTTAAAATCATAGCTGGCCTTTTGATCACAGAGCAATATCATACCGTACTGTAGCTCAGACAGTTGGGTGGATTTCACTTGCATATTATAAAATTTAATTTAATAGTCAATACAAGTAAAAATCAGCGAACTGGCACAAAGAAAGCGAAACTGGCCATCACTGTTTAAAACAGTAATTAACTTAAAAGATAATAAGAACTCTCTTTGAAAGGAGGTGAGGAGTCGAGACTAGTATGAGTCCTTCTAAAACACTGAGCAGGTCCATATCTACTTACCATAGCAGTAAAAGGCAACTGTTACATTACTTACCTCCTCTGAGTAGTGATCTGAGGGAAGAGGGGGGTAGTCACACTGTTCTATCTTCTTACAAAGGGAGTAAAGGTTCATCTTATCCCCATAGAATGGACTCTGCAGGGCTGCCATCTGAAATAGAAAGATAGAAGGAAACAGGGAGAGAAATGTAGAGAGAAATGGAGTAAAGACAAGAGGATGGAGTGTGTAAGAGTAAGTAAGTAAAACCTCGGAACACACAGTCAAAACTTCAACAGGTGCAACACAGAAGACACTGTACAGTAAAACCAGAACCTGTACAGTTCACCGCTATCGAGGTATATGACTTATTGATTGAAGCAGGTGTGAGAGACAAATAAGTCAATACACTGTATGTCCAAAGTTTTGTGTAAATATCAAATCAGCGCACATTTATTTATGTTATTTGTTGAGGAATGAGCTGTGGTCTAAAATTCAAGTGAACCAAAACAGAAAAAATCTATCAGACCTTCTCTTTGCTCATGCGTTTTCCTCAAGTTTGCTAACCCTTTCTGCTGCACTGCTTCGAAAACTTATACTTATATAGAGACATAGAGTTGAGAAAGGAAGAGGAGAGAGTGAGGAGAGGGGTGCAGGCGTATGAGAGGAGAGCATTTTTCAGTTTGCTGGAGCAGCGAGAAAATTGTATCCTCTGGAAAACAAATTCAAGCAAGCAAGGAGAGGCGAGGCAGATGGGAATGGTAAGGGAGAGTGGAAAAGGGTGAGGAGACTTTTGCTGAGTGGAAATAGGTGAAGAATGCCTGTCTAAGAATAGAAAACATAGCATGCCATTTCTGCCAGGGTTAGTGACTGACTCAGTTCTTATTGTTTAAATGTGCATGGAGAAAGGGGAAGCCTGCAGCAGGGTTGCATAAAAAACACACTCAAATTCTTACTGTTTTTCCGATTCAATGCTTTCGAAATAAATACTGCATTAGGCTTCTGCGCTGGGCCAAATTGTTGAACTAATAATAAATAAACATGGTTGGAATAGCTGTCAGTGTTGATGATGATGAGCTGCTCAGAGATGTTGGAGCTTGTTGACTTAGTTTTCATTTATTTACATAGTATTACATAGGAAGAGGTTGGCTGCAGTAAGTGTATAACTAACACGGTATCAAGGGAGTTTTATTTCATAGGTATTTCTTGGCAGAAAAAGACCTTGTCTAACACAAAAGGTTGCACAGTCAAATACTTATACTAAATGTAAAATCCATATTCCAATATCAATCCCTGCACCTGTTTCAAGTCAGAAGGCCTTTCTTAGCACTTTGAATTGTTGCTGTACATCTTAATGACTTAGAGAAGAGGGGAAGTGTCTTCTGAAACAACGTCAAACAGGATCATAGGTTTCTGTGTCCTTTTTTTCTCCCAGCCTCTATTTGCAGTTTTGTTTCAGTACTGTGGGGCATTACAAACTTGAATGTGATCTTGATGAATTTTTCATCCTCAGAAGCGTGCATTGTTATACAAGTAATACCAAATAAAGGAAACTACATCATAAGTTTATCATAGTGTGCAAAAATATTATTATTTACACATTATTACTTGTAATTATTTATTTGTCATTTAATTATATGTTTGTACCCGACATTAGTAGGGTAAAAAAGGGTCCCTACATTATTATCTGAGAATGTACAGCATGTGTTTGACAGCTTGTTAATTGATAGTGTGAAAAAAAGGTTGAGGACGATGCGTCCATGTGAGTCCAAATGGAAGTTTTCCATACACAATACAGCAGCTTAGTGTGAACCTGTCACCTTCCACAGAATCAGGCACAATAGACACTCAATATTTGTGTACATAGCACAATAAAGGAAATAGAGGCAGAATAACAAAGTTGTCTTTTAGTTACAGTAGGGACATGTGCGATGGAATATATGAACATATATACAGCAATCATGGACAACACCAATGCCTTAGCATTCCTTTGCAGAATACAATTTTAAATATTTGTCAATTGGCCTCTCCGTCAACTTACCCATAAAGTCGCAAGAACTACTACTGCTAAAAAAAAGCTTACCAAGTAGAAATTGGCTCCCTTTGTTGCATGTAGCTACAAATGTAACCCTTTGACATCGCCCAAAAACCAACTCACCAACTTGAAGACAGCTCTTTCATTTCAGTCTTTACTGAATAATTTGTGTCAAACATTGACGTTGCAGAGACAGAAAAGTTCTTGTTCCCTATCGGCAGATTTTGACAAGAGTCTCTGCCGCAGCTTCCGGTGGGAAGTCAAGATAACTGCAGCAGAATCTCAATGGGCCGTCCCTCCTCTGGACATACAATCAAACACTCACATTAATACACTATATCACTCAGCAAAGACGATCTCCTGCTATCCATCTCCCCTTGGACATCTCTCTCCCTCTGCTCCAACAATTATGACTGAGACTTGCACAGCAGGTGGCTGACAGTGATGAGATGTGTGAGGAAATGTGTATTCCTGTGTGTCAGCAATGATGCACTTCTATTAGTAACAAAGCCTCATATGTAAGATAAGATTTCACATTTGATTCTGCAGTAATTGAGCGACACACATTCAAATTACCATTCTTCTATATTACTATAACTGCCTATTATCTTACAGTACGATTGGTCACAGGCCACCATATAAAAAATTAATCAGATAAGATGTCTTTTTTCATTGTTAAGCAGGTCGAGGTGCTACATAAATAATGATAGTTTCAAACAGCTCAATCCACCGGGAAATGCACATGTATTCAGAAAGCCGCCAAGACTTATGTATGGTTATGATGTCCCAACTACACTATACATAGATAAAGTGCTGCTACAGTAATTCCCCGGCTGTAAAGACGATGCAGAGACACCGAGAATGCAGATGTGGAAGACCTGGAAACACTGACCAATCAGAGCAGAGTGGGCTTTTTTAGGAGAGGGATTTAAAGAGACAGGTGCTAAAACAGAGCGTATCAGCGAGAGGCTGAATACAGGTTTATTCAGACAGACAGTATGGGCCAGTATATGGGTAATTTAACATAATTTAAATTTAAATGTAACTTATTTTCTATTTAATAACCAGCTAACTTGCCATTTGCTGCCACATATAAGTGAATAGTTGCACTTTTATTTCAGAAACTAATCACTTTCCAACAAACAAACAGAGCTCTTAAAAAAAGGGCAGCACCAGGGGGGACTCAGCTGGCTTTCTTTCAGGTGTATGAGTGTTAGTGCCCACGTTTGTTAAAAAAATGCTTAAGTTGGCTTCAATTACTGGGAGAGGAAAACACTCTTAATTGCTTTATAACAAATATATTTGCACCTTCTAATACTGTATACCAGGTAGTGTGAACTTATGTGGGTTTTGTGTGTAAGGGCTAAATAGTGCTTCCTGAAACTACAAATTTCTCAGTAAGTGAGAGAAACAAAAAAGAGTGAGAGAGAAACAGACAGAGAAAAAAAAGAAAATCAGCCAGCTATAGACACCAGGAGGCAAAGGGTTAAACAAGACCCCATCGTATTTTCATGCATCTTCTGCTTTTGACAGATGAAAAATGTCAACTGTCCTGTTTGTATTTGGGAGTTTTTGCACTATTCATCTGCTTCATTAGTGCCTGCTGCTCCTAGCCCCTGACAGCTGCCGGCCCCCTGCTCTCAGCCCGCGAACACACACACACTCACAAAAACAGATACACTTACTCCTTTTTTCAGACTGTGTCGTCGCAATGAGTTAGATGATTGACTCACTCCCTGACCTCTGAGGCCCTGGTGAGTATAAGACTGTGTGTGTGTGTGTGTATACGGTTCATTGATATTCGAGAGACATACGATGCACACGCATGCCTGCTGTCTGTCTAAGGGGTGTGAGCTGCTGGTGGCAGAACACACACACACACACACACACACACACACACACACACACACACACACACACACACACACACACACACACACACACACACACACACACACACACACACACACACACACACACACACACACACACACACACACACACACACACACACACACACACACACACACACACACACACACACACACACACACACACACACACACACACACACACACACACACACACTCCTTTCTTTGTTCTTCGGCTCTTCTTCAGCTGGGCAGGCTGTGCTCTACCCAACCCAGACATGTAAAGCCAGCATCCCTGTCCATGTAAAAGGTCTGGATGGGGCCTTCCAGCGTAATTAACACTGATCCCATTCTCTCTCTCCAGCTTCTCTCCCTGTACGCCAATTAAAAGGAGCTGGGAGAGGCTCCCGTCTTCTCCCTCCACCCTCCTTTATCCCTGGAGCCCTTACAGCCTGGGACCGAAGGGTTTCTCACAAGTTCTTCTTACTCATTTACTCATTTATGAACACACAGACACACACATGCAATTGTAGGCACAGACTTCACAAAACACCTAAATGTTAACACAGACATGCAAAATATATTTTGTATTACGCATGTGCACACACTGACGCACACACGGACGCACACACAGACGCACGCACGCATGACTTTTTATGTCCTCATAGGTCCTTTATGTGGTTTTATGATGATATAATATATCATATATATCAAGGCAATAAGTCACAGTGTAGGGACAGTCATTAAAAATATACCTACACCCAGTGGAGTCATCACTCCTCTACTTCAATACACTAAAAAGGAAAGAAAGGGAGTAAAGAGGAGAAGAAAGAGGAGGAGAAGAAGGAGGGAGAGGAAGAAAAACATAGCTAAACTAGGGATCTTAACTAGGGAATTGAAAGGAATGGTTCAGCATTTTTGGGTATACACTAATTTGCTTTCTTGCCGAGATTTAGATGAGAAAGTCAATGCAACTCTCATGTCTGTCACTAAAAAATGAAGCTCCAGGCAGCAGCCTGCTAGCTTGGCACAGCTGGCCTGGTTCTGTTCAAAGGTAAGAAAATCCAACTACCACCACCTCTAAAGCTCACTAGTTAACAAATTAGGGGCTCTTCCACCCGGCGCAAATGGCCGCAGCTCAGCGCAACTGTCTATGCTAGTTTCAGACTAATGCTGTCACGCCCAGCGCCCATGATGTGTAAGTAGCTTGTGTCCATCTGTGGGCCCATGCCCATGCAGGTACAATTTTGCAGCTGTTTCCTTTGTCAAGTTTATAACTACACTTAAATAATCCACAGTATTTTCAACAGTGACTTTACTGCACACATGAAAACGTTTGGATTAAAACGAGTAAAAAATAGTCGTTGACTTGACAGGAGAAGTGTGAGACGGCGGAGAGTTCGCAACTTTGCGCACTAGCAGATCCGTTTGCTCAGCAGAAGGAAACTAGTGAACTCACTTTTGAAGCTATGGTATCACCTGGAACTAGACAATCTAAAGAATCCATTGGTACCAACCATGACAAGCTTGTCGGGAAGTGGGATAAATAACACCGCAAAGTTTTAGTAAGGGAAAAACTGCCATGGCTATTTTCAAACAACCTGATTTGACGCTTTGTTACAAAGAACCAACTCAGAAGGCCTCATTAGAAACGGATTGGGAAAGAATGGGGGCTTTCACAACATACCTGGCAGGTGATTGGATGGACCATCTGTTCATCTCTCGCTAAAGTAAATCCAAAGAAGAGATATATCTTTTGCATCGAGAAATGCCTTCTGTACCGTTCTCTTCTCTCAGTTAAGGAAGACTCAATTCTGATACAACTGATGCTATTGCAGCATCTAGGCTAACCTGTCTATAGGCTATAAACTGTCTATAAACTGCCATTGTTGATTTTGACGAGCAGTTGCCTCTCAGGTCGTCGTCACCCCATACTCAAACAGTCCTGGAATCGCATGAATTGGGTATGACTGGAAAGCTCAGACTTTGTGGATTCAATGAGCCCAGCTGTGTTCATGTGTGATGAAGTAAGTCCCTAAAGGCCCGAATAAGAGAAGTTATGGATTAACAAATATCCAGAGGCTAGAGGAAAAGCTACTAAAAACTGTCACATACTTTACTACATTCGGCACAGCCTGACCCTGACACTGGCAGGAGGAACACTTATGTTAACACAACAAAAACAACAAATACTGTATGAAATAGATAAAAGGGCAAGGCTATCCACAAGCAGCAGTCTTTGCTTGCAAAAAACCCACTCCCATTAAAAAAAAAAAAACATATAGGGAGCTAGCCACAGGGCCAACTCATCACATGCAAATGCCAGCTGCTGAGAGCTCAGAATTTCCGGGCATCATAAAACCAACTACAAAACAAGAAGAGAGGGAGAGGAATAGGGCATGAGACATGGGCACAGTCAGAGGTATGGATGGCTGAGCTACTACAGGAAGGAGACACATTCCAGTAAACTTTTTTTCCAAGATATTCTCCTCCCCTGCTAACCTTTATATAAAACACAGCAACCACAAAACATCAAGCTGGAGACCTACAGTGTGTGTGTGTGTGTGTGTGTGTGTGTGTGTATGCGTATGTATGTGTGTGTGTGTGTGTGTGTGTGTGTGTGTGTGTGTGTGTGTGTGTGCGTATGTGTGTGTGTGTGTGTGTGTGTGTGTGTTTAAAATGCATGTAGAACACACTGAGCAAAAGGCTGAATGTGTGAATATGAGGTGGTTTTGACTCACAGGCGTTTACATGCATTTGAGTAACCCGAAAATGGCCTTACCCCGGTTAAGGGAATAATCAGATTATTGAAGTTCCCCCTGGAAAATGACAGAAGTAACTCATAGTAGGTGGCGCTCCGCCAACATACAGCTGATCTATACGCGGCTTGATTTTCCAGTTCACCTTTGTCAAAATCACAAGCGTGGGGGAAACCGGATGACTTCTGGACAGAATTACGACAGAAACGGGTCTTCTTGGTAGTGATGTTATTTGCCGTGGCAAAGTCCTCCCTTGGTTTAAAGGTAACGCTCTATTGTTGTATTTTTTTCACAACATTTTCAGTGCTGTTGCTTCCTGGTTTATTGTGTTTCCGGGTCAAAAGCCAATGCTGCGGAGTGGGGAGCATGGGCAGACGAGAAACCCGACAGTAATCCGGGAATGCTGTTTACATGCATGAATGATGACGGAGTGAAGGAGAAAGGATTAGGAGACCACTCCCCACCCCCCCATACCTTCCTGGTCACCCTGGGAGACAACAACCCCGGCGACTGCAGCATCCCTGTTTACCACGGTGTAAGAGGTTTGGACGAGGGGGCACAGGGCAGGGTCAGGTGATGTAATGAGGTTGGACACGAGGAGAAAGGGATCAAACAGAATGGGAGATGAAGATGGACGCAGATACAATGACCAGGTATTGACGGACGGACCCTTCGGACCCTGACCCAACCTTCAGGCGCAAGAAAGAAAACTTAAGGCTCTCTCAAATGGAGCAGTTTCACACATAAGGAACCTAGCTCCCCAGGAGAGACACACACACACACACATACAAATATACACAAGTACAATCCTCAGCCTGTACTGTATGTTCAGAGTGAAATCAATAAGTACCAAAGGGATCAGGCGTGGACTATGTGAATTCCTTATGCCTGAAGGTTAAGTGAGGCATACAGAGGGGAACATAGCAGAGAGGAGGAGAATAGAGCAAAGAGGAATGGGGAAGAGAGTTTGGGAGAGAAAGAGGTAAGTTTCCTGACACTGAATGCACTGTGGAGCCTTCTTACCAAGAAGGGTGGAAAGCAAGGGTCTGCTCTTCAAAGAGAATATGCATGGTGTGTTGAGCGCTGCTCTGGCAACAATAAGGTTGTAAAATCTTTATCTCCACAGGCTCTTTGCATGGCTCACCTTGACCTGATGGCTGGAGTTCTGTCTCTGCTCTTGTACCTACAGTACTTTCTCTCTGAATGAACACCCCCCGTTTTTCTCTTCTCTCCAGCAATCTATAACCCTGCTCTCACTATTTGTTATTTTCCCCTTCCACTTCTCCCCCTCTGCTCTTTCTCTGGCTCCTATTTCTTTTCAATCTCTCTTAAAACTTCTACTGCCTATGCCCTTCCTTCTCCAGCTTCCTATATTGTTCCTATATAGATTCCTAAACTTTTTCACCTTACATCTTTATTCCCTGCCTCCTGAGGGAGCAACAAGTCTCCCTCTATTTTTTTACTTCTGCTTCCTCTCGTCATGGTCTCCATCGTGTTTTTTCAGTGTTTAGTCCCAACTGTGACCCCTAGCAGTCCTCAGGGTTAGAGTCATAAAAGCTCAATGGACTGTGCCCCATCTGAAACAGTAGAACACTCAGTGGCCAGGCTGCACATACAGCACTAGAACACTTTCAAAATCAACAGCTTCTTCAACAAAATATTGAAAAAAATCGTAACAAATCAAGTTGCACCACGTACAGAGTTAGCAAAGTGAATTAAGCCAAGCCAAATGTCTGATGATATGATTTTTTGAGGGACTTTTCCACTCTCAAGCATGTGAAGATTGTATAAAAGTTCTTAAATAGTGTCCAGGGTTTCTGATGGGCTCCGTTTTATGTCATACCCTTCTCTCTTTCCTTGCATTTCCAGTCTGTATCTCTACTGTCACTGCCCAATTAAACCCCCAAAACTATGAATAACTAATTTATTGTGTCAAATTGTAGGGCAATTGATGTCACAATTCATTTGAACTTAATCTAAGTGAAAAAACTTAGATTACTCTCACCCTAACAAAATAAACCACATCAAACACACTTAATCAAACAAAATCGTGCTGTGCAGGTGTGGTTACACAGTCATCATACCTGCAGTAACTATGCAACAGGAGTAATATAAACTAGAGCAATCTGGTTTGTCTTAACAGTAAAAGTAGCTTACTCCATGTAAAACAACACACACCACACACATATGAAAAGTACAAAAACAGAATGTGACCTACAGCATCCACCACTTTCAACCAACCACAGGCCTGCATCGCCGCAGTGCATTGTGGGGAACTAATTAGCATGAAGGACTGTGGTCTCTGAGCAACCATGACCTGCAAGCTGAGCTCAAACTTCTTCCTTGCGCATTCTTCACCTCTCTATGCCTGAGGCGTTGAAGAGAAGGTGTAGTCACTGGTGCGTTGAAATGCAGCCCAAGTGATCAGCAACTCAGGGGAGATAGGAGAGAAGTGGGGAGGAAAATGTGGGTGTTTCCTTGGCCGACAATGTGTCTCTGAGAATGTGTGTGAATTCAGTGCATGTGAAGGTTGGCAAGATAAAACATCAGATTGACTGCTATCATCCATGTCTATCATTGTTCTGCACCTCACTCTTTCCTCTTTGTTCCCTCCACTGTGGGCTCTTCCAAGGCTTGTTTCCACTAAGTGTGGTCTGCAGCAGAGCCCTGTTGTGTTCTGCTCCTGACTAATCAAACTAGTCAGTGTCACTAGGCCGCCTTATCTAAAACACATGGCCATGTCAGTTCTCTTCACTCACCAGCTTTTCAACATTTAGCAGGTTCCCAGGCTGAAGAACTCAAACGGCCCTATTCAGAATATCTATAGCGTGTGATCTAAAGTGCATGGCGCAAGTGTATTTCAGGCATGTCCAATTCCACTTTTGCAAGTTATACGGCACAGAATATGGACGGCAAGTATGCAGTAAGGGGTAATGGGTTGTATTTAGCCTCTAAATACAACCCATTACCCCTTACTGCATGCTCCCCCTACAAGCATCTGATGCATTTTGAGTGAAAAATGAATAAGCATGAATATATATTAGAGCAGAGCTATTCAATTCGTTGACAAAAGTAATCAAAAATGAGAGGCCGGAAGAATAGAAGAAGGTTCACATTCATGGATATTATAAAACACTATAGCAACATAAGTCTGCATATATTGTCTTTATTCTATCAATATAAATAGTAGCAGTAGGGCTCAAGGTGCAGCTGATGAAAACAAGTAGTGATAGGCCAACTCAAAGCAACAACCTTGTCAAAAAACAATCCTTGTTAAATTAACATACCTGTTAACCAGAGGTTTTCACTCAATTGTTGTACTAAAGTACAAGTTGAAAGCTCCACTACAAATCAGTGGAAATATTCTACTTTTTACTCCACTGCATTTATCTGACTACTTCAGTTACCAGTTACTTTACCAGGCTCACAAGCACATATGAAACATTACTTTTTTCATCAAAAACTCAAGTACGAAAAGTAACATAAATGCAGAGTATTTTTTACAGTTCAGTGGGAAAGTGGTGTTAAAGTTAGCATGAATTTTCTTTAAAATGCCTTCCAGAGCTGCCAGAGCTTGGCGAGCTGTTGCCAAGAGGACTGAGAAACCCATGAAGAAGAGCGTAGCGGGAGCGCACGGAGCGTTGTGGCCGTGTGCCTATAGGGAGCGCGTAGAGCAAGTTTCCCAGCGCACCGGTATTTGACGTGCTGAGATCAAAGAGGACAGCAGTCATCATCGACCACCACGGTTCTGAATTACTGTTTCACACAAGCTTCTACTCAAAGGGCCTGGAAATATTCCATCGTTCACTCGCACTTTCGTAGTTGACTGATAATCTCTGGTATACCTCCATGTCCTGTCCATACGCTAAGTTTCTAAGGAAACAGATCTGCTTGTGCCAGACCCTATGCCATAGCCGAGTCCTCTATCCCACCAATAACTTAATTTTACTGCTGTGTACCTGTGTGTGTAACAAGCATGACACAGAACAGCTCCAACGCCATCCAAATCCAAATCTAAATTAATGTAAAAACAGTATAACCACGTGGGAAACTTTAGATATAATTGTAAATATTTTCTTTCAGTACTCTATTATATTGACAATGGTTTGTTTATTTATGTGTGTGTCGGAGCCAGTGTGTTCTTATGTCACTCCTACAGTCGACTGCAGGGCGACAGTGTGTGCACATAGTTCCTATAGTTTACCTCGTAGAGCAGACATCCTAGCGACCAGATGTCAGATTTGAAGTTGTATCCGTTTTCATGTATCCTCTCTGGTGACATGTAGTAAGGAGTACCCACTGGAACACAGAGGGAGAGAGGGGGAGGGAGAGGGGAGAAGGACAGAAAGAGATAGACAGAGGTACAAAAGGAGAACAGGACAAAGAGAGAGAGTGAGTGTTAACATTTTTGCAATGCAAACCCATACTCCCCCCCAACTCATCAACATCACAGACACACCTCACACAGAACAGAAAAGCAGGTGAGGAATGGAGGTGTAGTCTCACACTGTGACACATTCAGAGGTTGGAATACTCACCATATTTCAGTAAGAGTTTGAAAAAAGAAAACTAGAGGCTTTTAATTGCATTTGCCTCTAGTTAATGCCTGGTAAGCTGAAGAGAGATTATATTTAACTAGGTTTGATATCATTATGTCATCATTATATCATTAAGTGTATGAGAACCACAAAGTTGCACAAATACATACACTTGCAGACACAAAATATACATAAATCAGTTTTGATTACTGGGGCTCGGTAATGATCTGAAACAGTAGTCAGAGAATACGCCCAAGGAGCAGCAGTGGAGCCTTAAAAGCTGGCCCGTTTCTGGTTCTGGTTTGGAAACTCAAGAATCCCAAACTGCCATGGCGACTGGCAGAGCTCCAGGGAATCAGACCTTCACCCAACTGGACACAGAGACGAACCACAGCTCAACATCACATCCATAACACATTGCAGGAAGCTGCAGGATTTGCTGCTTTCTTAGCAGAGTCTGACTGGCTGCTTTTTTCATTTGCTTTCTGTTTGCTCTGATTTCCCCATGTAAAAGTCTATCAAGCAAATCCAGCAGAGGTTTTATATTAATAACATATGGTTACAGGCTGGAAATTGTACCAGCCCTCTAACCGGTGCTGAGCAGCTCTCATTCCACATCTTCTCAAGCAAACACGAATGGAGGCTTACTGAAATATGAAGGTGAGCTACAAAGGCTCTGCTGAGTGTACAACATCCATCAGTACCATCGCTGCACATGAAGTTCTGTGTAGGCTATGCTGTAGAGTTTGTGCTTTCCATGTCAAAATAATCAACATTGCCTTGCATTGTGCTTAGCATCCATACTGATCACTAACCTGAAAACTGATTTGTTATCTCAAATATTTGATTTAGATGAGTAAGATCCTTATATTTCAACTGTTTAAGTGTCATTCACTGAATTCCAGGTCTGATTACAATATGAGATAGATGACCTCAGTGTTTTATTTTTTTGCTTTTCTACTCGTGCATTGTGCCCAATGCTTACTCACAAGGCTGTGGTGTCCAGTACTGTGCCATGGAGGAGTTATCAGGTTATCAGTCCAATCAAACATGACACCAGCTCATTGACCCTTCCTTCCTCTAGAGTATAGGGTGTACACATTTATGAAATTACCTTGTGGAGGAATTAAATCTGTAATAGTACTTTCCACCACAGGCTGTTAGGAGGGGAAACTAAGGATACCTTTTGATAGCTTTGCTGTATAGAGCTGCAACGATTAGTCTACAAATTAATTAGTCAATTGACAGAAAGATAATCACCTACTATTTTGATAATCCATTACATAGTTTAAGTAATTATTTAACAGTAAACATAATTTCCAGCCTCTCAAATATGGAGATTTCCTGCTTTTTGGACTGACAAAACAAGACATTTTAAAAGACATCAACTTGGACTTGAAACTACGATTGGACATTTCTCACTATTTCTGACTTTTTAGGCCACACACTAAATCTTTTAACCCAGAAGATAATTGGCAGATTTATCAATAATAAAAATGACCAGTATTTGCAGCCTTACTGCTGTAGTTAAAAAAGCTGTTGTTCCTCATTTATACATTGTTTAGGATAAAATCCTCTGCCAAATGAAAACATTCAATCCAATTGAATTCAATGTAATGTAATGCATTTTTACTTTGAATGACCCAAACCAAAACAGTCTTGCCCCTAGCCTCCATAAAAATGTGTGTTTGCAACAGGTAGATAAAGCTACGAGGAAGAGTTTTCAAAGAGGGCAACTGGTAGTTGTTGGGTTTAGAATACCCACGAACAATTAAAGTGAGCTGGGTAGGTGAGAACAGCTCTCAAGTGGAGTGAACTCAATAGAAAAGTCAGCTAGCAGGAAAATGGTAGGAAAAAAACGATAACTGCACACTCACCCGCAGTATTCACATATGCGCACACACACACACAAACTCTCCAGAGCCATTATGCACATTAACAGGTTGGAGGAAACTCAACTAATGTAATTGCAATTAATAAAACTATTAAAGAGGGGGCTATTAGATTTGAAGTCTATGGGAACTGAAATGAAAGCTAGCACTTTTAATTCTGGTGCAGATCTAATTGGGTTGAGAAAACACGCTTTCATCTTAAATGTGCGGTTTTGAATAATGAAGTGTTACCTGTCATTCCAAAAATAATCAGCATCCGCACAGGCAGAGAAGGAGCAGGAGAGAGCAAGTGGAAGAATAAACAGGGGATTGCAGTTTTAATTGGTCATCAGGTTGGTATTGTGGTTTGTGTGTGTGTGTGTGTGTGTGTGTGTGTGTGTGTGTGTGTGTGTGTGTGTGTGTGTGTGTGTGTGTGTGTGTGTGTGTGTGTGTGTGTGGTCTCATAGTGCGGTCTGAACAAGCTCCCCTAACATTCATTATTAGTTGATTAAAAAGAATAAGCCTCTCTTATGCTAATAGTGGCATAAAAAAGGCGGCAGCGCCGGGCTCGGGCTCCTTCAGCATGCTAAATCAAGGGCACATTATTTATTCATGCAAATAAATTGAAAGTCATGTTAGGATTGATTTCCATTATTGTGAATGGCTGTGACAACGCTGTACTCGAAACAGGGTAATCGTTGTTGAATAGGAGGTGAGATGCCATCCAGTATAAAGAACCCCACACTACTAACTCCCTGCTTAATGTTCTGTTAAATGAACCACAAGTGGCATTCTTTCAAATACATTTATTGATTTAGACTCGCCTCACTTTCCTTATCAACAATTTAAACCTAAAAGGTTTTACAAGCCCATTTAAATGCTGTGAAGAATTTCATAGGGAGTGTCCATTAATGGTGTAAACCTTCTCTAATCTGTTCTTCTTACCAGTTTCTGTATTTTGAACAGCAAGCAAGATTCGGCTGCAATCTCAAAGGCTATGATTTAGTTTCTTGTTCATACCCGAGGCAGGAGTTTGGAAATCTCTGCTCTATCGTGTCCTAACAAATATGACGTACAGTTCTAGGCAACAGCACAGCCAGGAAGGACTTAGTCTTATAGTCACAAGGCGTTCTCTATATTCCCCTATATTCCCATTATGTTTTTCTTGGTTTTCTATATGTCCTGCTGAGCCCTAACCCCCCATTTGGCTCTCAGCCTAACCCTCTCTGTTTCACGACTTGCTTGCTTGCCTTTATAAAGATAACCAAGCCTTTATATACATGTTGAAATAGGAATAATTATTTTCAACATCAACCTCCCTGAAGTCTTTCTGCTTCCATCTTGTTCTCCCTCCTCCTTTCCTTTTCCTCCTTTCCCCGTACTCGTCGTTAACACCTCTCTCATTACAGGTGTTAATTGCAGGTACATTATACTACTTATTACTGCCAATTGGCCAGTCTGTCATTCCTCAAATAATTGCATTAACTTTTCCTGTAACTATCATTTTTTTTCTCTTTAATCCAACTCTTGCCATGACCCTACCTATATCCACAGCAATCAAAAGAGTGCGTCTTTTGCATGCTTGTGTGTATTTTTACACTTTGAGTCCCAGAGTGTAGATGTCACTAAAAGTCTCTCTGTTTGTTTGCTGCAAATCTGTGTGCATGTACATTATCATCTGCCTCTACATGCGTGTGTGCATGCATTCAAAATCACATGGATATCCACATGCCTCTCTGAGCATACATACATCTGTATAGGAGACAAAGAGTCTGTGTCTCTCTCAGTGCGGGTGTGTGTGTGTGTGTGTATGTGTGTGTGTGTGTGTGACTGCAGGCTGCCGAGTTGAAAGCCTTGAAGTTGACAGGCTGTATGCCTGGACCTCCATCTCATCTCCACTACCCTGCTACTGTTCAGCTGGGTGGCTGGGCTCATTATAGACCCACGCTGGCACGCGATTTTGTGCACACGCGCACGCGCACACACACACACACACACACACACACACACACACACACACACACACACACACACACACACACACACACACACACACACACACACACACACACACACACACACACACACACACACACACACACACACACACACACACACACACACACACACACACACACACACACACACACACACACACACACACACACACACACACACACACACACACACACACACATACACACACACACAAGCGCACGCACACACCTCTTTCTCACATTCTTTCTATCCATCTCTCTCTCTCTCTCTCTCTCTCTCTCTCTCTCTCACTCTTGCTTTCCTTTTTCTCCTCCATTTTTTTGTCACATTGTCATATTCTCCCCTCTTTTTTTCTACCGCACCTAACTTTTTCCTCTTTCTCTCTCTTTTCTTTTTCTCCTCTCTTTTATTCGGTGTCACTCAGTCACATTCTCTTCTAATGCACCCGGCATATTCTACCTTTCCTTTCTGAAAAACACAGAGAGGAGATCTGCTATTTGAACCAAATGCTAGAAATGTCAAGGGGAAAGCCAGGGACAGAGGGTGGAAGGATGACGCACTCTGAGTCCCTTGTGTCTACCTACGGACATAATCTGCTTCTACAGTACAAGATAATCTACTGAATACATCCTCATGTAGTTCAAATATTTTTGAAAGGATACAAACTGAATAATATAAATTGTATCATCTCACGTGCATACTTCACATGCTGATTTGTGCTGACTAAATGTTATAATTTCAATGTAACTGCTCAAATGTATCTATGTCATACACAAAGAAAAATGACACTGTGATTGGTTTGGTTTTCTGCAAATTAACGAAGCAGTCTGGATTGCTTTAGATTAAAGATGACAGTATTCCAGTTGACCCCTGTGCTTGTAGGGCTGTCTATCCTCTGTCGGCCCAGAGAGGGTGCTGTGGACTCAACATTTAATGAGCAATCACAGACGCTTCCATTCACCCGACTCTGCTGCCACTGCAGGCTGCTTAGTTGATAGAGCTACTGTTGAGCTGATCATGTGATTCACACGTTCTCAACCGGCTGGGCAACTGCTGTGCAGGGGCTGAGAATAGCATGCTGTTTGTGGTAACAACAGTTTGATATAAGGAAGCGAGACAGTGTGAATGACAGTGTAAGTATATTGGTCTATGGATTTATTTTTATAGTTTCACATTTAATGGGGAATACTGGACATGCATTAGCTTAAGTGCATTGCTTGTAAAGTCAATAGATTCATTTCAACATTAAAACAAAATACAAAGGGATGGTCCCCTAAAATTACCGGAATATGTACATGTATAAAAAGGTACTGTTGGCAAGTTTGTGTGTTTTTTTATAGTGTTATAGACGCCTGATCTAAATAAATGCACAAGCATACAACACGCAGCCAGTGCATACTCCTGTGTTTGTACTCTTGCCAAATTAGTTTAACCAAAGCAAAAATTGGGGAAATGACTTGTTGTTGATGCATCAAAAAGTTTTTCATTTTTCTTTAACTAATAACCATCACATGATTCTTGCAAGACATTGGACAATTTGTGTTGTCTTTGTTTATCTTGGGAAGAATTTATCAATAACTCTACAGTCGAGAAACATGTTTTTGTTTTGCTTGAAAAGTAGTCCATTATTGCATAAACATAAAAAAAAATCTGCTTGTGTGATGGCATTCTTTTATTGATGTGCCTATTAAGGACAATCTTCATGAATCCCTGTCGTCATTTCTCAAGACATGTTTGTGGCTTAAAATTGTGCCTTGAACATGTCTTCTGCACCAAAGGGAGGATGCTTTCTAATATCGTACATTTGATTCTTTCTGAAAAGATTTGAATGTTTTTATGGATTAATTTCAAACATTTTCAGTTCAATATAACAAAATATATCTCATGGCCTGTCTCTTTCTTGACTTACGGCAGCATTATGCTGTGATTCTGAACTACAAAAGGGTGAAGGAGAGCAAAATCTTTTTAAAAAATAGGGCACAGTGATGAAGGCTAGCATGAACAGGCTGTTAACAAATTGTTAATAGGTACGCTTGGGTCTTAAACACTTGGACTCTCCTGAAGTTAGGTAGATGCGTGTATGTTGTGTTAAACGTCATGTCTCCTGTAAAGTGAGGCATGCTAAAGGTTTGGTAAGTAAGTGGTACAAATGTCTATTCCATTGGAAATCCATAGACACTTAAATGATGTTTCACACTTTTCTTGAGGTTACAGGCTCAACCCCTAAAGATGTACAGTAAAATGTCCACAGCCATTTAACATCCTATGTGTAAAAGAATTTAAACATTTAAACATGTGGTACCATTCTGTTTATCAGATTGTATAGTCTTGTTATTCTTAAACCAAGCCAAATGTATTAGTCTTAATTATTGAGGCAATTTTGGGCAACAATTCTCACTGCTTTGAAACCAAAAAATAATGTTATGTGATTTCACTTCCTATGAGTGACAAGCACACCCATCAATGTGAACAATAACCCTGACTGTAAAGTTGGCTGGCTTGTTTTATGGAACACAGTCACAATCAGAGCTGTGTGTTGAAGGCCTCTGCCGAGTCTTCATCTGTGTTAGGTTTAAAGGTCAAGGCAACAGGAAGTGGCTAAGTGGCCTATGAAGGGGCTGGGCAAAGCCGAAGCCAGGCAGCATGACTACATGACACATGGCTCTCAGCTCACCATGCCTAATGAAACACATCCAACGTAGGGTGATTACTGGGGACGGCTGTGTCAAAAGTGTCTGTGTGTGCATTTCTGTGTTCATAGGTGATGAGCATGTGTTTTTTAAGTGTGTATATTCACATATCTATAGAATGTTGCATCTTACCTAGGGAGTGAGCAGCGGTTGTTTTGGAGCTGAAGAATCGTCCCAGTCCCAAGTCTCCTAGTTTCACTACTCCTGTAGCTGTGATGAATACATTGGCTGGCTTGATATCTGAGACGGAGAGGAGAGTGGTTTTTAAAACATAAATCTAAATGATAAAATGTTTCAGTTGTTAATGTGAATGGTACTTTAGACGAGGGGCATTATTGCCTACAGTATAATTAACAAAAAAAAGTACATGTCCTCTGTGATGGACATTAATTTGGGTAAGTTTGATTTTTGTTTTTTTCTTAGAAAACATGACTATATTACATGTGTAAAATGTATTATTATAAATATTAATTTCAGTTGACGTGGGCGTCAGCAAACCATTTGTTGCTTTTTTTCTAAAGTGATGTTAATGTGACCAGCATCAGCCTTTGAAATTTACTGCTCTAATATAATTGTAAGCGGCTTTTGAATGGGCAGTCTCTGTTAAGTGGTCATTAAAAGCCCAGAGCTCAGGGTTCATTTACGTCCCTGTGCCCTAATCAGAGTCAGCCCAACGGAAGTACACCACCTGTAGGTGTGTGTATGTGTGTGTGTGTGTGTGTGTGTGTGTGTGTGTGTGTGTGTGTGTGTGTGTGTGTGTGTGTGTGTGTGTGTGTGTGTGTGTGTGTGTGTGTGTGTGTGTGTGTGTGTGTGTGTGTGTGTGTGTGTGTGTGTGTGTGTGTGTGTGTGTGTGTGTGTGTGTTTTCTAGCCCATGCGCATGAATCCTGGACTTGACTTGACTGGGCCCTACTGGAAGCATGTGGGCCCATAAACACTGTGTTCTCTGGTCTATGTTTTGTTTAACACCTAACTAAAGCCTTCTGTCATATGCAGCAAGGTCGATCACACTGAAGAAAACTTACTGACTTTGTAATTTTTTGTGTCCACTTTTAAATTAAAGACTCAAGAGGGCCGTACAGAAAGTACTATTTGATTTATCCTGTCAATAGGAAATATCCAGGAAAGCAGCAGTATAATGCAACTTCTTCAGATTGTTTTCCCACCTTTCAGACAGCCATTGGTTTCTTTTTTTTTTAGTAAATGTATTATTACTGTTTTATGGTAATGCACTCAGGACCGCATCTTATTTTGTCTGAGGTTTAAGAGTTTGTTAAGGTCAAGCATCCAGCAGAATATGAGATCAGTCCCAGATGAGTTGCAGTAAGAGTCTCTTCGCTCTCCCCGTCGAGAAAGGGTCAATGCGACCAAATCTAGCCGGCTGATGTCGTCACCAGTGGTTCAACTTGTCAAATCTCCAGCAGCTGGTTTTAGAAGGTAACACACGTCACCTGTTTCAACAGCCAATCAAGTGTGAGTAAAGTATGCTGGTCAAGTCACTGACAAACTGTCAGCTGGTTGAAAAGGCTGTTATGAACGGAGACTCGGACTCAACGAGAGAGAGAGAGAGAGAGAGAGAGAGAGAGAGAGAGAGAGAGAGAGAGAGAGAGAGGGTCAAGCGAGCAATACAATGAATAAGGAGAACAAGCGCAGTAATCCAGAACAAAGCAATGAATCAGTGAAATAAAACGGTATTTTCTCTGTTTAATTTCTATAGAAATGCAGCTGTAGCGAGTATCTCACTGTTTCTGTCCTCATTTATATTTTATAATGCTACAAATTATATCCAGCTGTGCGTCGGTATAACGGATCGGGTGGGAACTCTTGCAAAGAGCAACGTTCCTCACTGAGTGCAAAAATAAATTGTGATTAATTGCGTTATTTTTTTGGCCGCGTTATTTTTTCTGTTATTAATTAATCGTAATTAACGCGTTAAGGTCCTTACCCTAATAATAATGTTAAATATCTTCAATAAGGTTATTTGTTTAGGAAAGCAGCCTTCCGAGTACCCTCGCAGAGTCATGTAAGTGCAAAATCAGTGTAAACTCCACATAGAAAAGGCCTATTTTCATTCTAGATCAAACATTTTACTATATCGCCATATGGGTAATCAATATATTGATAATATATTCTGATGTCAATTCTTCGCCGCAGAAATAGGTAGGTAAGAAAAGATATGTGCCGTTATAAATCTCTCCAACTAATATGTACTTTTTCAAAATGTTCACAGTGGCTCAAAAACGTTGTCTAGATTGAAGAGATTAGACATAGATTCACATGCACTTATAATGAACAAATAAGCCAATTTCTTCTTGGTATTAATATGTGTATGGGTGTATGATTATGAACAGTGTGTGTGTATGATTATGAACAGTGTGTGTGTATGATTATGAACAGTGTGTGTGTGTGTGTGTGTGTGTGTGTGTGTGTGTGTGTGTGTGTGTGTGTGTGTGTGTGTGTGTGTGTGTGTGTGTGTGTGTGTGTGTGTGTGTGTGTGTGTGTGTGTGTGTGTGTGTGTGTGTGTGTGTGTGTGTGTGTGTGTGTGTGTGTGTGTGTGTGTGTGTGTGTGTGCACAGCAACTCTACCTCTATGCATGACTCTCCGGGAGTGCATATGTTCAAGCGCACTGCAGAGTTGGACAAAGTACTTCCACACTGTTCTCTCTGGGATAAGCCTCCTCTGCTTCTTAAAGTGCTATAAACACAAGCACACACATACAAAATCAGAAAATCAAAGAAACATTGGCATACCTGATAAAACGACAAAACAAATAAAAAAAATGTTAATAGGAGCGGGAAAAGGTCTTGTGCAGCGCAGAATACAATTTTAAGATGGTAGAAAAGTGTTTATGTCTGTGTGTGTTTATACAGCATCCAGCCCCAGTCTCCAGCTATGACTCCACTGCTAATGGAACCCAGACCACTCTCCTCTCAGTCTGTCCCTTGCCTAACCAAGCTTTGTCTCATTTTCTCTATGGCCTTCAATGGAAAGCACATGCATTCTCAGGAACAGAGAGAAGAAATTTGCGGTACCTTCCAAAACTCTCCCATCTGGCATACAGCTCTTTTGTTAGGTTTTCAGTGGCACAGTGGTTCCAGTTGTTTTTAGTTTACTTATTAATTTAAGAGGGCTGAGTGAGTCGTTGTGGATCATCAAGAGTGAGCTCCATATCAAGACAAGCCACAGCAATGACAGAGATTCAATTTAGGCATAATAGCTTATTGATCGACAGTAACAATGATCAACAAGTGAGGATAGGAACTCCTCCTCAAACATCAGGGAAGTAACTAAATTAATCAGACCTTAAAACATTAATGAGGTAAAAAAGGAACATCCCTGTATACAGTTTGCATGTTTGTACTTGTGCGATGCAATGTACGTGCATCTCACATACTACCTGTGCATTCATATTTCAGTATCAGTTTAAAATCTGGCAAAACTGCTGGTGCATCAGAAACAAACTCTGCAAGATGATGATAACATGCTGCAAACAGGAAAACTGTATTAGCAAAGAGGAACATGGTCACACGCATGCTCTCGCCACAATGACTTAAACACATTTCATGAGATATTTGATAAGCAACCATGTAAATTGCAACCTCAAAAATGATTATCAGGCTGAATCAAAACTACTGATAGTCTCAAAACGACATTGCTAGCTTCAACAAATTTACTACAGGGGAACTTTGTTGTATTTGAAGGTATTCCAAGAATTTTGTCCATCATATGTGTGTGTATGTGTCTGTGTTTGCTGAATGTATTTTCAAGAATCATGGACATCAAACGACAATTACTGGTAAGCATTTTGTGTGCGAGTACCCTCACAGAGTCATTTCAGTGCAAAATAAGTGTAAACTCCACGTAGAAAAGGCCTATTTTCATTCCAGACCAAACATTTTACAATATCGCCATATGGGTAATCAATATATTGATAATATATTCTGATGTCAATTTTTCGCCACCACTGCTTTTATGCAATTGTTTTTCATGTTAATATGCCACAACATTAAAAAGGAGGTGAGAAAAGATATTTGCGCAGTTGCAGCACTTGCTCTCTCCAACTAATATGTACTTTTTCAAAAATGTTGACAGTGGCTCAAAAGAGCGTGTGCGTGTGTGTGTGTGTGTGTGTGTGTGTGTGTGTGTGTGTGTGTGTGTGTGTGTCTGTTCTTTGTGTGGAATATACTTTACCAACAAATCCTGTGCCTCTTCAGTGAATTGTCTTAATGAGGCTACAGTATGTCTAACACTATAGTAGTTTTTACACTAGGCAGCAAGCCGGCAATATGGCTGCCTTTTTGCCGGCCTGGTCCGCATATTTAGACAGATCGCAACATATTGCCGGGCTGATTTAGCACCCCAATGTGCCGGTTCGGAGCGTACTCATATTGGCAGCTTGGTTTCCATGTAAATAGAGTTTTGCAGCTTGCCGGCACATAGGGTGGAGGTGAAGGTGTCGATGACGTGAACTGCGATCCACAGCCGGGAGTTTTAAAACCGGGACACAGCTGATCACAGGAACAAAAGACATCAAGTCATCACCTGGTTTTCACAACAACCGAATATCAACCGTTGAGATGAGCGATGGGCAAGCCTATGAAATCGGCCAGATGCTGACCATCACAGCAGAGAAAGTCATAAATTCTCAGATCACATGGACGTTGAATGATGGGATTCTGTCCACGTCACCAAAGTTCCTCTGAGAGGTGGCCGAGGAACTTTGTCGACATGAAAAGAAAGAAGTGATTAGCAAATTAAAGAACTTGAGAAAAAAGTTCAATGAGGTCAATGTTGTGCTTCACGTCAAGTCACACAGCTTTTGGAAAAAGGAGGAATATTAGGCTTCGGTTTCACATAGACAGGACGCCAAATTGCCGCCTTTGTGACGTCTTTTTTCCTGTATAAAAACAACCTTTAATTAGGTAAGTGTATATGTCATAGGAAGAAGGTTTATCTACTATAGAAATAGATTAACTGGTCGTATCTAGGGTGGTCAGGGGTCAAGGAAGAGAAAGGATTCTTAGAATTACGGGTCCATAGTCCTAGTGAATAATGTGAGAGCGGGAGAGACTTAATGAGAGCAAAGAAAGAGACAGAGAGGGAGATTTGAATGGGGAGACAACAAATTGTGGAACATTAGAAGGAAGTAAATTAATTTTGTAGGTGATTGTAAGAGATAAATAAACTGAAGGAAGGTATGAGAGAAAGAGAGGGATGAAGAAAGATAGATGGGGAAAGGGAGGTATAGACCTTGGCCTACATCCAAACAAAGCCTTAGTGAGAAGCCATTCTTCCCTTGCCCTCCCATTTCCATATCAGAGGACTGTTTGATGTCAACGGGGGAGCACATAGACGCCCACCAACACCACCACCACCACTACCAACCTCCTTTCCATGCCTTTAACAGCAAACACTGCACATGCAATATTCTGTAAGTGCATGCAAATCAAGGACCATTTGATTTCATTTGAATTCTGAGATGGTCAGAAAGAGAGTAATCGAGAATGAGGGAGGGAGAGAGAGAGAGAAAGGAGAGAGCAGCGCAGAGGACGAGAAATCAAAAAGAATAAAAAATGTTAAATTCATGCATGGGGGGGGGGGCTTCTGTTTTACATATGGCACACGGTTCGAATGTGTTTACTTCACTTTACGACCCAAGGAGGGGGGCTAATCCATGGCACGCACCTCTGAATTGCTACTGTTCAGTTAGAACCGTGGAGGAGAAACGTGTATTTGTGTCCATGACTGGATGTTGTCAGCCATAAGGACAAGTCCGAATGCTCCTAGCATCGTCCGTAGAGTAGCTAAGATAGCAGCAATGCTCAGCGGTTTGTTATCTTGCCTCTTTAGGCTGCCATGATACCTCTGTAAAGTGCATCTGTGAACAAGTGCATGAGTGTGTGTTTCTAGGGTTGTGTCTGCACATTCCTTGCTTACACAGTATACCATATGTATGTATTCAGTGTGTGTGAGTGTGTGAGTGTGTGAGTGTGTGCGTTCAGCCTGCCATGTTCACTTTCTTGTACCGCTAATCCTCGCCTCTCCTAATTTGCTGTATTGAACTGTGCGGATGTGGAGCTGCTGAGTATGACTGCAAACAGCTTGTCGGGCTGTGCTGATACAACGCTGCGGCATCATTTATGCATGGGAGAAGACCAGGCTTTTTACATGCACACCACTAATTTGCTATACTGGCAGGTTTTTATAATAACTGGGGGTTTTGGTCTAACTCAAAGACGAATAATAGCCTGGGATGTAATTGCTACCACTTTTGAACAAACCTGTTCCTTCTGCTCCAATTTCAACAACAAAATCCCCCCACAAAAAACCTTGTTGATCTAGGGGTTAAAGACATGGTCAGGTCGAAACATATATGTGGCTCAAAGCCAACCATTATGTACTTACATCTAAAATATATTCGCCTATATTTTGACTCAACGTTAATTTTACTGGTTTGAGCCACTGGGGTTATGGCCTCTCTAGCCAGGAGATCTAGCCAAGATGAAAAGCTGGACAGACCTTTTTTTTTTTTTCAATGACACATGGCCAGTATTGAAGCAAAAACTAACAATGTATATGAGGAAAAAATAACAATTAAAACCACAGGTTTTCCCAAAGTCCTTCATTACAGTATTAATACAAACAAGATATGAGGAAAACACGAGATTAAAGCTGGATAAATTATGCTGAGTATTAATTCACATATGCCCTACATACAGTACAAAACATGCTGGAACTTTATAGCCATTAATCATTTCTTGATACTTAACAACTTCCCTTTCACAGTCTTCACAGACTGCTTGGAATAAAGGGGACTACAGGAGGCTTTATATTAGTTGGTTTTTGGTTTCAGTATGGAATGGATGATTCAGATTGACTCAGTGTCCAGGTAGTCAAAATCCCGTAACAACCACAAACCACAGACCTCCTGCCACCACTCCTTCAGTTAATAAAAGGCCTCGTCAGCAGTTTGTTGCTTTCATGTCGGCATTCCTTTTGTCACCAAATGTGTTGGACTGATTAGTTTGTCAGATATTAGACTTACCATCTAAGGGAGGTTATCTGATAAAGCCAGTCAGTTGAGTCTGGGTCCTCTATTGTTCTTGTGATCGAGTGTTATTTGAATTGTTTCAGGACCACATGAAAAAAAACGAAAAAAACAACTGCACTTCAGCAGTCTGGGCAAGAGTGTTTGTTAAGGGGTCTGCTGTTGTGGAGAATGCCTTACCTTGATCATGCGTGAGAGGTCTCCTGCATCCGCTAGCTCAAGAACTATGTTCAGCTCATTGTCCTCAATAAAGGACGCATGGTACTTTATCACATTGGGGTGGTTCAATTGCTGTGGGGGATAAAAAAACAAAAAAAAATGACATGACATGTCATGGAGAAGAACAGGAAAAGCAGAAGACATGTGGGTGACACTTGTCACATTAAAGGCCTCCATGGTGACACTACCAAGAAGAAGCTAAAGACAGTAGCATCTTCTTGCAAACTTGTTACACCATTTATATCAAAACAATCATATTCGCTGATAAATAACAGAGGTTCATGTCATGAGTACTTTCCACTGTACTTTCACCACTAATTAAAACAAAACAGTTGAAGCCATATTTGGAATCCATATTTTAGTAAGTGTGGACCTAATGAGATGGTTTTGTCCTCCAGTGTGACAAAGTTGGATGACATGTCACAACAACCCCTCCGTCTACACGCACACATGCACACACGCACACGCCTGACAGGCTGACATGGCTGGCAGTCAGAAAAACAAGCATCCCATGCTCATCTCTCTGGCTGAGATTCCTTCCTGTTGGTTGGTCAATAAGGCACGAACAACATTCCCTGTAGTAAACAAAAAGTCTCTATCCATCCAGAGCATGGAGAGAAAAGGGGGGTGGGAGGGAGAGAAACGCAATGAAGGGAAAAAACAAATGACACAGTGACACAGACAAACAAAAGAATGATGGGGACAGGATGGGGTGAAGAGGTAGAAAAAAAGAGAACAAAGGTGAGGACGGGGAAAAGGGCAGGAGAGGAATAATGTGAGCAGAGTTAGGGCCAGGGGGAGTGAAAAGGGAGAGATAGTGATATATGGAGAGCTGGAGACATGGAGCTGTGTGGCGTGGCAATGCCGAGGAGGGGGTGGGGGGTGCGTGATGCGAGCAGACGGAGCAGTGTGACACACGTCCTCCACTCGGCTCCGCTTTCTCTGCTGTGATTAAAGAAATGTTCATGCTCCGGATGATGCCGAGAAGAGGGGAAAGGAGAGCATAGAGTACAGTACACTGCGCAAGACTACACTCTCCACTCTCTGCATCCCTCCACAATCCCCTTTCTCATTCGTTCTCTCTTTCCCTTCCTCATGTCTCCATCTTTCCTTCTCCCTCCCAGATGTATTTTTGGCTCGCTGGGAGTTCTGCACGGCTCCACACTGTAACACAGCCAGGGAGTGATGACAAGAGCCCCCCCCTCCGTCGCCCCCAACCCGCTCCTCTCCTCACAACTTGAACCTCAGGCGGAGGATACGGAGAAATAAAGAGATATGTTCACATGCAGATGTTTATGTAAATGATGGATGCAATACAACAATCATTCATTGGGAAATATCACATAGAGGCTTGTATGATTATGTAATTACACATGCTTGCTGAGACCCACCAGCGTGTGTAATTACTTAATCATGCAAGACTCAATGTGATATATTTGGTGAGCTGGTGATGTGTTTCAAAGAACAACAACATACTGACTAATGCAATCTGATGGTACCAAATTAACCATGATAATAAATAAGGTTACAGTGGATTTATAAATGGAATTGCATGCTCATAGGAAAGCAGCTGGTAGGAATATTGAACATTGTCACTAAAAAAAAAAGTTATTTTGCATACTAGTGCTCCTTTAACTCAGTAAAATAAGGTGTAATTTGCTTCTAATGTCCATCACCAGCAGAGACGAATGCCTTGTGTTTCACGACATATTGATATTTTTCAAGTCACTGAACAAGAAAATGAGTGGATATGCAATGTTGGGTTGTTTGTCCATATGAGGAAAAAAAATAATATGTACACCTACACTTGCAAAAGAAAGCGAGAAGAATACACAGAGTAGGGGTGAGAATCTCTCGGTACCACAAGACACCCTATGATTACAATTCAGAGGGCTATGATAGGATTATAAAACAATTAACACTTTTGCGTATTTTTAATGAGCCATAATTAAAATGCACGGATGAATTTACTTCTATGATCTTTTATTAATGCAAGAAACATTTCATTTGGTTTGTTTATTGCACTCACGAATATTTTAGTTTAGTTAGACACAACTTGTCAAGGTCCCTTTTCCTTTCAACTTCACAGAAGCAAAAATGATTCCTTACACTTTCTTTTAAGCCAGAGGGAGCCAGTCGGATTGCATTGCTGAGGCTCAGCCATCCTCACCAACACTCAATAACTAGCCTAGTTTAGAACGTTAACATTACGCACATGCTTACGTCTGTTACATTTCACCATCCAATTGGTTCAGCCGTCAGGAATGACCAGCGCAATCTTAGAAAACTGTTACAGGCTCTAAGGTGATAAAGTTGTAAAATCATCAATATCGTGAATAAAATTTCCGATTATTTACTTTTCTGCTACAAGAGAGAATCACAATGCATCTAAGAGTCGATATTTTTTTTCCCACCCCTAAGAGAGAAACCTTAAGATTAAAGTGAATCAGTAATGTGTGTATCACCTTAAATGAAGATGGTTGCTGCCAGTTCGGTCTTGCCAGTAAACCTCTGGTATAATGCAGAACGCAGACATGCACCCACACAAACATTTTTACAGAAACACAAAACCCAGAAGCAGTCACACAGACATGAGTGCAGCTTTTCACTGCTAATTAGGGAAGATCATTAGTCTTCAGAATATAATCCAGGCTTGATAGTAACCCACTAACAAGAGGAATTCACAGCTGTGGGGTTTCAAGAATTGTGAAACAAGTCGATTGGCGGGGAGCAGGCTATTTCTGCAACCAACATTCCATCAGCGAGGATTTAGACAAAAGGAACAAGTGAAAAGTGAGATTCTCAAGTTAAAATCATCATGCCAGAACGGGAAAATACAGATGAATGGGCAGACACAAACCCGGACAGACAAACAAACAAATAGGCAGACTGTTGAAAGGCCATGACCATGTGTGTGTGTGTGTGTGTGTGTGTGTGTGTGTGTGTGTGTGTGTGTGTGTGTGTGTGTGTGTGTGTGTGTGTGTGTGTGTGTGTGTGTGTGTGTGTGTGTGTGTGTGTGTGTGTGTGTGTGTGTGTGTGTGTGTGTATCTTTCCAGTCGGTCCATGCCAGTGTGCCTCTCATTATTCTGATTTGGCTGTGTCTCCTGTTGGCCTGTCTAGTGGGGGATAAGGCAGAAGGACTGTCTCTCTCTCACACTCAACCCTTTATTATTAGGCTGGCTGGGCAGCGTAGGGCCAGGCATAACTTCCATGTTCACTAGCAATCAGCTTACAGGATGAAGGGAAGGGAACAAAAAGCTCTGAGGGGAGAAGGCGAGCGAGGAGAGGGGAAAGGAGGACGGATGGATCGAACGACATTGCAACTGAATGAATAAGACAGGAGAAATAGGAACTAGCAGAAGGGAAAGAAAGCAGAAAAAAGTATGGAGGGAAGAGAAATAAAGGAAATGAGAAATGTAGTCACCTGGCAGAGTGTGACATCTGACCCTGCCCTGACCTCCTAAGAGGGGTCAGGGCTACAGTTCCAGGCGAACCCCGCTATCTTGTGCCGTCAAGTCAATGATCTGCTACTCAGATTACAAATCTCTACAGGGTCTCGCCTGCATCTGAGTATTGTTGTCTTTGATTGGCCCAAAGAGCCCTGGGAGATTCACTGATGTGTTTGAGTGGTACAAACTAATTGGTTTTGTTTTCTTTCCCTAATGTGTACGTGTGAGCGTGTGTTTGTGCACAAACCGCCTGTAGTGCACATGCAGGCTCAGAAAGGCTTCATATATGGAGGGAAACGCTACCAGGGATGCTTGAATGCATACACAAACACACACAACTTTGACATATATCTAGGATCTTGCAGACAGGGGGAGATATTGAGGCTGTCATTAGTTTGTTCATTAGTATTTGAGAGCAACCCAGCAGACGGTAGTTTGATAAATGAAACCACTTCATTGGAGGGGGGGGGGGGAAGTAAAGCAAGATCAGGAAAGGGAGGAGGTGAAAACATCAAGAGACACAGGAGGGAGACTGCTAAATTTCCATGCTGATGCACTGTTGCCCGGCTCTAAAACATTACAAAAAGATAAAAAAACAATGGTTTTGCCATTAAAAAAAGAGTCAAAGTGAGCCTGGAGGGATGTTACGCGCGCGTGCGCGCGCATATACACACACACACACACACACACACACACACACACACACACACACACACACACACACACACACACACACACACACACACACACACACACACACACACACACACACACACACACACACACACACACACACACACACACACACACACACACACACACACACACACACACACACACACACACACACACACACACACACACACGTATTGTACCAGTCATACACACATACTCATTTTCACTTGTGTGTACAAATACTCAAACAACCCTCTGCATTCATAACCATACAAGGAAGTGCGCGCACACACATGCTTGTGCCCACACATCAACGCACAAATCCAAGCCGTCTGGTGCAGATCAATTGTTTTCCTGTGGTGTAAGGTCTCAGCTGAGGCACCTTAAGAGAACAGAGCGCAGCGCATGACGCCGTCTCACTCCTCTCTGGTTCTTTACCTTAAGGAGATCTATCTCTTTGATGCAATCTTGCCGAGCTTTGGCATCCATCAAGTCGAATATCTATCAAGAGATCAAAAGGAGGGAGGGAGAGAGAGAGAGACAAAAAGAGAGAGAGAGAGAGAGAGAGAGAGAGAGAGAAAGAAGGGGGAGAGAGAACGAGAGAGAGGTGTTATGACATATTCAAGAAATGGTAAGATGGAGAGATGGAGAGAAAACAGAAGAAAAAAACACTAAACAGAAAACATGGTTGCTGTTATCTGGAGGGTGGCGTTGGAGTGAGTACAGGTGTTTCACATCCTGAGTATCACGCACCTATCCCTGTGTAAGGTGTGTGTGAGGTGTGTGAATGTGTATACATCCTCAGCCAGAACTGCATTTCCTCCTCGTGGAGTGTATGAGTGTTTAAGTCAGTGAGAGCTGGATTTGTTTGCATGTACATGTGTGTGTGTATGTTCACCAAGAGAACAGAGTCATATTGTGAAAGTAGATTAGTCTACACACAGTCATGTTGCACTTCACCATGACAAAAACATAAATAACCGACGTGCATGTTAAGTTATGTGAATGTGGTAGGGGTTCCTCACTATGAGAGTGATCAAAGGTATTAAACAATCATTAAATTTTTTAAAAACGAAAAAAATTAAGAATCTTAAGAGAATTAATAATATCAATCATTTATATTTATATAAATATATTCAAACAACGCATCAATTTCAAAATACTACTCCTCACCTTCAAAGCCCTGCCCTGACTGCCATTACCCCTCTCTTGTTTCTGTTTTTTGTTTTCTTGTCAATGTACGCATCTTTGGGTCATTGAAAAGTGCTATATAAATGAAATGAATAATTATTAATATTAACATCTCACTAGCTGAATATATCCAAAGCGTTGGATATTACTGTGTTTTACCTGGACTTTCTTCAGGGCCACTGATGTGTTGTCTAACAGGTACCTCGCCCGGTACACCTCACTGAACTGGCCGCGTCCAATCTTCTTCTCAATCTGGAAGTTTGCCAGGGAGTTATGGCCCATGTCTGGTTGCAATGGTTTCTATGAAGAAAAAACTACAATTTTAGCATTTGTGCACACCTTTTTTCACACACATATTACAAGGGCAAGAAAATGATTATCACACATTTTGCAGGTATATATTTTGCAGTTATATATTCAGTCCTTTGATTTGCTGGGAGGGAAGGTGTATCTCATCTTATCTTATCATTCCACCAAACTTTGGTTTTCAAGATCACAGGAATCCTCTTCCTTCCTGTCTGCCAAGTTATATCACTGACAGCCTGGCACTGGGCCACAGACTACAGGACTCCCCGTCTTTCCTCGCCACACGGTTGGCAGTGCAGGCTGAGAGACTCACCCTCCACTTTCCACAATTAAAAAAAAACATTCAAAAATAAACCAGAATGAGCCCCTTGGATATGATGTGTGAAAAAAGCACAGGCTGTGTGACCTTTCCAGCCTTTTGGTAAACTTGTACAGGGCGTTGGCGGGAGCAAACAGAAGGCGACAGATATCAGAATGCCACATGTCACCAGCTCTTCTGCCAATGCGGCCGTGGGAGCAGCTCAGGGGCAAACAACTTGGGACAGGGGGAAGGAAGACAAAAAGGGTGAGAAGCCAAGGTCAAAATGAATCTCCCATTCACTAAAACTAAAACACCCACGAAGGGAGCGTCACTGGACAGTTACCATCACACTTGAGGCTATACAGGATTCCCTCCGTGCAAGGAAAATACTGAAAAAGGAAACATGTTTAGCATGTGTGGTTAGTAGGGCAGCAACTAACAATCCAATCTAACTATTATCTTTTAAATACATATATATGTATATATGTTTTTTTCCCGACAGATAAATGAATCAACTAAATGTTTCAGCATTAATGGTAAACTATAAGATCATGCCTCATAATGTATTTTAGAGAACGAAAATCAATATGTTTAATGTTTACAAGGCTCAAGTAGTGTGCTGTCTTCACTCTTTTATTTTTCTGTATGCTTCCAAACCTACTGTAAAAACTGAATACTAACAAATACAAAGATGCACACGTTGACAGTGAACAGAAGCACAATTCCGAACAGGATTGTTTATAAAAGGTATAAGGCTAGGGGGATGGGGAGGTGGCAACCAATTTAAGCATTTCATTGTTTTTTAAAGTTTAAAGTTGACAGCCAAAGGAAGAGGCGTGAGCCAATTACATGCCCTGTCCAATTAACACTTAACACTGTTGAGGTGTGTGCATTTTTCAGCATGACACCACCATCATCCTGAGCTGTCTGAGAGTCACAGTGACAGAGAGCATGGCACACTGCTCAACAACCCATTGTTCAACTTCACAGCAGCTCTTAAAAAAAAAAGCTTTGCTAATAATAAATGTTTTATGGTAACGTATTGTTCCAGTGTGGACTTTACATATGAAATAGACTTGCATGAAAGAGAAGCTAATTTCAAACCTACAAAGATCTACAAAGTGTGCCACAATGAGAGTGTAGCCATATTGTACAGTGACATGTCATCATGGTGACAGAAGCATCTCTGCAATGATGCAGGATGGACAGTTTGAGGTGTATGGATGCAAAAGGGGAGGGGGGGGCAGAGAGAGAGAGAAAGAGAGAGAGAGAGAGAGAGAGAGAGAGAGAGAAAGAGAGAGAAAGAGAGAGAGAGAGAGAGAGAGAGAGAGAGAGAGAGAGAGAGAGAGAGAGAAGGAGGGCAGAGAGGACAAGAGGGCATTGCTTTCATTCGCTGCGTGGTAGCTTGACAAATGTTAGCATGAGCCTTTAAAGCGCTGTGACAACCGCCTGCTGAGAGCACAGTCTTGCTAATGTGTCCTGGCATGCCAGCCCCCTAATCACACATTTACATATGCAATGACCTACATTTGCATGTCAGATCGCACACTGTCCGGCATGATTAATAGTGGGCACCTCCCTGTGTGGAGTCGCCCTGGGTGGCAGCAGAGGCCGTGCGAGGGCGGAAGAAAGGGCTGGAGGGAGGGCGGCTTTTTTGGCAGCCAAGGGGCCGGGCTGCCAGGCAGGATTATGTCAGCCAGCGGCCCTGGCATTAGACACTTCATTAGAGCTAATCTGTTTAGCAGTGGGCAGTGTATGTAAACTTCACAGGCCATTTGCGGCACCTCTTCGCCCCCTGGCCTGGCCTTCAAAGGGCAGCCAGGCCAAGGCTGAGTGACAGGCCGTCTCATCTGCCGCGCATGGGTGTCACACAATCAGGAGCTCCCAGCTGAAATACAAGGCCCTGACAAACGCACACATAAAGGGAAGTCACAGAAGAATGACCCTGAATGACGCAGGGGTCAGCGTCTAAACAAAACTGGGAGGAGAGGGTTGTACAGACTACTGCTTGTACGGATTTAAACCTGATTGTTCATGTGACAGAACCCAAAGAGGGTTGCCTAGTAGACATTTCAAAAGAACAGTGTTTACATTTTATCTGAATGGGTAATGCGTGGAAGAAACGATGGCCCGAGTACATGTTTGAGTATTTCTTGGGGTGTCTATCTAAAAAAAAAAAGAAGAAGAAGAAAATTCATTCAGAAGACTTGAAAATAAAGCTCCATGTATTTGTCAGGTCCAACAGGAACACAAATCCTACAACCCTGGCCAATACTAAGTTATATAACAAACACTTACTCCAGGCTTATACTATAAATAAAGGCTAAGACAAAGAAACAATCTCTTAAATTCTGATCTTCATAATGCAGACTTTCTTCATGTTTTTCTGGACTTACATTTCTGTGGTGTGCTTATTCTCTTTTCACTCACATCATTCTGGTTGGTGATGGGGACAAGCTGCAGGGGATGGAGATAAGTGGCAGCCATGCAAGGCATTATGGGTAACGTCTGTGAGGGACAGCGTGTCTTGGGTATAAAGGTGACACAATAGCCATGGGCAACTCACTAGCAGGGGGATTGAAAAAAGAGAGAGAGAAGAGGAGAGCGAAAGACAGGGGGCGAGCAGACAGACAGCTCGTCGAAGGAAGTGTGATACGGGCTGCCCAATAATGACACCATTGCCAAACGCAACTGACAAGACACATGGAGAGTGGAAGAGGGAATGCGAAAGACAGGGAGAGGGAGAAAGAGTGAGAGGGGGGAAAGACAAGCAGCAGAGGGGCGAGGGTGTGATGTGACAGCCCAGCAGTGCCAACGGCTGCCACAGAAAGGCCAGCGGCAGCACAGAGGTGCTGTCTCCCGTGGAGAGAGACAGAGAGAGATGCAGTAACAGAGAGAGAGAAACTCAGGGCACGTCCACACTAAGTCGGCTAAATTTAAAAAATGCATCTCTCCTTTTTGGCACACCGAACCAGCTTTGTACACACCCGAAAAACTGAAACTATTGACTGAGAATTATCTCCAGAGTGAGGTTAAGTATTTTGGTGTGAATGGGGATTAGCCAACAATGGAAAGAAAATGAAATGCAACAAGGGCTGGGCGATTATTCAATTTGATCATTAAGGCTACCGCCTTTTACTGGAATCGTACCTTGATGAAATCATATATTGAGATATCGTGATACACAACTACGTCGTCTAAATTGATAATAAGCACATAATGACTAATTCTTATATATTTTTTAGAAAATCTGATGTGAATTATTTGACTTTATATTTACAGTTATATTTTGCACTAAAGTTCTCAATAAAATTAGAAAATACAAGTATTCTTTATTTGTTTCTAAACTATTTATTTCTTCTTCCTCTAAATTCACTTATAGTTTACAAGAATAGGCTTTAACAAGGGTTCCAGGACAGACGCCAACTGGTGCCTTGACCTCACCAGAGAACCCTGTGATCAATGAGTTTAAATCTTAAATAAAGGTGATCATCAAACACAGGTGATGTCATTGGCTGCATTTTAGTATGGACAGAGAAATCTCCACAAAAATGATAACAACCCTCTAGTGCGGACACCAACTGTTTTCATTTGTCAAAAGTGTTAAATTAAAAAAAATTACTGGGATGACTGTGGATGTCGTCTCCAAGAGAGACGGGGAGGGATACAAGGAGAGATGGAGAGAGCAACTGGCATGCAGGGAGGCCCACTCCCACCCTCACCAGTCACCTGCCCCCTTGAGCATGGCACCATGCAATATTCATCCTCAGCCAACCGGCAGGATTCACCCCAAAGGTGGTTATCGCTCTTCTCCTCTCAATCTGCTCCACAACCGCACCGCCTTGTCTCAGCGCTTACAGACAGATCTGTGTCTGTCAAACTCTGCAGTGACGATCAAAATATGATCTGAGGGGGCCTCCTCACCAACCCTCCCACTCACTCAAAGAGCAAATGCGCCATTAAAAATGCACATCTTACCAGCTCATCTCGTTTACCTAATGCATATGCATCATACCTCCGGGACCAAGAGAAATGATATTGCAAGTGATACAGAATATCCTTCATCACATATACAATTCAGATTTCTTCAGGAGGAGACTGGTGGGGTTTTTTTCCCACCCTGTGCTGCCGAGCAGACTGAACCTTGGGAAAGTGTGAAACAAATACAGGACTTGTTGAAAGACACCCATCTGGATGCTGCTCAGACAGCCATCTACATAATCTAACTGACTCTTTCTCTCCATCTCCCGATAAATGTGAAATCAGTTCAGACGTCTTCTGTGAAAGTGAAAAAACATGATGCAACATAGAAAGTTCACTGTGCTACCAGTAACCTCAGCACAAAAAGGGGGCCTGGAATTAATACTGATGTAAACTGCTAGAAATAGACTAGGAAACAGAGAGAGAAATCATTAAGCCTGAACAATAACAACTGTTTGGAGATCAGTGGAAGATCTAGTGCCTATGAGTGTATGCGTGGGGGGGGGGGGGGATTGCCTAAGTGAAATTAATCATTAGAGCTTTTATCCGACTTTCTTTCTGTGTGCAACCCAATTATCCTTAATTTTGCAATTACCAATCTTAGAATAAATTAACCCCCTTGGCAATTCCAGTGTTAATGTTTCAGTGCCCTTGCATACACAAGAAAAACAACAACTGAAAGTACAGGCCTATTTTTAGTGTTGTTTCTTTCACCACATTTACTCTGGGGCATATGGATGATCCTCTTTGTTTAAAGTCTATTCAATAGTTATGGAGGCAAAAACATCCTTCTGGAAAGAAATCAATGGACCTGATGTTGAAGGGCGGTATTAAAATCCAACAATGGCCAGATCTGCACAGAGTAAACCTGAGTTGTATCGAACCAAGAGAGGCATGCAGGGAGGCCAGGATCTGCCAGCCTCCAGAGCTCGGATCAATAGAAACAACTCAACAATCATCCACCGCTGTCTCTCACACACAGGCTACCGCGCTCTGAAGGATGCTCGGACTGAAAGGCACAACTTGATTGACGCAGGGAAAAAAGGGTAATACAGAATATTTACAGTTCAAAGTGTGGAGGAGGTAGGATACAATGCCTACAATGAATGGATGAGTGGGTTGTATGATAAAATAGGGATGGGCGATATGGCCAAAGTCTTCTGTCCTGGTATCCATCATCATCACAGTATAGCATGTTTTTAATTTCATAAATCGTCTATATAAAATAAGAATAACATGGTAAAGCCTATTTTTGTATAGGCTACTGCTGTGTGAATTATTAGTTTTTAGTATTTCAATTTTAATGAGAAAGTTTGTTCAAAATTAACATCTGAACAGTTGAAAGTGAAATGATAGAGATCCAGCTATACACTGACACTATGACACTGTGTTTATATGCATGCACACAAATAGTGTGATGTACAAAATCTTCAAACGATATTCCCTCAAAATATTTCACATCAGATTTCTAAGAAATTTGTGTCAGCATGTGCTTTTTATTTTCAATTTCGACGACATAACCGCGTGTCACAATATTTCAATTTGTGATTTCAAAACGATACGATTCCACTGGAAGACGATAAATTATCATATTAAATTATCGCACAGCCCTATCATAAACTATTCAATACTTTCCCTTGTCAGTAAATCTACAGGGAAACAATTGGTACCAAAAATCGGTAGCAACAGGGGAGGACCATGTGGATACAATTTTTTATCACAGTGTGGGTAATTTCATATCAAAATCATGCTCAAGTATATGTTCTAATAAAAAATAATTTGAGAAACTATTTACAGATACAGAAATTTGACCCGATTGTGACTTAAATGTCTGAAAACTCCAAATGATTCATCACACTGATTCAACAAGCTTGTAAATATAATACTGCCCTATAGGAATTACCCCAAACAACCAGAGATTGAGTATCAGACATGGAGTATAGAATGTACGACAAAATACCTTTTATGCAACAGATAATCATCGATCATCTCACTATATATGTCTTCCTACTTCACAACCCTGGTTAGCAGTTGGGCTTGTGTTTATGTGTGTCTACCTGGGGTTGAAAGACTGGCACGGCTGCTTGCTGTCCTTGTGGCTGCGTGTCCATATCCATGGTGTCAGGAGCTCGATCCTTTACACCTCTGAGAACAACAAACAGACAAAATAGAACTTCTGGTTAGCCGCCTCAACGTTGAACATCAGACAAAGTCCTTTTTTTTTTTAAATATCACTAAATTTTACAATTCCATTTTACAACAGAAAATAATAACCTCAATCAGCTGGACAAAGGTTATCTGTTGTTCAGTACTAAACTGCCGGTTGCAGAGTGTCCAGTTTCAGCAGAACTGGATCCCACGTCATGCCTGTGGATTTGACACTCTTTGTGTGGGTCCCTCTCAGGTTGCAGCATGGCAGGGCTACAGCAGGCAGCGATATTATTTGGAACAAAGCTGAAATAATGCCACTCTGTACTTCCTTGGCATTACTCCATAGAAGTTTCCATTGGAATCACTGGTTATACCGGCATTTACGCAGTTTACGCAGTTCCACGTAATTTTTCTGTTTTCGGAGAAAGTGTATGCCATGGTGCTGTATGATTGCGTGTTCTGGCATGTAGCCTGTGAGCAAGATAATTGCATAAGATAGTCCACCACCAGTTGCTTGGCTTATCAACACACTTAAAACAGACAGTGCCATAACATGAAATGTTACCTGATTTAATAATTTACACAAATCTAGATGCAAGTATGATGCAAAACTTATATCCACACATGCAACTAACTTGTGATTGCAGAGTCTGCACTCAACCCATGTAAGTGGGAAGAACTCTGATGCTCTGGGGTCCCATGCACACTGTAATGCACATATCATTACATAGTCGTACAATTAACACCAGTTTACTGAGAATTTCAGCATTTCAGCAACCATGTGTCATCCACAAGTAAACGCATATGTCAGGAGAGGTGTATGCATGTATTCAACATAAAAAATGAAGCCAAGGAAATGTGTGCACACTTATTTACTGTGATGTTTTAGTGTGTGTGCAGTGCACTGGGTGAAAGCATCAACGAGCAGAAGCTATCGACAGAGGCTGCCGCAATCTGTTGTCTTATATTTACATGAATACTGTACATGCTTCCAAACAGAAATGGACAAACACACATTGAAGCGCCGCACAAAGCTTAAGGGACACAACACACTTCACAGTGGGACATTTGCATGTTTTTCCACTAGAGTGAAGGCCGTCTGTCTCCGGTTCTGTCAGTCTGTCATTTGTGTATTACTAACTGTCTCGCGTCTCTGTCGCCTCCAACCTCCCCAGCCAATTAAAAATCCCCTGGTACAATAGAGAGGAGAATGGCAAGAGCGGTCTCTCCCCTGATGTTGTCAGTCCCATTCACTAAAGGTTAATAATGCTAATTAGACTGCAATATATATATATATATATATATATATATATATATATATATATATATATATATATATGTAAGTGCATGTTTGTGTGCATGGTGTGGGTCTTTAATATGTGTATGTAAGAAAGCATGTGCGTGTGTGTGTGTGTGTGTGTGTGTGTGTGTGTGTGTGTGTGTGTGTGTGTGTGTGTGTGTACTGTGGTGTGTGTGTGTACTGTGGTTGTTTATTTTAGCTTAGTTCAGCTTTTCTTTCCGGGGGTTCACTGGCCTTCATGTGAGCTTTGAAGATCGTGAAAATAAGTGTTTGCACAACACTATCTCTCCTGGGACTGCATTGACTATATTGGGAATATTGTTTTCTGAAAATTAACATTAAAAGCTTCTTTCAAACTAGCTTAAATCAATTCAAATCTGAAAAAAGTTTTACAAATAATACAGATTTAAAAGCACCTACCGCCGTAGGGAAACTGGCAAAAAAAAGGATATTTCAGACAACCTACAGTGCCCCACACAAAGCTGCCTCTTTTTTTAATGGCAATAATAAAATCATTCCAATGATGGCCAACAAAAATTCTTTTCATAAAGCCGATACAGAGAAATGCTCCCATAATATGTGTAGGTAAGTGTTTGTGCAGTGGTAAGAATAAATGTAATCATGTTCCTCGTAACCATAGGACACTTTTACTTGCTGCATCCCCACACTAACCTTTACACAAGTTGACTTACAGGTTGAAAATATAATTCTTTACACAAATAAAAAACAATGCTTCCACAAAAGATCTGCACTAGTCTGCAAGATCCACACAATCATATTAACATTTTAAACATAATGACATGAATGGGTCTATTCATTACAGTAATAAAAAGGTATCACCTGTCAAATTTCTTTCTCAGTATATTTATCTTTATTTATCTACATAAGTGGCTGACACTGTCATGGAAATGTATTTTTCCTCATTAACATGCAGATCTATGCAAAGTGTTTTACAATTCGATTTGATCACATATTTTCTAGCAAAAGCCTGCAATCTCAAAGTGAAACTTCATGTTTCATGTGTTGTTCTTGAATAAGTATGTTAAGAGAGACTCACTAGCACGAAGAGACAGCACCATTTTAATACATTGACCCACATACTGTGTGCCATGGTGAAGTGATCATTACCCATAAGAGGGCAAGATCTGGCTTATTGTGGAGGTTTGTAATTACATTATTTAATTGTAATGATAGTTAAAATGGTTAAAAACGGTTGTTAGAATGCCAGTGATGATGATCAAATATGTATCATTATTATCAAATTAAATGAAAATAAAAATGTAATGCGCAAGAATGGTGTCAATCCTTAAATATCTAATAAAATAGAAAACATCAGACACAAAGGTAAGTTTGTACTTCAGTCTTTCAGTCATCCTGGATATACATGGGGACTGGGTGAAAATAGGTCCTATTAGACAGAGGCTGGCTGAGCGTCTGACGAGCTGGGTGTCCTGGCATCTTGATATGAGTGTCACAGGGGAATTTACAAGTCCTCCACCCAGGCGGCCTTCCTGCCTCTTGAAGTGATTCTTTGCACTTCAGTCGTGTGTTTTGTTAGATTGGGGTTGGCACCCTTACTCCTCTCCCTAACCCTCTTGTGTTTTTGACTGTCTATGTGTCAAAATAACCAGGGGGCATCTGAGCTCCCTAACGTTCTTTCGCCTCGCACATCCCACATTAACAAGATCAATTAAGACTGCCGTGTTGGATTAACACACACACGAGGAAACCGCACAATTAACAAAGCTCAATCAAACAAGGCAAGGTCACACTCTCAGGGCTCCCATTCCCATGCAGTTCAAGTCATGTGCAACCCATCAAAAGCAGAGCCTTGTTCTTGTGACTGGACAAATCAAACACACAGACTGAACGAAACCTTACAGCTACTAAATCTCTTGCTCTCCCTAAACCCTGCTTTGTTGTTTGTGCTGTTTCTCTAATTGTTTCCGATCTACAAAAACAGTCCCGCTCTCATCACAGGAAGGAATTTTTGACTTCCAAAACATTTGGTGGGCACAAACAGCAGTGGAAACTCACGGTACCAGTCTTTCTATCATGGGGATGAGAAATGGTGGCGGGCTGGCTAGGATTTTGGCAGCAGTGGGGCAGCAGCAGCTAAAAGGTAAATCCCCTAACTATTCATAGATGCTTGTCAGAGACTAGTTCAGTGCTTTGGTCTGTGACAGCTGCAAATAAACAACAGAATAGACACCATGTTTAAAGTGCAGCAGAGAATCCATGCTTTGCTCATAGGGCTGTAGGATTTTATCGATTCTAGCTTTGTGAGAAATTCATTTTTAGATTGCCGTTCATTAAATTACATATTTTTTAAAGGTGTTCGCTTGCCGGTGCTGCCTCCATCTGCTGGCTAACGCTGGTAAACCAGGAGAAATACTCATTCATTATTAATGTCAGCTAAAGTTTGCGTTACAGGTTTATTGTTGACCACATAACGTTAATGTTACTGCGTTATAAGCTTTAACCATCACACTGAGGATTTTTTATTTATTTAACAGGTAGAGCTCGCTGACATTAAACAGCAGCACGACTAACAACATTTTTGACAAACATATTGAGCAGTCAATATAAAATATATGACTATTATACAATTAAAATATGTCAAATACATTGAAAAAACAAATATACATAAAAATCTAGCATAATCATGAATATATCGTGTAGAATATCTACAGCCAGGTGTGCCTGACTCCAAGTTATTTAAAATGTCTTAAAATCCTCCAATGAGAGCAGGACCTGGAGTTTCAGGTGTGTCTGTAATTAGTTCCAGGTAATGGGAGCAGCAGACTTTCTTTATTTACACTATATTATAAGCTGCCATTAGTTGGGACTCTGTGTAATTATACAATAAGGTTGCACTTCAACTCTATTTTATTATTTATTAAAACCATAAAAGACTTGATTAGTACTTGCTGCTTCCCTCAGAGACTTGAGACTTGACTTGGACTTGCAAAACATGACTTATAACCATCTCTGCTGTCCAGTCAGAGCCATATATTGTGTAACTGATTCTTTCAGTTTTTATTAATTCAATCCCAGTCGATGGAACACTCACAAGAAAAATCACACTGTCCCTTTAAAATTGTATCGAATCGTATCAATTCAAATCATACTGTTGGCTGAATATCGTGACATATATGGTATCTTGAGCTGAATATCGTGTATCGTATCGTGAGATTAGTAGATCACTACAGCCCTATATGCTCATACCTAAAATCATAATATATATAGATTTTAACCTCAGGTTTTACTACGTAGTTTTAGTGCCTTTGGTGTCATCTCGCAGCTGTGAAGTCACAATTGAATTGACTCATATTATACTTAAACACGAACAAATGTCTACAAATTATCACCAACCGTTCTCACAATTTCCATTACATTTGGATTGACAGATGTGCATGTATCATTCCTTTGCAGATAAAAACTTGCAAGATCTACAGTACATTGGAGCAAGTGAGCTAGAAAGAACTCCATTTATCTTTCTGACAAACTGATGGTTGTTTTTCTGTTGAGTAGTGAAAAAAACAGCTTTCCCATCCAGACCACCAACCACTCAGTGTAAACAAACACTGTTTTCTGACTGTGTTCCATCTAATGTGAGACTCCAGCCCGACATTCTCACAGCAGGCCCAATCACACGTAGGTAATTAAATGATAGAGGAGGGAAGGGAAAAACAGAGTGAGGCAAAACAAGAGGAGGAAATAAAAGGATATTAACAAGACTATTCAGCAATTTTCTGTCAACAGTCTTCTTTGTTCTTACACTCCCAGCACACATCAGATTTGTTCACTTGCTTTGTTTTCCCTTACTTGCGACACATCTCCATCTTTCATCCTGTCATACTCATCTCATATCAGTGATGCTGGTATTCTTTTCACTTTTTGAGTCTGTTTGTGTGTCGTCATGGCAAAATGTGGTCCTGGAGACACCTACTGTAGCGGGGTCTACCACAGAGGCCATTTACTTTAGAGAGTATTTTGCTCTGTGTTTATATGTCTGTTTATGGCCAGATTTTGTCACAGGAATAGTGTAGCAAAGTCGCAAGATACAGTCATGAAGCTTTACAGATGTGCAGTTGAGATCAAAATGAAGGCCGAGTTCAAATATGTGTGCGGTCCGTGCAAGGGCGCCAGAAGTAGGGAGGTAGGAAGTAAGGCTGCCCCCATTCCCTTATCTATGACCCTGAGAACAGTGTTGATGAAATGAAAGAGCATTTGTATAGCTTTCTTTTTTTGTTCTTTTCTTTTCACGGTGGACAATAAGTTGTCCAACCTTGATATGAAAGAGCACATCTTCAGTCAACTGGGGAAAAACTGAGTGGGAAATGGCAGAAGTGAGTAGGGGACAGCAGGGATGCAGTAGGACAGAGTGGGACAGATGCAACTGAGAAGATGTCAGCAGAGGAAAAGAAAAAGCTCGTTAGCCCTGATGTGTTCACGGTCCTGTGAGAGACGGTGTTGAGCTGTGCACCACAGAAGTTGGCACTGGCTTCAGCTCCTCTTTAATCCCCATTTCCTCTCTTCTGCATTATTCATTTAAAACCCGAGAAGAAGAAAAACAAAGAGAGGGAGCCGATTATAAAAAGGTGGATCAAGGCAGACTTTGGGAGGGTGGTGGAGGGGGGGGGTAGGAGGTGAATATAGAAGTGAAGGGGAAGGGTCCTGGAATTAACCGGTCCCAAAGAGAAGAGTGCTAAATAAGCTCTCAATCCGAGGAAAATAAATATGAACTGTAACTGATGAGTTTGGGTCTAAGGAGGGGGGAAAAGAGAAAGGCAAGAACGAAGGTTGCAGGGGTAAAAGAAAAGGCGAGAGGAAAAATAAAATGCGACACTATCCGGTCCGGGTGTAGGATGTGAGGGAATCAAAGGCACCTTTGAGGAGCCAGAAGACGACAGCGAAAGTGCTAGAAGAGTGGTGTCCATGATTACAAGAAGTGGAGAAATCTTTGAGTCTCTGCTCATGAAAGCCCACCCCAGGCCTCGTCTTAAACCCCTGCTTGACTAACGCTGATGATACAGATCGAGAGAAAAAAAAGGAAGAGAGAGGAAGAGAACCACTAATGATGGAAGGGTCCAGATACTACAGAAGCAGCGCACTCTCCAATTCATTTTAATCACTATTCAAAATCATTAGCCCAAATGTGCGAGCACTCGTGTTCGTTGGACCACGAGTCGGGAGAAAGACAGAGAGTGGGAGAGGACCAATTACACCTCAGCATGTGAGCCCGTCTTTGAGGTCTTTGAGTAAGACGGTCCAAGACTTGATGGAATAGAAAATGAAGAGGAAACTTTATTGTCTCTCAATCTAAAAGAAAAAACATGAAGATAAAGGGAGAAACCTTTGAAAATAGGCTTTGCAAAGCCAGCCAAACACTACAGTCAAATCATTTAGACTTTTCCATTCCCCAAATCTGGCCACAAAAGCATAAAGTTAATCAGGCCACAACTCAGCATGAAAATATTAAAGAATCTCAAACAGTCAGACAGAGGACCCAAACAACAACACTGACATCAGACAGGATTCATTATTCAACAGGCAGAACATGGCTGGATTAATGGCTACATCTCTTTCAGGCTGTATGTATCTGATAAACTCAATGTGGCTTTTTAGGCTCATACAACTATAACTTGACTAAAACTGGAATTTTGAGGCTGATACAGTTATCAGTGTTATAGGGCCTAAAGAAACTGAAAACAATATTGTTACTGTTCTATCCTACATTGTAAACACGTAAAATAAGCAAACATTTTTTTATATGGATGCCTTAAATGTGGTTGTTCTAAAAGTTTTGACCAAGATATGTACTAAGCGGGATATTTTAGAGTTGAAAATGAAAAGCCTCTTACGGCCTTTATTATTGGCAGACATATATACACGAATATACCTGCAATTAGATAAATTGGTTGCTATGTCAGCCGTGCAGGTTTACCGGCAGGGCTCAGCAATAACTTTAAAAACGTTTTGCCAGGCTGGTAATCAGGCATCGGCTTTTGGTTGCCAAACCTTAAAAATATGGTTGCCATTTTAGTCACCTTAAGATGGTATGCAGTCATACATTAGCGTAATAGTGAAAATATGACATAAAAGTTACAAATGTCCTTTTTTTCAAGGTTCATCTGGTTCTTTGTCAAGTTGAATCAATTCGCACGTGTGTGCAACAAATATGAAACAGTACACAATTTGCAGTTTACTGTCCCTATTTTTTATGTGTTAAAAGTGTTTGCCCAAAGGCCGAGAAGTGCCAATTCCTCAAAATGGATCTCAAAACCTGGCAACTGTTACTGTTGAGCCTTGCTCACCGGTCTAGCGAACATGTCTGCATAATGTGTTTTGGAGTTAAGTTTGACAAGAAGAGACATAGTTTACAAAAATGTAAACTGCTATATTTCTGCTCTACATTTGTATGTGTGTGTGCGATATCTTTGTGCAGCTCAGACCTTCACCCTCTCCCTAGTGGAGGGAGCACAGAGAAATGATAAAAAAGGGAATTAAGACAAAGAAAACTGCTGAGGTCCATAGGGACACTACAAGGCCAGTGATCCATAATGCGGCTTGCCAACTATTTATAGTCCTCCTTTACATTTTTCACTTTCAGATTTTTATAGGCTAATGATTATTTCACTGCAGAAGTAAATAGCACAGCACAAATAGCCTGGGCTTCATGTGAGGCCTAAATTGATTTATTCCCCATTCCCCAACAATCCAAATAAACTAGCACAGTGCTCTGCTCCTCTGTGTGTACATTTCACCCACTGCAGCCTCTATAAAACACATATGCACTATCACCTGACCTTCCATGAGCCAGTAATCCCATTAACAACACTGGACTCTCTTCTGTCTTCATCTGTGTATGTGTGTGTGTGTCCCTGTACATGCACACCTGCACATTTGTTTCCCCTCCTGTCTCAGTTTTCCTTTCCCATTTTTAACCACCATGTATAGTAAAGATGTTCACCATTGAGAAAGAACTCAAGGACATGCAGGTGTCAGCCACTCTCCTCCCCTTTCTCCTTCTCCTTTGCTCTTGTCCTCTCCACCTCCACCCCTTCCCACTCCTCTGTGCTCTGATGCTCCTGCGTGTTGTCGACACGAGCCGGCACGTGGCTAAAAGCCCAGGCCACCTCTCTGCTCCATTGTCCTGCCTATTCCGCAGCGGCACTGATGACTCTCTTGTGGCGAGGGGCCCTTTGTTGCCAGCCTGTCACTTCAGCAGGTGCCTTACAGCAAAAGCCAGGAGCCAGCCAGCCAGCCCGCACTGCTTCGTTAGTGCCGCACACCGTTTGATGTGCTCATTTCATCAGCCGGGGACGGCAGCCAAGGAGGATGCTAATAATCACTTGAAAAACAAAAACATTCCACTCAGGCTTGTAAAAGATAAACTCCAATTTCAATGATAAAAGAAGAGTGACAGACAGCCATGGTACCAGTCAAAAAACGACCGCCAGCCACACTGCCCCCCTATCTTCTTACCTCACCTCCCCCCCCTTTTCCTAGGTGAAACCGATTCATCTTGTCAATCACTGAGAATAAACAAGGCATATTGACAAATTGCTGACTGAGTAAGGAAAGACAAAATCATGTGGGCAAAGTATGCAAAAGCAGAGCTGCGTTTAAGACAGCTGTGTGATCCCTCAGAAACCAGTTTAGTGTGTGAAGGAGCAGGCTGTGTGAAGGAGAGAACCCCCCAGGCGTTCAGGAGAGGGGACCCTGGGGGGTTTGGGCTATGCTTGCACACCCTCTCTACATTCACAGCCCTTCAAAATGCCATATCACCATCACAACTCAGTTAAAATAGAAACTGAATGCATAATATGTGAAAGTAAATTAAGAGTACTTCATTACGACTTGCTGATCTAACTGTAAGTGATGTCATAGGTTTTTAGGACGTTCAAGGGACTCTTCATGGATGCAGTGTCAACTCCAGAATGCAACGGTTTAGGGTGCCACATAAAGTGCACACATTATAGAGGAAAAATTTGAGACTATTAACATATGCAGTAGATCCACGTCATCAAAGAGAAAAATGAAAATGTATGTGGATCTGATTTACGGCTGCAACTAATGATAGTCCTCATAAATAATAAAAATTAATCCAACAGTTAATTTTTTTATAAATCTAACACAAAGGAAAAAAAAGAAAAGGAATTTATTCTCCCCCGACACGTGACAACATGAAGTGATCAAATGTTGAGGCAGTTCACATATGGCACTTATGGCACTTTAATGTGAAGTAAAATGACATCACTGTAAAGCATGGTATACTACACTGAATTATCTTTGTACTGCAAGCTACCAGACATCAGCAAACAAAAGCGGAGCAAAAAAATGGCCACATCTGTGATTTTTTGTTATTTAAGCAGCTATTTAGGGTATTTTTGAGAGCATATCCCTCACTTCATCTGAACATTTGAAACAAATATCCACAACCAAATTTGCACACCGCAGCATGACGAAGATCCCAAGGCTTTAGGTTGCATTAGTGCCCTGTGGCAACAACTCATGCTATTTCACAATGAAAAACAGAGTACTGCACAGCAGAGCAGAGCTTCCAGTGCTCCAGGACCAATAAGGGCTTTGTTTGTTAGCCATGTCACTGACCGACCACCAAATTAGCTTCATCACCTCTGGCAGCAGGATATCAGATGTGACATTCTGTACCACAGGGCTGTGGCTCTGTTTGTCTATAAGGCTAGAGGGGCTTATAGTGGAAAAAAACCCTAAAGACATAAAATAAGAACAAATTAGGGGATTTCACAAAAAAATAAAATAAGGGAATGTCACGATCACATTTTTTGCTCCATTCTAAATAAAGTATTGTTTTCCACTAGGACTCTGGTCTTCATCGGTACAGCTTTGTTTTCCGAATCTTAACCTTGTGATCATAACAACAGTCAACAGATGAGCACATCATCGTCTGCGCCATTCAGATACTGAAATGACATTACCCTCCTTTGTCCTCTATTAATATCTATACAAGGAGGAGATTAAGATGCAAAGAAGGAAACAACTCAACGTGGCTTATGTGAACTAAAAATTGCATAAAAGCATCCAACCAACAGATACAGAAATTTAAATGTGGTATGAAAGCAAAAACATAATTTGACTGAACATGCAAAGACTGTTACAAAGAAGACTTAAAATGTAATTCAGGCGCAAAATCATTCCGCGGTCTTTTGCGGCATTATACATCAAATAATGCATCAAGACAGTTTTTTTTTGTGTAACAACTATTAACGAAGAAATCCGGGAGAGATGCTAACATCCGCAAGTGGCTAACACTGATTAGCTTGGGGCATTACAGTGAAGGTATTAAAACGGCATTCTTAACCACTAATACTGCTCAAAACACACCAAACCTCTGCATTAAGTATCCCTACACATAAAACAAAGCACCAATGGTCCTTTTGGATTGCTTTCGGTAATCAACTTGAATGGACTTTACTACGAGAGGAGCTGGTACCGGGGCCAGTTGGTAAGTCTTTAAGAACACTCTTTTAATAAACCCTGGGTTCTCTAACTACGTTGTTGGTGCTTTGTTTTATGTGTAGGGACTCTTCTCATGCTACTGTTGAGGTTTGGTGTTATTTTGAGCAGTATTAGTGGATAAAAAAGCTGTTTTAATGCCTTCACCGTACTACCTCGAGCTAATCATTGTTAGGGACTCTCCGATATCTCCGTTGATAATTTTTTCTTGATGGCTTGTGCTGAAAAAGACCATGGGGTGATTTTGCGCTGGAATTACACTTTAATGCAGCATTTGTTGTTTACACAATAGGTGTATATAACTGACACCAACCCCCCTTTAAAATCATTATCCAAGCCAGCATTAGTGCCTTTTACCCTGCATTCAGTTATGGCTGTGACTGGGCTCTGGGACAGCAATGATAAAGCAGCAACTGCTGACCCATCTATTTGTTGTTTGGAGATGAAGAGGCCTGTCATTTGAGTTTCTCATCTATGAAACAACCATTTAAAAAAAACATCTGGTGAATGAAAGTCTACTTTCCCTTCGCACAAAACCAGCAGTCTCTCATACTCCCTTTAAGCGGGTTTTTTCCCCTTTCTCCCTGGATAGTTTGAAGCAGTTACCCCGCGTCAGCATCTAAGTTTGTCTAAGAGGAAATGACAAGAGCAAGATGTCCAAGTCATTAGTAATTTGAGAGGAGCAGTTCCCAGGCATGTCTCGTTACATAGTTGAGTGCTAACGTGAGGGCTAAGGGCTCGTGTTGGGGCTTTTCTGGGCCCAAGCCATCTCATATGCTCTGTCGGGGATGGGGGGGAAAAGGACCACAACCCTTCAGCATCTCCACAGTCACTGAATCCAAAACAACCAATGAGGAGCCCACACATTAATTTAATACACATAAATTCACACACTGAAATGAATGTAAAACTGAATGGATATACTGAATAGTGAATACATACTAATAGTGGACCTGTGGGAACGTGGCTCCACAAAAATCAAGCCTGGCTCTGGTTCAGTTTCAGCCTGCTGTGGCTTCTGTGGTGGGCCCTTCTGGCTGCCACACACACACGCGCCCACGCACGCACGCACGCACGCACGCACGCACGCACGCACTCTTCTAACCAGATCCAGAGCACTGCTACTCAATCAGAGGTCAAATCCAGTACTGTTGCTGCATATGACTGTGCGCATACACCCATAGTGTTGTCATACTGCCAAGGAGGATGACTCCTACTATGAAACCGACAATAGCACAACTCCTTCAGTTGATTCCAGTAGCATAAATTGTCCTGGCTTACAATCACACGTCACATCACATAGAAATGATTTGGTTTGACAACATATGTAAATCTACAACGTAAAGCCAAATTAACAGCCCAAGGTAGGTTTTCTTTAAGGTGTTGAATTTTGGATTTGAAAAATAGAAACTGTGGTGATTAATAACAGGGGCGCAGGCAGGCGTGCATTGTTCATTTCTAGACATATGGCTCTGTCTTGAAGAGGAGGTGTACCTTTGAGGAAAACTTGGGACTGAAAATAAATCAGGTATAATGTGACTATATAAAAGCCAGTCAACATGTTTGGATCGGGTACTTGGAAAAAAAATAAAATCTGATTGCTTCCATTTCTTTACTTGCCACTTCTCTATTAAACATCAATATTCAGGGGAAAGAAATATAAATTTTGTCTATTTTCTTTGCACGGCAATGAAGTGACAAAAGAGACTTATTCCACCATTTTACTCCCTTTAAATTGCCCTGATTAAGCCAAGAAAGGAACACCTTAAAATATACATATGGACCTAAATTATTATAGGAAAATATAGATAGAAATATAAATTGTCAAATAACACACAAACATACACAATAGAAGTTTAACGTTTATTTTTATTCCTCAGGCACTCATCCTTCTTTGCACCGGCACACTGACAGAGCATTCCAGTATGTGCCCGAGTGTATGTGTAAGGAGCTGACGATCGGAGAATAACGTTACCCCTAAGGGGTCGCACCTCTCTCCATTCTCGCCCTCCTTCCTCACTCCTCCTCTCTACTCTGTGCCTGCAGGGATTTCCCTTTTCAGTTCAGGAGAGATGTCAGACCTGTTCCACCATCCCTCACACAGAGGCTGGACTCTGCCCTGCATTCATCCAACATCTGTAAAACTCCACAAATCAGTCTCATTTCTACATATAAGGGCAGAGTGGAGCGTCACAGGGCCAAAGATAAATCCAAGTCTCCAAATCCTCTTCAAACACTATATTTGTTTATTTAGAAATACTAAGTTCCAGTTTGAAAGTTAATATGTGCTGGACACAATATTAATTCAGAGACATGGAGAAACCCTGGCTCTCAAAATAAGCAAACTTTCACAGTACAACTGGTTCACAACCACAAATTATGCTCTATCCAAAATTATTATTTGCAAATATTAAGAGATGGGAACAGATCCCAGATAAGCAGGAAATAATCTGGTCACAACCCAGTAAACAGCCACTTTTATCCAGCTCATAATGGCTAATACAGTCAACCAAATTAGTTTCTTTCTTCTCTGTCGTCCATTCCTCTGCGATCACACAACTCTGGTGAAACGTCATCACTCTTGCCACTTCTTCATTCTGTTTATAAGGAAACAGCACAAGCAACGAATACCTTCTTTTTTAAATAAAGCAATCACAAACTGCTGCTTTCAATGATAATTCAGAGCAACAGTTTGCATTATAAAAGCCATGCCTTTTCTTTTATACTCTTTCAGTGTTTCCCATTGAAGCCACAGTCACAAGGGTGCCACTAAATGAGACAGCAACATTAGCTTGGAAAATAGTGACATGGGGCACTGAATGTGATGAATTTACTGTTTTTATCAGACCACAAATGAGGCCAGAAATAATTACCTAGCGCACACTGCGCTCCCTCTGCCTCATTCCCCGTCGCCAGGACACTACTTCACCAGGAGCAGGCGGCAACTCCAGTCATAGACGTTCAGATTAGCGACTGTAGCAACTCAAATTCAGCCCGCACAAACCCCGGGGGTCACAACGGGCTGGGCTTAACATGTGTAATGGCAGGAAGAGAAAGTTTTCTGATCCGACAGGGAGTCAGGACAGTCTGGAGCCAGTACACTTTCTCTTAACCCTTACCATTACCTAACCCTCTTCCCCAACTGCTGAAAAAAATTCCTTGAGGAAACACTTAATTTAGAACATAAATGCTCAAAATTGATCCAAAACGAGACAAGGGGCCTTGGAGGATTTGGTCTATTGAGGCATCATGGTTGGACACAATTAAAAAATGTTTTAAAGCTGTCACCCATTGATTTTAGGAGGGCGCTTCAGTACACTGGCAAAATTCAGTTGAGATTTAGCAGGTCATTCATACAATTAATTAAGAATCTGCTTTGTGTGTTACAACTAGAACTATAAATACACAGTTTGATGATACTTCAGACCAATATTGTGCATGCTATTTACTAGATATTTAACCCAAAGTATCATATAGGAATCCAAGAGTCAGTGCATGTATAACAGAAGATAAAATAGCAGTTATACTGAAATACAGAAGGGAAGAAAGAGAGCAAGAGAAACAGAGAATAGCTCCACAACAGGGGTTGACAGCAGCTAAACCAGATAAGTCTTTCCTGCCTCCTTCACATTTAGAATATTAATATTAATGAACCCGCCACCCCCCACTCCCTCCCCTGTTTTTCCCCCTCAGACGATTTGAACATGAAAAACTTAAAAAGCGCAAATTCCAGGAGTTGCGTATCACAGTTTGACCTGGAGCCACACAGCAGACACCAACCATGACAGACTTGCTGTTCAAAGCAAGCGGGAGCTGCTTTCATCAGGCGATCCTGGTGTTTTTTTTACAGTGTGACACCACCAGCCCATGCCATCTGCTTTTTTCTAAAATCAGAACTTCAAGATGCGCTTCCTGCTTGTGAGTTGTTTTCAGGTGGGCTTCACAACCGAGGCCCAGCGCCACGCAGGCTTTTGCTGCTATGCTGCTTGCTGACTGCTGTTTACAGCCAAGCCCCGCAGAGAGGCGCAATGTTAAATATTCACTGTTAAACTGTCAAGCCAGAACTGGTTGGGAACCCAGCCAGGCATTCACAGTACTGTAGCACTGGATTCTCCCCCTCTTCAAACGCAACCCAACCAAATCAATCACTTTTCCTCCAGCCAATCCAGAATGAGACCAGCCTACTTCCCTCCTCCTGCCATACACACACATTTCCTGAAATGCCAAGACTCCTGAGGACCGCTTTTATTAAGTACTTTCTCCTCCATTCATACTTAAAGTTCATTTTCTTTATCATAAATCCTACACACAAATGCATTAGCATGCACATCGTTTGCACTTTAAAGACACCTCTGCTCTAGGCCTGAGTAAGCCTCTGCTGACTCCCGATGCCTGACTTTAGACATCTGTAAAATATTTTTATACGGTGCCCCAATACCGCACTGGCAAAGGTCTCTCATCCTTGGCTTGGCAGGACTTCTGACAGAGCCAGCCGGCAGCGCCATACAGGCCTAACCCCTGCTGCTGTAGTTTCCTGCTGCTCTGAGGGAGTCAGGCTGCCTGCCTCAGATTGACTGTGGGCCAGGCTGGGCAGGGAGGAGGAGGCTAAGGGGAGGCTCCGGGTAGAGAGGACCCCCAGGTGAGGAGAGCCGAGGCAAGAATGGGGGACAGGTTGAGAGTCAGAGGTTGTGGGTGGGAAGAAGTAGTAAGGAAACTAAATAGGGAAGAGGGTTGTGGGGGGTAGGGGTGGGAAAGGGGGCTAGTAAGCAAGAAGAACAGTCTAATAGGGCTTCTCGATTGGCATTTTTGGCAGCGCCAAACGAGACGGCCTCCTCCAGAGTAGGGCCAAAGCGAGCCCGACCTGCCTCCAAGAGGGGCGTGTTGATGTCTCGCCGACCGCAGCAACCTCCTGTCGACCCCCCTTCTCCCCCTCAAAAAAGCTGTGTTGAGACTCAACTCATGTCTGTACAGCATGACAGCAGAGAGGATGACATTTTTGAAAATCTCTGTGTTCAACTCCCAGTAGTTTTGTAGTTTCTAACGGCATTTCTGTGGTTTGAAGCTTAGTTTCTCAGTTGCTCCCGTGTTTGTAGCTATTTTGAGAGATCTGCTTTATTTTACAGTTGGTTTATTGTTAGCGTTAAGCCGTGTCAGAGTCGTGTTAAGTTACTGCTGCTGAAAACCCACTGTTTCCTGATTTTGCTGCTACCCAATAAAAGCTTTCAACTAAAAAATAATGGGTGACCTTTATTGTGAAAAATATATAGGAAATGAAATGTGTTTATCCATTTCGCTGCAGCTCTTTGACCACAGCAGACATTGCAACGCAACAGGAACGACTGTAGTGACATTCTACATATTACATACAAATGGGCCAAGTCATGCTAGCCCATGTGCACGGAAAAACTACATAAGACGAGAGGCAGTAATACTGAGAGGGGAGAAGAGATGGGTGGCATGGAAGTGGAAAGGGAGCGAGACAAAGGGGCTCGAGGGGAGGTTAGGCAGCAGGAGTTGAGAGGAGCTTCTCATTATGACTCCTCGTCCTTCTTCATGCCCTCAGGCCTTGACCACAACCTCAAAGCCCCTGGTCAGACCATGAGACCAGGGAGACCATTGAGGATAGCTGTGAGTCAGGGTACAAATACAGACAAAGGAGGGAGAGAAAGAAGTCACCCACACCCAAACGCGGCAGCATGGAATAAACAGACTGATACAAAATGAATACAGATTTCATAATTAAGGGTTTTGCCTGTTAATCTTTCCTTTGATACTTTCCTGTGATATTTTCTATAATGTCCCATACTATGTTTCATCACAGCCATGAAGAGAGGAGTGTTTCTGAGGAACTGTGGAAAAATATGGAGGATTTCGAAAGCTAAGATTTGGATATGCCCAGCATGAGAAAAATATGATGCTCTAATGCAGCTTTAAACTAATAGCAGCACTAACATCCATGGAGTATCTGAAAAGAATTGTTGAAACAAATCAACCTTTTTTTGAACTCCTAGTAGCTATGCTCTTTCCTCCAGTGGACACACAATGACAATGTGAATGTCATTAATTAATTAACCAACCTTAACCCTAATTAGCAGTTCAGTAGCTTCCAACGGTGCAATAAGTTACAATAAATAAGGAATCTGGCTTTACAAAACCGATAATGATCAATTAAGAAATGCCTGAGCTGCCCCTAGCACCAGATCAACTCACAATGTCACAAGAAAAGAAAAAGGGAACAGAACATTAAAAAGAAAAAAAAGGATGAAGAAGAGACAGTGAAATGTCCCTGGCTTTTCATACTGAAAAGGAGGAGGGTAAAACAGACAGTCTGTCAAAACAAGATGTTCTCATACAAATTTGCTCTCTTCTGCAGCAAATCCCGTGTGAAACATTAAGGCTCATTTGTGATGAGGTTGGAACAAACGCCCATAGCACAGTGAGCAAATCAACACACACACACACAAAAAAAATATTTCTCCCTCATTCTGTTCATGAGTGCAAATTCATTCTGCTTTTGTCTCATCTCATAACAAATGCATACTGTCACTGTCACTGATGTGGTGTTTACAGTGGCATATAGCATCTTGTAATTATTCTGTAAAAGTGAATTTGTATCCTGGGGGATCGTATTTTTGCGTGTGAATTAATCAAAAGAGATAGGGAGTGAGAGGATACGACTGGAGAGTGGTTTCCAATAATAATAAAAAAAAGCCATACTTCCAGCACAGTTCAAAATATGCCAACATGGATTTGGTGGCTTTGTTTGGATGTCAACAAACAGCAGCTTATTCCTCAATATGCAGTAACCTACAGACTCACTTCATACATAATAGGTATTGGCTATCTACAGTATAATGCATGTGCAGTCAGTCCACAAATAACCTGACAAAATGGCTTTTTATGTAGACTGCTACTGATCACAAAGGTTGGTAAAATCCTCAAATTAAAAAATTCCATTCAATTATCAAACCGTGAAAAATGAGGAAAGAGTCAGTATAATAAATAACTGCTTCATTACACAGCTATTTCCGTCAAGTCAGTATCTTTAAATAATTCAGAAAAAATTCTATTCTATCAATACATCAAAATTACTGAAATGTTTACCCACCTTCAGCTTAACATTATCTCTAAGTGGGCTTTGTTTTAACCTTTCCGGTGTGCACTTTGGAAAGGCAGGTGTATTTGAAGCTATTTATTTCTTCATCTTTGTTTCATCATTTTTTTCAGCTTAGAGGCTCTTTGATTTAAGTGGGGAAAACGCCTTTTAAGGTATTGCTTTAATTAATCCATCATTAGTTAAATACTCTAAACAGACTTGTTTTTATTTAGAGCTGAATTTCAGGACTGAAGAAATTAAAATAAAGCATCCTTTGTAGTGAAATAAACCACTGATACTGTGTGGTCATGTCATAAGCTGAACAAGGGGCACTGAAAGCATTTCATGAACTTCATAAACAGGGTCCAAGGTCAGTAATTTTTGTGTTTGCATGTCTTTGAAGTCTATTTCCCCCCCAGAGCACTACAGAGCCCATTGAGAAAAGGCATCAATGCCACAGAGAAATTGAGAACTTTCACATGACACGGGGAGCCGCAAGGCATCCTCCAAGGATATTTGAATGCTTGAAACATCAGTGACCCTTCATCAGATAGAAAGGAGATGGATATGAAAAGTATTGACTGGCTGGCTGTTTGAGGGGAGTATAAGGAGCGGCTTAGACAGCCCACTCTCATTGCCAAAGACCTTACTCTAAACTCTAACCAAACTGAGCCTGGAAAGGAAAGACTCAATTCTAAATTCTTCTGGGGAAGGCATCAGGCTTTTATTTTCCTTGCTTTTTTATTATTTCTTAATACAACAAGTAATCACAAAGAAAGTACACCAAACAAGCCTATATCCTAAGCAGTGATCTGCTAGCTTTGCCAGCATCATTTCTGTACAATGCTTGGCCAAGGTCTTTGACATCATGCAGAAGACAGTGTTTAATGTAGCTCAAAAATGGCCTTAGGAAGCATCTTTCTTCAAATATGCTTTGCGAGTGAAAAAAAACATAGCATTTTTGTTCTTTATGAAACCCAAAGGCAAGATGACTGTTAAAGTGGTCAGATGACAAATGTCTCATCTGATCTTTAATCCAGCAGAGGGGCCAGCTCCAGGGCTCAAACAGGAAACTCTCACAGGACAGAGCGATTTGGTAAATTCCACTGCGCTAAAATCACAGCGTTGCAGGTTCAGCAGATTTCTCCACACCACACCAATGAATGGCATCTCAGGACTCAATCTGACTCAGTAGTAGAAAGTCTAGCTGGCATTAAAACGGCACTGGCAGAGAACATATGTATAGCCTAGCCAGCCAATATGTATGTGAACCCATGTGATAATGATGGCACATCATCGGTGGCTCTTTAAATAATCAAATAAAATAACATGTGATGGGAACAAAGTCAAGTCTTTTTTATGACAATGTTCTATTTTCAGATTTAATCACACTAAACACTACTGAACACCACTATGAGCTCTTTCTAGTCGACCCACATTACCCTTATTAAATCCAAATAATAGAAAAGGGCTAAATAATTAGGTTTCGCCAGAGTCTGTCAAAAGTAATCCACCTCTCATCAGCTGAAGTTCAAAGCGGGATGTACTGGCAGAAATCCCTCACCAAAGAGACTGATGTAAACATTTGGCAGCCATTCACTGATCATCCGGTTCATGACACATTCCTTGATAGTCAACTTCATAGTGCCAGCCGGTGTTCATCTCCATCACCTGATGACGCTGGCAGGCTCAAGCCTGTTGTCTTTGACGGTGATCGAGTGTGGCAACAGAGAAGTGAGTAATAATTGGGTCAACAAGGTATGTCAGTTCCCACTAACTCTTGTCTGAATCATCTCTCTGCAGCGGAGCCAAATGTGATAGTATGACGCCTGAAATATTTGGCTGTGATAGGCAGCGACAGCATTATGGCATAGAATACCATTTTCATCCTGTGTGTGGCCCCCAAAACAGTTAGGCCTGGGAGAGGTAAGTTCAATTTTACTTCCGTGTGTGTTGCGTCGATTTATTACCGAAATGATCGTCATTATAGATGAGTCATTACAAAATGATCCAACCAGGTGCAAACAGTACTGTAGATGCATTCAGACAGTATGTAAAGGTTTTGCAATAACCATTGTGACTCACAAAAAAGCAGCGAGTCAAACAAGACACATTCCTCCCGAAATCCTCCTTTATTTATTTCTCATTCCAATAAACCATCTCTTTACAACTACCAGTGGTTCTCTTCCAAATAAACACTGTCTTCCAGTCTATAACTCTTAGGGCAGCTGGAAGCAGCACTTGGGCTTTTTCCAGACAGAGATGGGTCAGAATACAGTACAAACTTTAACTGTAATCATTTGGCACAGTTTCTGATGAAAATTACTTACTGGCTTGGATCTGATATTTTTTCTTCCATCTTTCAAACATGAACAGGGCCCCATTATTTTAAGTGACAATGACAGTGGCTGGACAGCTGAGTGAGTTGCCAGTTAAGCCCGATCCAAGCAACCCAAGAAATTGATACTTCTGTTCTGCTCTCTACTTGGGATAATGCATGAAGCATAGGGTTAGACGATATGGAAAAATCAAATATTACAATATTTTAGTCCAAATACCTCAATATTCAATTACGATGATGATCATGCACCTAGCCGTAGTAGGGGCCTCTACTGTTGGGCACGGAGATCTCCTACCCCCGCTGTAGCTCAGAGTACAAGTCGAGGGCAGCTCATAGTTGGTGACTAATTTAATAGTCATCAACTAATTGATCAATCAATTAATCGGTGCAGCGCTCAGTCTCACAATTTCAATATAGGGCTGGAAAATATTGCCCAGCCCTAATGAAGCGCTTTCAGACTGCAACTTCTGTAAGTTCTGTGCGAGTTAGTTTGTAGGATACAGATGTAATGTTCAGGTATAAAATGTGGAGGTTCATGAAAGGTGTCCACTTAATAAGCTCATTAACTTTGAAAATGTCACTTTTCCTAAAAAAAATCAACTATGGTCAATTTATGGGTGTGTAGATTTATGATGCCTGCTGTGCTGTCTGGTTGTTTTTTTTAGTTGTGAGTATGATTACTACCTCTGCAGAAGATATTTATAAACCAGACATCAGTTAACCACACAAACATGCCTACAAAGACAAACATAAACCAGCATGAGCGTAACAATACAGAAATAATTACAAACATGCTAAACCATGTCAGTAAAGTTAAGCCTCATTTTTAAAGATTAAAATCTGCAATAACAAAAGTAAGGCTGTATAAGGTAGAGATTATGCAGAATAAGTGTACTATAACGTCATTGTCACACTCTAGCATGGCACCATTGAGGGGCTATTTTAAGGACAGAATATCTCTCTCATTAATGTGGTTAACTTTATTATTTTACTGGGGACATTTTTCATTCAAAAGACAATGTTCTTAGGTTCCCAACCCTTATTTCCTCTTTTTTAGTAGGCTTTAAGTCACTTTATCAAATCCCTTCCCCTGATAGATTATTTAAAAAAGCAACAGATTTATTTATTTTTTACTGTTACAAGAATGTATATGATGAACTTCCTTGAAGTCATATCGGTTCATTTACTTTATCCTCTATGTATTGCACATTAGTCTGGTATTTTTTATCTTGTATATATTTCTAAAAAGTTTTTCTTATATATATATATATATATATATATATATATATATATATATATTTGTTGTTTGTATATCTGGAATTTTGTAGCAAAAATAATTTTCCCCTGGGATTATTAAAGTATTACTGATTCTGATTCTTATTGTATAATGAATTTACCATTTTTTGTGTGGTGTTAGTTACTGTGTATCCTATTAAAAGTTGTTAATTTGCGTTTTAAGTATGTATGGTTGTATGTCTTGTGTATACTTTATGTGATTTAGTCTACTCTCTGAAACTGTATTGTGTATTTGCTATGTCTGGCTATGATTTTAATTTTTGATGGATACAAAAACAGAATATAATAAATAAAGAATAAGTGGCTATTTTATACTGCCATGTTACCACCACATGTTTTAACTGCGTGTCTGGAAAAAGCAAAGTTAGTAGAAAGTTGCTCCTGCGCAAACTGTTCTCATAACATCACAGTGTCGTTGTTAGCTCTAAATGTCAGCAGCGGTGACTGTGTCATTTCTAGGTAGTGAAAGTTAGCAAGGCTGCATGCTAGTCGGCTAACCGGCTAAGCTAAGTTAGCAAACTTCGTAGAAACTTTTGAGTGTCAACACCGCGTCAGCACCAGAAACAGTGATAACATGTGAGCTTTGCAAGACTGTCAACCCCCAGTCGAGCCAAAATAAGAGTGGTTAAACGTTTACAAGAGGTTTATTAGTACAGATTCAACAAGTTCACAGCTCAAGTTCAGCTAACGGTGTCTCAGCTCTTACCAGGAAGTGGGACTCTCTTGTTGCTAAGCTATTCCTTCTTCACGCTGGAAGTTCCTCCTGATGGTGATGGCGGTTGTCTTTGTTTTGACTTTCCCTTTTCTTTACAAGATCGCTCCTAAAAGTGAGACTCGACGGGCCTCTCTTCTTGCCTGAATGCTGGATGTCTTTTTTCTGAGAGGGAGAGAGAGCCTGTGCTGCTGTTAGAGCCAGTCGAGATGTGTGTGTGCGTGTGTGTATTCAGTCTAGTCTACAGGCCCTTCTCTTCACCACACTCCTGACCCGTGTGCCAGTAATGTAAACAACCCAGCATTCCCGGAGCGCAGGGGGAGGTGCGAGTGTCAAAGAGTGGAGCGAAGCTGTCAAATACCGCGAGATTCAACAGAGAAACTCAAACCAAATCGCCACTGGACATTCCCCGTGATATTTAACAGTTGACAAACTCATGTCCACTAACAGCTTGTTGCAACATTTTGACACAGGGGTCCTCTACTATACACAACTTAGCCTAATGCAGAACCTGACTTAAAAACAGGAGCAAAGAAGAAAACAAAAGTAAAAGAAAATAGATACGTTTAGGGTTATTAAAAAGAGCTCAGCTATAAGCACATGAAAAGAGAAATGTTTTTAACCTGGATTTAAAAGTGCTCACAGTTGGGGCTGATTTCAGATCTGCTGGTAGTTTGTTCCAGTTGTGTGCAGCATAACAGATAAACCATAGTTCACCATAGTTTGAACTCTGTGCTCCACAATCTGACCTGAGTCAGCAGATCTCAGAGCCCTACTAACATGGCGTTCATGTATTCTGGACCAAAACCATTCAGTCATTTGTAAACCAGCAGCAGAACTTTAAAATCTATTCTGTAGCTGACTGGGAGCCAATGTACGGTCTTGTACTGGGGTGATGTCATTGAACTTTAAGCCACCTAGTTGCCATCTTTGTAAACGATTAATGTTAATGCTCATCAGGATTTTAATTTTGCAGCTGGTTGAGATTCATTTGAACAACTTTATATAGGCTACATAAGTATAAAAGCAAATTTCCAGCCGCAACATCACTGGTATTCCTTCCACCAGAGTCCCAACAGTGCAAGATACAGTCAAAAAACTTTACAGGTATATATAGTTAAGATGAAAATAAAGTTTGAGTTAGGCCCCTGGCCCTGGCCGACTAAGTGTGATCCCATCGCACGACCGTCTGTAGTTTTAGTTGAGTTTAGTTTCGTTTATTACTCTATTTACAGGGACAGTGGGTATCCATAACATTTTGGAAGATATGCCAGAGTTAGCCAGAAATGATCATTTTCCTCTACAGTCCCTGGGCAGGCAGTAGTTAAAAGAGAATAAAAACACTGAAAATACATTCAACCGGATAAATGTTACAGATGTTCAAGCCCGCATTGTTATCTGTGACATAATTTCCAGTCCAGCTATTTTAATATCTACCAGAATTGGGACTACAGCCTTGTCCATTGATTGCCCTCTTTGGGACCCCAGATGAGTCTCTTTGCAGAAAGAAATTATTCATTTCACTTCTTTAATAGCCAGATGTTGCCTACTCTGACAGTGAAAGTAAAAGTAAATAGACCCACACAATTAGGGGATGTACTTAAGAATGTTTCCACAAATGGCCACTAAAACTTATTTTATAGACTTGCATGTTCTGCTGGAATATGGGCTGGTTTGTTAAATTCTGTGTCGTGTAGATGCACTTCTCATTCTTATTAACAAGAGTGGGGTGTGTGAATTATGGTGTGTTTGGGTTCTTAGGGTTTTGCATTTTGTATTAGCATTTTTCTTTTTAATGTTTTATATGTTCTTGTATTTTCCCTTTGTATTCTGTCTGGGTGGGTTGGGGGGGGGTATTATTGTGTCTCTTTTTTGTGTTTTACTTAAAAAGCTCACCTACATACTTATTCTATTCATACTTAAATACTTGGGTTTGGGGGGGTACAATCAACGATAAAAGCAGTGAAAAACTACAATCTTGTGATAGGATCACACCAGCTGTGAGGCATGTGAAGCGGAGTGACGATGGCTCCTATCATACTTTTTACCTGTTTTCTTCCAGTGCCCTTGCCCAGACCACACCTATCTTCAAACTCTGCAACATTTTGTGAGTGTATCTTGCACAGTTGCAATTCTATTGTGACAGCGCAGCCGTTTTGGCCGGTAACAATCAACAGATAGCATGACAACACAATGTTAGGCCTGGTGAAGTCTACGTCATGCATAGAGACTGTGATAAGCTGGAGCAGCTCTTACACTACGCATAATAATGACGACAAATTAGACAATAGACAATAAACAACACAGAAACCACACTGTTGCAGTTTTCACAAGTTTAATTTCTATCAAACCAGACCTTGACCTTTTTATAATAGCAGTTTGACAAAAAGGAATCTGACCTCAGGGTGCACTTACTACCTTTTTACTGCGCTATGAACGACATCTCATGATCTTCATCAGTGGATGGAGTTTTCTCCGATGTCACTAATGTAACAACTGAACAAATTCAAATGTGATGTTAGATTGATCATATCGTTTGAGCGCAAAATCTTGATCTTAAAGTAAGTAGTAACTAAAGCATAAAAAGTAAAAAGTACAATATTTCCCTCTAAAAAGCAGTGGAGTCGAAGTGCATGTATTTGGAATTAGTATTGTATCTCCAGTAAAATATACTTAATTACTTCCAGCCACTTGGGGTGATACATTGTTAGGTTGCAACACAACTAAAAGATTGGTTTTGACTTTTTTTTAATACCCATGGTGATCCTATGAGGGTGTATAAGTATGTGTGTTGCAGCCCAGGCTTGATGGATTCTCATGAACACACAGTTATCTCTTATGTGCTGTCATTATACACATGCATGCAGAATACCCACACATCCCATGACACACACCCACAGTACGCTCCTGGGAATATCATGAGAATTTATTGACAAAAATGGTATCGCAGATTGACTCGCATGGACATCGAGAGCATCCGGAATTGATCAGCTTACTTTGCTTTGATAAAAGTTTCATCGCTGATTTCAGACTGACAATTCAAACACTGCTGATACACAAGAAACACATCTGTCTTCTTCCCATCCCCATTGTTAATAATCAACAAGTTAGGTGGGGTTGTGTTTTTTCTTCTACACTTCAATAGCCTTTTTTGTTAACCTCACTGCAAATATGGAAAAGGGAGAGATGCCTGGAGTGTAGGATTTTTCCCCCTTTTTCTTCAACAACAGTTGAAGATTAAAAGAAACGTCTCACAGAAATCTGTCAATTCTGTATGTGAATAATGCTGTGTGGAATTTAATGGCATGAGTTATATTGGGTTTCCTCTACACCCACATTTTCTTTCAATAAGATCAATGGCGCTCAGTGACAGATAGGGACGGTCTTTTGTATCTTCAAATTTCAGGTTTCAGAGGGAATAATTAGATGGATGGATGAAAAGTAATGCATCAGTCTGCGAGGGGAGCTGCACCCAGAGATCCTCTAGTTCAACATGCATGCCTCCACGTCTGTTTGGTAGAAAATTGTTTAATAATCGTGTTGAATTTCCATTGTTCTAAAAGTGGCTCTCTGCACTGATCTCAGCCTTTAAACCAATAGAAAACTTTTTTGTGTTCTTTTTGCTGATATTGTTTATTTAACAGAGAGGATTTCCTTTTTAGTCATGGATTATTTTATTTATTTACAATTTTTTTGCATGAAGAGAGTATTGTCATCTATTTCACTTTCTTCCACTTCAAACTTTCTGGTGCAGATAACCAGGATGGAAAAGGTTCTACCTCCAGGGGAAATGAGGAAGGTTGAATCACTGGATTTATAGAGACGCTTTAGAGATTTTACTGTAAACGTGACATTTAACTCTGATGTGTTGTAAGACACTCTTGCTCATATTTTGGGTCTTTTTTTCAGAACAAAATTGCCTTTAAATATAATCAGATGACAATTAGGTTGAATTTACGAGAATTTGCCCAGTTATGTGTTTTGCCTGTGAACACCATGAGAGAAAATCTAAAAGCTTTTTAGGCCAAAATCAATCTTTGTTAAAGGGATAGTTCAGATTTTTTTTTTTATCTGGGGTTGTATGAGGTACTTATCCCATCCATATTTAGTGTCTTACCTACAGCAGATGGGGGTCAGCACGCCCCCAGTTTGGAGCCAGCAAGAGTACACGCATGAGAAATAAGAAATGTACTGCCATGGAACGGGGGTGCAACTAAATGTGTCTTAGTCATCTAGAAATAAATCAAAGTGCTCTATATTTAGAACATTTTCATAGCTTTACCTTGCCATCAGAAAGCCCTGTTTAAGTTACGTGAAGGGAATTGAAGCTGCACTATGTCAAAGCTACCAGACTCCATTGACAAAAACAGTTATTTGACCTCGTAGAACATAGGAGTTGTTGTTGTGTTACTTTGGTGTTTTAAAGGGTTAGGAACAAACAAAACAAACTAACTAACCAATCAAAGCAGCAGTAGACTGTCTGGTGTCATAGTAGAAGTCTGGTGGCTTTGATGAGGGCATAGATAATGGCTTTAATTTTAAGGCTGTTTGACAGCACGGTAAAGTGGTGAAAATATTATAAATAAAGCATACACTTTTTAGGTGGCTAAAATACATTTAGCTGCTGCCCCCACTCACAGCAAAACACTTCTTAGCCTCTGTACCTGTCTTGCTGCTCCTTTAAACCAGGGTTGTGCTGACCACCGTATTATAATACACTGACTATGGATAAGTACCTCATACAACCCTGCAAATGCAGAAAATAGGTATAACAGGTAAGGTAACAGTGATTTCCAATGATTGAAACCGCTAAGCAGCTATATTGTGAATACGATCTGCACCATTCTTACAGCATATGCACACTACTATAGGTTCTGTTAACTTCAAAATATACATTTCAGTGCCGTACCTGGGTTCTTCATTGTGAACATGCAGAGATTTTGCACCCAGGGGCTGAAAGCACATTTTAAATACTTAAAAAGAAAGAAAAAAATGTTGATGTTTTCACTCATGTCTTTTTTATTTCCCTCTGTGTTGTTGATCTGGCTCAGGGGTTAGGTATGACTGCAATGTGGTAGAGACAGAAGCTGCAGTCAAAGCTCCTGTGATCCGGTGCAGACTTCATAGAGACCAGCAGATGGAGGGGAGAGGAGCTGCGTTCATCCTGAAGGTTTAGCGAGAACTGAGAGGTTACACTCCACCAGTACAAAGATGACCTGTCACACTCTGAAACATGCCGTATCAATGTAGATGAGCTTCCTGTTTATGTACCTCACAGAGCACAGCTATCAGAGGAAAAGAGAAGGGAATTACAGATGGAAATATGTATGAAATGTTGTCTCTCTCTTCATATATCCGGGCGAACTTAGAGGCAGCGTGCATGTGACGTCTGCATTTCCATTTTAAACGCTAATTAATGTTGTTTTGTCTTCAAAGTGCAATTGCAACCCGTAGTTATCAGCCTTGATCACAGCATTTTCAAGGTTGTCTAGATGTGAGCCATCACATAACAAATACCTGTAAATATAGAATAACAGCACAACAACGCAATAAAGGATTTACAGTGTGTGTGGAGAGCAACACACAAATGAGGCACAGGAGAGATGGTCTGATAACGTGAAGGACAAAACTGGCATATTATTTCTGTCTTAAATCTGTTTTTCAATGACGGTTTTTGTGTGTCTGTGTGTCTGTGTTGTGTGTTGTTGTGTGTTGTGTGTACTTGCATGTGTATATGTTAGTGTGTTTCTTCTCTTGGCAAACACCCAGCATAGAGGATCTCTCCACCTGCTTTGCATCAACCAGCGGGGCAGGCCTCAATCTCACACGGCAAATACACACACACACCCACACACACACACACACACACACACACACACACACACACACACACACACACACACACACACACATCACAGTTTAGCTGTGTCTCATTCACATCGTCGCCCCTCTGACATCTGCCTGTGTGCGTTGGTGTTAGTGTGTGTCCCAGTGCCGGTGTGTGTTTCTGTTAGCAGGTTGGGTTGGTGTGTGGGGTGAGGTTAAAGTGGCGCCTAGCAATGAGAGGAGGGAACTGAGGCGGAACTGGCAGAATATCACACACACACACATGCATACACACACTAGCAGTGACAACAGAAACAACACTATCAGAACAACATGTAAACTGCAGGAGTGGCCTATGCCTCAGTGATCATCCCATACTTTGTTTCAACCCTGTCGCCTGTCACTGTGTGTGTATAATGTGTGGTAATGTCTGTGTGACCGTGTATGCGAATGTGTACATGTAAGTGTACATGTGTGTGTGTGTGTTTGTGTGTTTGTGTGTGTGTTTGTGTGCCTGCAGACACACTTTTCTGGAGTTTACCAATCACTCAGTATGGAACTTGTTCTCCAAATAGCTGTAAAAGGTAGTGTGAATTAAAGGTGTTGCGCAGTAACTATCGTGAAAATATCCGCATCTACATCCTCTCACATGCTGAGAATAGCTTTGATACCTACAAAATGTTGGACACCAGAGGATATGACTGACTGTATTGTTGATTTGGTTTATGGGCTATGGCTGTCACTGAGCGATAGCTGATGTCAAAATATTTCATTAACACTGGAAATTAGTGCAGTATGTAAATTTGTATCACAGTATCTTTTAAGACTCTGGCGGATTCACATATCACAGAACGTATTACTTATTTATTGGATGACTGGGCATTATTAAAGAGGCTTCTTCTACCGTCAGAGTGCATAGAATATAAAAAAACAAGCAGTTCGGCAGTGTGAGTTTTTGAAATGTACAATTGTTATTTATGTGTCACAAATTGTTGTGTGCCATGATTTTTTACCCTGTTAAAGAGAGTTAGTTTTTTAGGTTAGGTGTTGTGTGAAAAGTTTTAACTGATGAAAATAACAATTTGCCCTGACTGTAGTGCTCTTCGTGGCAAACAAAACTATTTTGCTGCCCATAAAATAGTTACAGCACTACCGGTATGCACCAGTATGGCTGGTTATGAGAAATTCATATCATACTGGAAATTAAAACTAGCATACAGCCCAATACTACTGGAGATTCCCATTTATATTTTGTGATGACAGGCAGAGTAAAGTGCTTGTCCTTATAGTTGGTTTCTAATTTGACATTTATAGGCCTCTGTTGTAAATGTCACAAGTTTGAGAAGGTTTGTAAAATTTGACCCTGATTGACTGGCACGCACGCTGAGCACTATCTGAAGCCTTTGTAAGTTAAATTGCCTTTGTCCTTGTTGATACTAAAAACGTGGGTTTACCTTTTCCAAAACAGCTCTCAGTGAATTAATTGTGCAAGTTTTACATGGGTATTTGAGCTTGAATGGTAGCGCATTTCGAATCATTTTTTTCCTTCTTTTTTTAAGTGTCACAAATATCAGAGTCACCCGAAGTTTATGAACAAGCAGCTTGGATGACAGAAGACAGAAAGCACTGTCAGCATTGTTTTTGTACTGTCATAGTACACAGAGGCTGTCATTTAACAGAGGGAGGAGAGAAGAGAGGTGGAGGAGGATGTCAGTTGGCAGAAGCCCTCCTTTCTTACCTGCTGAGGTCTCTGCATGAAGCATTGTACTTTTCTTTTTACATTGAGATTAACGCCACACTAAAGGTTGCAGTTCAAATTAGATTTATCCCACTACATTAGCGTGATTTTCTTTTTTTTTTACATTACGTTAATAGACCAAAGATACATGTGGTTTGCAAATGATTAAAAGCAATATAGTCACGGGGGAACATCATGTATTTTTTTTCATTTATTTAAAAATATTTTGGTAAATAATAAACATACCTGGAATAGGGTGAGGCAATCCTATTGGCAAGAAGGTGGCAGATGAGGCAATGCTTATACAAACCACACACACGCACGCACGCACATACAAACGCAAACACACACACACACACACGCAAACAAATGTAACCGATAAGATTCATTCCAGTCACCAACAGCCCAGCAGCAAATCCCTGAAATTCTTGTCAACACATGCAGGGCCGTGACGTTGTCCAGAATTTTCATCTCGCAGCTCCAGAAGTGAGCAGGGCTGGCTGTGTTTGTTTGTGTTTCTGCTTCAGCCCCTGCTTCCTGTAGCTCTGTGGTGTCAACCCGCCTACCGTCCTCCCATCAGACCCTGTGGAACACAACCCTGCTGCCACATGCGCACAGGCACCCCAGTGACTGAGGTTTCCTCTTGGACTGACTGAAGTGTTTGCTGTTTCCCACATTGTTGGAATTCAACACCAGCCTGTTTACTGGTCCCCATGTGGCTTCAGTCTCTCTCCATCATCTTTCTTTCTATTTTTTTTCTCTTTCCACAACACCCCTTCTTTACATTACATATGCAGCATTCACACTAAGTAATGAGGCTGCAATAAACTAACTGAAGCAATCATCTATAGTTCGTATTTCATGTTGTCCATTTTTTACTGTTTTACTTTGACTGGTCTATTTTGCTTGATTGTTTTTTCCCTTTATAACAAAAACATATGTGTGCAAATGTGTGATTATACTTTTTATTAACTTTTTTTAATATATAGTTTGAGTGACATGGAACTGAAAATAATTGTTTAAGTTCTTTTTTTAAAAATGGCATATTTAATATAATCTAATAATAATAATCCACTGTGAGGTACTATATGGGCATCAGGGACATCCTTTTCATATGCTTTATTTTTGCAGCTGACAATGAATCATACAATGAATCAAAGGAAATAATATACATCTCATACATCTAAAATGGTAACAAGATGATGAGGCGCATGCAAAATGAGAATCTCTTCTTTATCTGCTTTGTTTTTTCACTTCCTTCCCTCGGTACAGCCAGATGGCAAAGCTCCAGCTCTGCAGTCCTCTTCATACACTCATCACATTTGATGGGCATCCTGCTGCCGAGTTTCAAGGAGGCCATGTGTTTACGAAATGACACTTGTGACAAAAGAAAACTTCTATTTAGCAAGCTGATTCTTGGGCGGGGTACATGGAGGCAGCAGCGTGTGTGCATTTGCGTATGTGTGTGTGTGTGTGTGTGTGTGTGTGTGTGTGTGTGTGTGTGTGTGTGTGTGTGTGTGTGTGTGTGTGTGTGTGTGTGTGTGTGTGTGTGTGTGTGTGTGTGTGTGTGTGTGTGTGTGTGTGTGTGTGTGTGTGTGTGTGTGTTGAGAACAAAGATTGTGGAAATGTATTTATTATGCTTACAGGGTGTGTGTGTGTTTGTGTGTGTTTATGTGTGTTTGTATGTGTGTACCAATAACATCCATAGCATCTCTGTTTCACACTGTGGTTGTGTTGGATGCTGTCTTTTAATCACATCCTGTGTCTTTCTGTGATTATTTTTTTTAATACATTTTATCACTATTTTTGTGCATTTACCATTCCAATACAGACAGATTTTTGTTTCCACATTGATGTCATAAATATCATACATTGTGGGGTCTCCTCCGGTGATGGATTCAAACAATCAGGACAAACTTTTGTTTAAAAAATCATCTGTTGTACATTTGCTACTAAAACAGGTTTTATGTTGGTTGCTTATTTGTTCTCAATATGCTATAATCTTATCCTAATATTGTCTTTGTCTTCAATGGTGAGGAATTCCCATCAAAGATTTCCCCTTCTGTTAATACTTTAGGGAATTTTCAAACGTCGGGATGTATGGCTGTAATGCCCCAAGATTTGTTCTCCCTGAAAGAAATAATAGAGTAAGAATATATTAACTACAGAGCAACCTGGCTTTACGAGGTCTGCATTTACTCTTACTTCATTTTAGGTTTACCAATATGTTATGCATAAATGTATACTATATATGTATATAGATATCAATCTATGCTTTGCAGCATTCCTTTGATTTAAATTTTAAAGCCATGTTCATGCATTAAAAAGCAATTGCATATTTTTGACTGCAGGGTTTAGATGCAAATCCATGGGGCATTACGTTAAAAACCATAAACATCATAAAATAGGAAATAGAAATTAAAAATGGAAGTAAAAAATGAGGACGTTCAACTGGTCATTAATAACTGAATGCTTTTTCATTTGTTGATGTGATAAAACGAAAATTGTATTCAAGATAGAACACAAAAAATGGCAAGTGTAATGAAAAATAAAACCCATTTAAAGCAAAGTATTTTTATTCACACAAATTTAATAAGATATATAACAACCGTTTGGTCCATAAATATTTAAGGGGAAATAGTTTCTATACACCATCTTTATCAAGAAACAGGGAAACATGGACAATCTTGATAGAACACTTACTGTACTCAACTATTAACACGAAGATCAATATATAAGGTTCTTGGATTACCCAACTATATCTGAAAGAGTGCACAAATGCTTTCTATGACATCGCTGCCCCCTTTTTAACAGGATACACCATAAAAAGATCTCCGGAAATAAGATGCAAAACAGTACAAAACTAGTGAGGCGTCAAAAGGATGTGAATCAGTTAACAAAGAACACATATATCCTGAATTTCACAAACTTTCTCCCAAGTTATAGCATAAGGCACATAGTAGAACTGAGTTAGGCATCTACTTCATTAAGTAGATCTAGAGTACCACTTTGTTCTACAATAGAACAAATTGTGACGCTCACATTGAAATGTGAAGATTTGCTCTGTCTTTCTTTTCTCTCTTTTCAGCCAGAAGAAACATGTTTTTGGTCTGTTCAGTGGCAAGTGTCATTAAAGAAAGTAAAAATATGGCCAAAAAGGAGAACACACGGACAATGATTTCCCACTGGCTGCCTCTTACGACTCCGCCTATCTGAGGTCATTTGACTGTTCATGTCAGCTCTACAAATCTAGCCTGCAAACGTCGCGACCCCTTATTTTCTCACTCATGCTCCTTTTCCCTTTTTTAAAATCACATCGTTACCCTGAGCAACATGATAAAAACAATAATGCACTTTTCACTGGGCAGTATATTGTCACTGTGCAACTGAGTTTAGCTGTGGATCTATGGATGTATCCATTTGACTACGGTTAATCTGTGAGGCCAACAAATATGAAAAAGTGCTCTGTCGTGAAAACAATCGATTGCAACAGCGTGCATAAACTGTTCTCCGATCCAAATTTCTCCTGCTGATTTCTAGTGGCCAGACCATTTCTTATCAATGTGACTGCATTACATGTTGAACAGTTACCACTGTACAGATTGTGGTTGTTTCTCTTTATCACAGTAGATTTGTGAATCAAGACAAAAAAAAGTATGTGGTTTCAGCATCTACCTGCCATATAAGCTGCGATGGTTAGGTGCTTATATTGCAATTTAGACATTTTACATGTAGCTCTGTGAGATATCTCAATGTCTGATTCCATCCAACTCAGTCTTAAAGACCGAAACATTCGGACATAATTAAAGCCTGTTTTCTGGAGTTACCCATATACAGAACATTCTACGAGGTTATTTCCCAAATTATTCCAAAACAGAAAAAAAAAAATCTTTAAATTGGATAGTGCGAACACAGTGCATACATATACAGGTTTCCGAGGGCAAAATATTCATATTATTTTAAGATTTACCAATTAACCATAAATTAGGAAGGGCTTGTTTTTATCATAATTCAATACAAATGTACAAATCAAGTCAAATCAAGTGAAAATCTAGTTTTCCAGACAAGCTTCAAGTTTAGTTATTTTTTTCCGATGAATTGTGGGATCCATGACGATTTTCTAATGAGTTCAACGTCAAGAGTGTCCAGCCAAAAATCAATCTCGGCATACTGTAAGTCAACGACAGACACGGCTGCCATGCGGTTTCAAATGCTACACATTAAAGTGATTTCCTTGTGTTTTAATGTGGTCGCTGCTGTTCTTGCTCTTGTTGTTCTTGTTTGTGTACACAGTACAGCACTTTCTGTTCCAAGGAGCCGTCTCTGGTAGATTTAAAGGTGTCACTTAAAAGAATAAAAATGTTGAGGAAATAAAATAAAATAAAATAAAATGAACAAAAAAAAATCAGATTAAAAAAAAAAAAACAGTCTGCTAGGGATATCTTGTTAGAAAAGGTTTGTCAAGGTAGTTTGCGAAGGGCTCCCCGAATCATGGCTGTCCAAACTAGAGGTGACGGAGGTCACTACAGTGATAGAGGGGTTTGTCAGGTCTGTTAGTGTGGCCGCGCTGGAGGGGGGGGTCAGGGCCCCACTGTCAGATGAGGGTGGAGGGAGTGAGGTGCCATCAGCCTTATCAACACCTCCATTCTCCTGTCGCAAAACGTTCCTTCTGAATTTGGCTCTTGCGTTTTGGAACCAAACCTGCAAACCAATCCCAATGTGGCTTTTACTTTTTGTGTTTAAGATTTTTTTTTTTTAAAGAAAGTATCAAATCATTTGTACAGTAGTTTACATATCAAATTATCACAGCTATGACTGTATCAACTTGTTCTTTCCTCATATATTTTCATACATTATTTTGAGCTTGAGGGGCAGTCAGATAACAATGAACCAGTTGGCTCCTGAACACTGAATACAAGAAAGTGGATTTTAAAAGCAAATCAAAACAAATCCTATCCTTTTAAATCGCTTATCTGTGAGAGATGAATTAAACCCTTTTCTGTTCCACAGACAAAAAAGAACATGTGCACTCTCATTATTAATAATATCAGCTGCAGTTTTACAATTAAGTCTCTATGCTTATGAACGACTTTTCTCCTTTATTCCCCAAATACTAACATTTAAGAATCTAGAAGATTTCTGATAAAACCCCAGGATATACATCTAATGACTAAATGGGCCAACCAAACAAACAAAATCAAAAGATGGTTTCAATGATAATATCAGTGTGAAATGAGAGGGACATGGAGAAGGAGTGGGGTGCAGACACAGATATGGGGTGATCAGATCAGTAAGAAGAATGGCTTTCTGCTTACCTGTAGAACTCTCTTAGTGAGGCCTGTTTTCTGGGCCAGTTGCTTTAAGTCCTTGGCATCTGGGTTGTGGTTGATGGCAAAGTAGGATTTCATTGTCCTCAGCTGATGGTGCTTGAAAGAGGTCCGCATGCGTTTGGTCTTCTGTGTTGGAGCGTAGGCCTGCTGGTCCCGGTCCAAGTGATCGGTGTCGTTCTCATTACAGCCTGAGAGGGCAAAGAGCAGAGCATAGAGGGTTGGATCTAAATGTGCATTTAGTTTTCTTAAACCAGTCATTCGCGTCTGAATATGCGTCAGTCCCAACTGACAGATAATAAATGATCACTCTATCAGAAAACTGCTAAAATCTGATTATTTGCAATGGTCACTAATGAATTACTACACAAGTTTTAAGGCTCAATATTAAATTTAATATCTTGTTAAATGGTCCGGACTTGCAGGGAAAGAAAATATACAATTAAGCGTATTAGATTAAGGCATTTTCCATTGATCTATCATGATAAATAATGAAAGTTTTGTAACAAACAATGAGAATATGTGTATAATTGACGGTCAAGAAGCTCATTAAATTGATTAAACTGAAGTGTATTGCCATGCAGTGGAAGGTGTGATGATTTTTAAATAGTCTGATATTAGATTTTTTTAAAACAACAACAACATGATGTATTATAACCATACAGTGAGACAGGGCTGAATTATTTCTACTTGTGTTTGCTAAGACTAATAGGCCTAATGGGGCTCATTTGTCAATAGCTTACTATTGTGTGTGTAAAATACTTAAAAGACGGTGAAATGCAAAAACGGATCCACTAAATTAAATTCCTGTGTGGTTAAACAGTGCAATAAGAACAAACTATCAAAAGCCCTTTATTTCACTATCATACTGTATCACAAATAAAATGGTTTGCGTAAATCTAGACTGTTGCGACAGAGAAACTTCCAAAGCCAAACAAATACTTGAAGGTTAAATCACCATGTGACTGAATGTTGAACATTTTATGACTGCAACCAAAATATACAGCAAAACACAATTAATGATTAATGATTTTTATCTTTTTTTATGTTTTATATATATATATATATATATATATATATATATATATATATATATATATATATATAATCTAGTATTTACTTAAGAACAGATCTTATAGGAACCTGTCTCCTACGGAGAGGAAATCTAGCCAGCATAGGCTTTTTAAATTATACAGTGGGTTGTATTGATTTTCTTGTCTCCATGTACCCGAAATGCTGACCAGTAGTTTCCCTCAGTGGATGATAAAATATCAAATGACTTACGCTAACATTTCATCATCTGAATGCAGTCCAAACACTTTCTCAAAAATTAATTATTGAATTAAATCAGTTTGGATAAGGAGATTATAGATTCATCAAACCATGGGATTTTAAATGTTTAGCATCATATTATGCTTTGCAGCGTGATTTTTTGAGACTTCTTCTCGTGACACTTTCGCTCACCATAAATATGACAATCATTGACATCTATGTTCTCCTGCTCCAGCCTTCACTGGATTGTGTTTCACTAGATATTACCCACTAGGGGTCTCTACATCCAAACAAGACCAAACGTAACAGAGTGGTGTTGAATACTCAGTAGACCCACACCTGTCCCTGGTGAAAACAAACATGAATGTGCTCACTAAAGCAGAAACAAAACCTCATCCTTTTTGTCATGAATATGAGTCTCCTGATCTGCAGAACGATACATTAACAGGAATAACAGAAGGAGGAGAAGGAGTACTTTAGAAAAGACAAAATATCAAGACAAAGTCTTCCGGTAGTTCTCTAATTGAACCTATTTTCTATTGGGAAAAAAATTAGAAATATTAAAAAAAGAAATGTATGGCATAATTTGACTGTTAAGGTCATAAATTCATTCAGGTAATTATAATATTTAAGATTTCCAAAACGAAACAAAAAAGACATGTCTCTTAAGCTTAAAGAATCCAATATATGCTATTTTTTTAAATTAGAAAATATTGTTTTCTATTTAAATTTCCCAAATGAAAAAAATAATAATATTCCCACTGGGGCCTTTAATGTGTCTGTTGCGCTTAATAAAGCGCTCCTAGGGACATCTGTATTTTATACCTTTCTCTTCTTTTACATTTGACCAGTTTTGGCTGCATTATATTTTGTATTTTAACGCTTTGGTGTAGAAGGTATATCCTGCTATTAAAGGGGGGTGGGGGTGCTACAATAGTTATTTTCCGATTAAGGCATCCATGAGAATTTTAGGATTTGCATAATCTCTTGGAATTGCGAACAACAACCCAGCGGCCCCTGAACCGGAGCGCTGACTGTACAGTGTTGTGTTTAGAGCCTCTCCCTGCAGCAGGCCCCTCCGCACGGCGCTGCTGTGTCCCTGAGAACTGTGCTGACCGCCGCACAGGAGGCCAGGGATTCCAACGTCACCTTCAATTAACGGAGAACAATTAACGCGCAGATTACCCTTATTCCTCTCCATTCAGCAGGAACAGAGGGAACTTGGCGCACAATGACAAACTTTCTCAACCGCACACTAATTCGCAGAAAGCGACAACAAAATGGGGACGCTGCAGGGGGGTGAGGGGGTCGGGCTGTAACATTCACCGATTCAATGCACGATTTTAGATGAAACCTACATTTAACAGTAGCTTAATGTTCACCGAGACTCCGCTTTTTCCCCAACAAAAGACATGTAAAGCAGTGATTTTTGCAAAAAAAAAAAAATGTTTACGCAACAGTGCCAAACTATACATTGACCATCATTAGCAGTCATTCTACACATTTTTAGTGTGACCTAAATTAGTCCTAATTAGAGGAGTCGATGTGCAGATTGACGGCCAAGTCAAAATTCGATCATTCTCAGCGCAACACGCCGCCGATTAAAGCACAAAACCGGTGCGTTAAAGACGCGTGCACACAAAAGCTGCAGATCAATTAGCCCCACGGGCTGCGGGCGCCGCAACACGCGGGCCGTGTTCACCTACATAGCCTTTAGGAGAGATGTGTTTCATCTCAGACGTGTAAAGGTAGACCTATGGCTGCTACAGAGAAGCGTAATGGAAACAAATCATTTATTTCGTATTCACTTTATTTATTTATTTGTGTTTTTATCTATTTATTTGTGAGTGCTTTTAATTGGATTTTATTATTTCTACTCGCGTATTTAAAAACACTCAAATTGAATTAATAGACGACACTTTGGTCAGCAAAGTCCGAGGACCATGTAGATTTTTAGTGAAGAATACATAAACCACACTGCAGTTAAAGGCTCCCAAAGTATATGGTCCAGAGACTCCAGAAGGATTTAACCAACATAAGGAACAGCTTAGTGTAGAGTGCAGTTGGGCAAAAAGCTCGCTGTGTTTTTGCTGTCTGTTGGTTCTGTCCATACAATATAGGGCGGACTAAAGGTGACTACGCTGACGTTTGCACCAAATCTAACAACGGAAAAACTTTGCAATGACGTTTTAATGTCTATGTCTGTATGTCCCTGACTTTCTGAAATGACCTGCTCTGAGCGGCACGCCGTCTCACCTGTGTTGTAGCTGGGTATATCTATCCCCATGGCCGGGCTCTTCCTCTTGCGCGGCCTTCCCTTCGTTGCCGTCCCGGTGCCGTTGAAGTAAGGTAGGGTGAGGCCGCCGCCCTTGGCCGCCAGCTCGGCGAAGTTGAGCTGCTGGTGGTAGTCCGGTCCCTGCACCAGAGTCTCGAAGTGCAGCCGGCAGTACACCAGGCTGTCCTTCATCCCGAAGTGGTCGCCCGTGGTCAGCGTCTTGTTGCAAGTTGTGCACGTGAAGCAGCTCAGGTGGTACACGGAGTCGCGCGCCCGCATCACCATCTCCGAGGCCGATATCCCGAGGTGGCAGCGCGCGCACCTCTGCACGGAGAACCTTCTGGAACAGACAAATCGTCAAGACTCCTCATACACAGAGACCAAGTGGGACAAACACTAAGACACACGCCGAAATATAAAAACAAAAATAAGCTAACAGGCTAACAGGTTTTTTCATCGTGCATTTCAGTGTCAAAGTGTGTGTGTGTGTGTGTGTGTGTGTGTGTGTGTTTATGTGTGTGTGTGTGTGTGTGTGTGTGTGTGTGTGTGTGTGTGTGTGTGTGTGTGTGTGTGTGTGTGTGTGTGTGTGTGTGTGACTATAGGTGATCTGACACAGCTTTAGTGTACATGGCAATAACAGGCCTACAGACTGAGTTTACATTCTGAGCTACAGCTGGCCCACAACTGAGTGCCGGCTGAACGATAGGCTACATTGTTTTTGCTCTGGGGGGAAAAACAAAAATATAAGTAAAAATTCAGTCTTAACTCATTTATAAACCGTACTCGTGCTAACCTCTTGGCAGTGACATTTGACACAAAGGGCTACAGGTAGTTCAAAGGCGGAACTAAAATGGTGAGACGCTAACACATTTGGGCATTTAACAGCATCTCTTCTCTTCCTTATAGTGCATTATAAATCACATTCAGACCTGTGCATGACTGGGTGAATAGGCTACATGTTAAACACGGGACACTCATAACTGAATTGTAACTGGTTATTTTCCATTCTCGGGCATGTTAGGCCACCGTAGCTGTATAAAACCGATAACCATTACTTTTTAACAAACACGATACAAATGTACAACGATGTGCTCTTTTGTTCCTGGCAAGCTGAGTCATACAAGCTAATGCAGTTTACAATACACTCGGAGCCATGGGAAGTATTACATCTGAGCCACAAACGAATACGAGTAAAAATGTCCTATAATAACTTATTCACAATTAACAGCATGCGGGGTCCCTGGGAGACTGTTATGATTCTATGCAGACAACAATGAGGCCTAATTGGTTCAACAGGATTCAACGTAATTACAGATGAATAGTCGGAGCCTGTTGAATCAGGGGTAATAATAGTGGCTGTACAATATTCCACCTCCCAAAGAACAAAAACAAATATTTTTTTCTTTAAAAGATCCTGTGAGGCCAACAGCTTTGTGTGGGTGTACGCGCGTGCGTGACAGAGAGACAGAGACCCTCAATCATTCCTAAAGTGTGTAACCTTCATTTTTCTTACCTGTAGTAATCCTCCTTGCAATAGATACTCCCATCCTTGGCAAAACACGTTAGCTCCGACTCCAGCGCTAGTTTACATTCACAGCATTTGAGACACCGCAGGTGCCACTGTTTGTCCACGGCCAGGAGGTAGTATCTATCCGAAATCTTGCCGCCACAGCCGGCGCACAGAGCAGGCTTCTCCGGGCTCATAGAAGGCATGGTCTGAGTCAGAGAGAGAGAGAGAGGAGAAAGCTCATGGCATCTACTTCCTTCAGGAGACCGATGGAGAAATGTTATGCAACATATATCATTCAAAACCCGAAACAACAGGCCTTTACTTTCCTGGACATTAAATTAACCAAGTAGGCACAGATAAAGGCCTTTTGTAGAGCACTTTAAACACGCTGTTAAAAACAAATGCAGGATCAGTGTGTTCGCAGGCCCCCATGAAGAAATGAACACCATCAATGGAAAACAACTGCGTTTAACTGGATATCTAGCAGAGTGTAATGCGCCTGTGTACTCACCTTATATTTTATTAGTTTAAGCTCTATATTATTCGAATACATTAAAATAAAAGCAAATAACACATTCGCTGCAATTGTTTTGGTGAGAAATATTTAGGCTGTTAAAATATTAAATAGAAGTATGTTCCAAAAATGAAGCATTAAATGCACTATATATTTTCCAGTTTAGAGAATAAAAGTCAATTTGACGATAATTATAATTCAGCATGTCAAGTTATTTGTTGAAGTATAATTACCAGAATTTAAAAAAAGCTAAATGTGACCACAGAAAATTAAATATTGCTGTTCTACTGAAAAGTGTTTTCAAATATATTTAGAGACTACTGCATGTCAAGTTGCAGCCAATTTATGATTTTAGAAATTATTTTGTGCAGATAATTGAGAAACAATTGAAATAATAGGACATTTTAACCATCATTACGTAATTCGCTATCCAAGAGAGTTCATTTTTGATAACAAATTCCACATTATAAACTACTATGCCCTATATATATATTTAAAAAAAAACACATTTGTCCATAATTCAACACAAAAAAAAACTGATAAATCCTCCTCACTGGTTTCCTACTTACCCCAAAAACAACTTCACACTCCCTGGCACGTTAACGGTGCCACGGTCGTCGTTAAAACGAGTTTTAACTGAATCTAAACACGGGTCGACCAGGCTCTTACCGACTCTCTCCCGTTGAGCTGCATGCCCTTCGCCAGGCGCGACTCCGTTTTCGACCTTCTCTCCATCTCTTCCATGATCCCTTGGATGTGATCCCCGGAGATCCCGTGGAAAAGCATGGTTCCCGGTCCTGGACGCAACTTGCAACTGCCTGCCTCTGTCTTGCAGCTCACAACTTCCATAAACTGTACCGCAGCGCTGCGCCCCGCTCTCTCAGCGCATCCAAATGGGCTCTGAGGCTCTGAGAGAGGCACACAAGAACAACAACACACCCCAGAGATTCAGATCACCTCCTCGCCACAGTGCAAAAAGGCAACTGGAAGAAAAGAAGAACGAAGAAAACTACAACATGGGTGGGACGGGAGGAGTCACCGGTGGTGGTGCACCAGCTTTTTCCCTTCTTCCCGCGAATGTCTCTCCTCCAGAAAAAAAATGTATAGTCCAAATGACGCGACCAAACCGGTGTGGAAGTGGTGGTGGTGGGGAGGGAGGAGGAGGGGAAGGGGGGCTACAGTGTGAACACTCGCCAAAATAATGACACAAAGTTTTTTGTTGTTTCTTTCTGGTGATTTCTTTCTCCAGATTTCCCAGTCAGGGGTTCCTTGGTGCTTGGAGGTCAGGTTGGGACTGCCTGGATTTGAGAACCGTGTCCTATTTGTGAAGAGAGCAAAGCCTGCCCAGTCTGAATAATTTGGTGGGAGGAGTTCCCCCCTCTCCTTCTCTCTCTCTCTCCTCTCACTCTGTTGTCTCTCCCTCTCTCTCCCTCTCTCTCCCTCGCCGCTGATTTCTATTCACCAACAAAGAGCTGTCACTCTTCCCTCAAAAACTCCCGATTCTGGCTGCGCGAAGGACTGCTACTTTATGGTATTGACATTTTCATTACTTTTATTCCCCCATTTACAGGAGAGGACACTGGAGTGTACTCAGAAGTTGCATTAAACTGAAATGGCTTAGAGTAATTTGAGTGTAAAAAAATAATTATATATATATACATATATATATGTCTTAAACAGTATGCATGATAACGCATCTGTGTAGTATAAGTTTGGAGTTTTATTAAACGGCTCAGAAATATGGAAAACTGATTCTCATACCTGACTTTTGCTGAATGTTAGTTCGCGTAAATATTGGTAAAACTTCACAGTTTAGGGTTTTCATTCGTTTATTTATTTATGTTGTCCCCCCAAAAAACATTGTGTGTGTGTGTGTGTGTGTGTGTGTGTGTGTGTGTGTGTGTGTGTGTGTGCGTGCGTGCGCGCGCGCGTGTGTGGTATACATGTATTGTTTGGGGCGGGGCAGTGATCAGTGATGGGCTAGAGGGCGGGGACAGATTATTAAACAAGTTGAAAGGCAAGGACTGATTTAAAAACACATATGGATGAGATTGGAAAATACCATATTGTAATAACAAATGCCAGCTTTTTCCTCTTTATCTTTATACCTTTAGATTATTTCATTGATGAAGCGACGAGTATAACTCTTTATTTTTATATTATATTATATATATTAAATATAGATATATTTAGAGGCCCAACTATATAGTACAAGATCAATTTCTCTCCATTAAACGCTCATTTAAACAGCTGAACGTTCATTAACATGGACTGTATTTGATACTCTTGTTTACCTGCAGGAGAGTTGATTTGATGAAAACAGAAACAGAATTGCAACTATAAACACAATTAATTAATACTTTAATATTCAAAAAGCAGCGATACGAAATAAAGAATCAAATAAAACAAAAAAAGAAGAAGAGGGAAATTCTCAATAGTTATTGGATATTTACAGAAATCCCACGTTTCTTAGCACAGTCACTTTAAATAATCCATGCATGGATGTGGCTGTGGAGATAAAGATAAGGTTTAAAGGGTGTGGAAACTGTTTTTACGCAAACACGACTGAATGTCTGTCCAACGTGCAGGCCAAATATCTGCGGACAACAAACCAGAATGAGGCAGCTCAAGGTCCGTATTGGACTAAACCAACACGGGTCTTTACAGCTAAAACCCGGAAAACGAGTTCTGGTCTCTTAAAGGTTGATGGCTGAAGATTTTGCCATAAAACAATAGACACACCGGGTGATTCTCTGTTTGTGTGTGTGTGTGTGTGTGTGTGTGTGTGTGTGTGTGTGTGTGTGTGTGTGTGTGTGTGTGACTCGGCTTCGGTCCCATTAATAGATTTACTGAGGCTCAGGGGGGTTTGCAGGTGTGGATGCTTCATCTCAAGACGTGTTACATTATCATGTGCACCCCCTCCTCTCTCTCTCTCTCCCTTCCTCCCTCCTCCCTCCCTCCCTCCCTCACTCCCATCCATTCCCACCCCATCCCACCACCACGAAGTTGTGTTGGCTTTAATTGGAGGCCCCTTGATAACAGCGCTATAAGACAAGCCTTGGACCCTCCTGGACGGGCTGGACCTGCAGCTGTTCTGCAAAAGCATACCGTTAATTTGCGCTCAGTCAGTGTGTCCCAGCAGCACCGGCCACAGAGCGGTGAAAAAGAGACTCAAAAAGGACACACGGATTTCATTTCACCTGGACAAAGACACCCCGAGAGGACCGATCAACTCAGCTCTGTGTGATATTTAATCTGACTGCAGTTTTTTTTCTCTCTCTCTCTGGAAATAAAAAAGGCGACTTCTAATTTCAAAATGTGGACTTAATCCCACTGTAAATGATAAACACAGCATGTGCGCTCGTATGACTTTTGTTTTTATTAAGACATCATATCGTTAATGTCGGTAAAGAGCACAATTTTGACCCGTTGCCTCCAGCAGTGACATTTCATTTGACTGAAGAGGGTTGAACAATTTGTCAGTGAACACCAAGGGGCTGAGGGAATAACGTCTATTGTGTTGTCGTTTTGTTTTGTTTCGTTTTCCTATTCTTTGTATTTAATTAGGATAGTAAATATACACTAGTGACCCGTTCATTTTCGTAAAAAAAGTTCAGTTCATGGTGGGTCAACTCATTTGGAGAAAAAGTCTGCAGAGGAAACTAAAGCCAATTCGAGAAATAACGCTTTTTACAAAAAAAAAGAAAAAGGAAAAAGAAATGTGACAATATTTAGGCCTACTTGATTCTAAAATAACAATTTCTCTTTGAAACGTTTTCTCAACATATCCCATTCATTGAGCCACCCAGTTATGCAGCCTATATGTTAGACGTCATATTTCATTACTGGCTTTAAATAAATTGAAGGAAATTAATCTGGGCGGTTCTGTGTCATTTCTCGCTTAGCCACTGAGAATGATTTGTCCTAATTTTAAGATCTGTGATCTTGTTTGACCAAATCAAAGCTTTAAAAACACGTAATAATCTCTCCTTATTCGTGCACTGTGCTGAGCTCCATTTCAAACCTTTGACGCTTTTTCAAAATAAATAAATTAAAACAGTGTTAACATGTTCAAAATGGCGTGTTAACACATGCCAGCTCAGTGGATCGGTGACCTTTCTCCTATAAATAAAGACAAATAAAACCTCAAATCTCAGCCAAGAATACAAACAAAATTACTTACATTACCTATATTTTAAGAAACGCTTCTTTTTATAATTCCCCCTTTCGTTCAGCTTGTATAATTTTGATACCACTCGTGTTGGTTATATTTACATAATTAATATTCAAGGTAAAAAGATTTGTTTACAATATTCTGTAAATAAAAATATAGCCATAATGTTGAGATGGGCTTACCTTCCACCACATCCCTGGCTATGCCGCACAATGTTACGCATGTCAACTGTGTTTATAGTGCCACAGATCTGTCGCGCATTGATTCACAGGCTTTTTAATAAAAGCCTACCTTGCATTAGGCCTATTATTTCCCTAAGTAGACACATAGAAAATGAGTCTTACCTGAGGCTGTGCTGTGTGTGAGAGGTCCCTGTGCAGCGTGCAGGCTGAGGAGCTCCGGACTGCGCAGTGTGCAGAGGAGACAAGAGGAGACGCTGCCGGTAGATGGGGGGCTGTTCCTCGTTTTTGAGCTTACAGTTCTAGTTCGAGCGTCAATTAAACCACAAGTCATTTAAATATTTCTCTACCGTATGCAGGCAGGCAGCCCCCCAGCACAGCACAGCACACAGTGAACGCACAGAAAATGGGAAACCATGAGCCAACGGCCTGTACTCAGCATGTAGGTCAGAATATGTGATGTAGTCGTAAATTAAAATATAAACTACACAAACTGGAATCGGTGATCGCTACATGCCAAACAACCAGGGTACTATTATACACATAAAGATTTAGGTTGTTATTTCCCCTCAAAAGACATGTTGTTTTTTTATAACGATATTATATGAATTCAGATCCTAAAGTTTTATTGTAACCCCCCAAAATAGTTAACCGCATTTTGCAAACAAAAAAGTTACACATGGGTTCAAGCACACAGCTCTTTATCCCATACGAATTCATTCTGTGTATGGGAATCAAGTGAAATAAGCACAGCTCTAATGTGTGTGAATACATAATTAGATCTATAACCTAACTAGATCAATCAATGTAAAACATGGAGCACAGCAAAGGGCTCATATTAATACCAATTTGAAAGCATTTTCTAAATAAAGGTACGTGGAGTGATACTAATCCAATCCAAGCAGTGGTAGGCAAATTGTTATCTAGGCCTATTTTTTTTCCCACGTCAAAACAGTACAGACGTTTTAATAAAAGCTTTAAGAGTAAAATCAAAGGCGATTTCTTTTTCACACGCCTAACATCGGGTCTAGCTTTTGCACTGGTTATATTGAAATAGTCCCTCCCAAATAGCAACAGTGGGTCTATTAAAAATAATTCTCTTTCGTTTCCTCTTAACTGTGATGCATGTCTCTCCGTCTGTCTCACCTGAAGAATCCAGCTGACAAACTCCATATTTGGTCAGTGTATTACTGAGAGTATTTAGCCAGGAACCATTCAACACACATTAGGCCTCATGTCGCAACATCTAATAAAGAAATGTTCATGTCAGGTAAGTAGTAAATATTGATATTGTTTATGCTTTGAACATTGTTTGATTGTGCCAGACTGCTAATTAGACCATATATTTTTAATTCAAAAATCAATACTTGCATTACATGATTATATATAGTAATGTCCCATTGTATTTCCTTGTGCATTATTTGATAATTATTCACCTGACAGGCTAAACAATATGACAACAAGCAATTAAATAATAATAACATTGATAATAGAGGGTATAATAGTTTAAAGTGCATGGTCCTTCCATCTAAAATTTATATTTACTGTCAACATGACAGACAGGTCATCCAGAAGTCAGCGTGCCCTAACCTGCTCACACTGGCCATTTAAGAAAACACATTGAGGTATAATGGACTGATTTCAATTGACAACAAGTGAACAGAGGGTATGTATTTTGCAAACGCTCTCAGCTCCAGTGAGAGCAGGGGTTATAACAATTAATTACGCCTCTGTACTCCTTGCATAAATGACACCATACTACTAACAGTTATTTTGCTTAGCTTCTTCCGCCTGGGCTGACATCACAATGTATCTCATCAATAATGCAGTGGCACTGAGATCCATTTCACTGTGTACCGCTACACATACCGTGCACACAGCGCTCCCTGAGCATGATACCCAGACAGGCTCTGCAGTGTGCTTGGTTCAACAGTGAGACCACAGATACAGCATCGACCAGGGATGTATGCCTGCCTCCATGGTTGCCTGGCTCCTTGGGCATGGTGGTTAGATTACCACACATCAAGGGTTCATCTGGAGTCATCATTTCTGGGTCACCTCAAGTGACACTCACGTCTCGTGGAGAGGAGGTCTCAAGTCACCCCCAAAGCATGGCCAGAAAATGAGCGGAGGAGACGAGGAGGCAATGAAGGAGAGGAAGGAGGAGGTGGGGAAGGCTCTCCCAGGATCCGCTGTGGTGCAGGGAACCACAGGCTAAACACTGACAGAATGAAGGCGAGGACTGGAGAAGGGCGAGGAGAGCGGGGTTTGAGGAGGAGGAGGAGGAGGAGGAGGAGGGACAGAGGGAGGAGTGAAGCACTGTAAAGCTGTATCCCAGTCACATGAGTCAGGGTGGGTGGGTGGGTCGGTGATGATGGTGAGACATCCTGGAAATATTTACAAACACACAGCGGACATGACTTCAAAATTATTGAAGGAAAGGAAATATCAAAATACACATGGGTGAAATATTTCCAAAGATCTGTTTTTATAGCTGATACCTCGGATTAAGATGTCTAATGGAGATTTAGAAGAAGAATCATAGACACGAATAAGCCTATAAATAGATTTTTCGAGGTGTCTCAATCCATTATTTTCCCTCTCCACATCTTTCTCCCTCACTTTTTCCCCTCTCCTCCCTCCAACTCTTCCACTTTCTCTTTTCTGTCTCTTCCAACCAACCCCCCCCCCCCCCCCCCCTTCTTCACCCCCTCACTACCTATCACCAGAACCATCACCACCCCCACACACCCCTTCCCCTACCTCCCTCCACCCCTCCTTCGATCGCCTCCCTGCTCTGCTCTGCTGGAGCTCAAATCACAACCCCGGTCCCTGGCAGATGGAGGATAGGAGAGAGAAGCTCTTAACTAGCCAGCCTGAGCCTCTGCTCTCTGCACACCAACTGCTGCCTGCCTCCCCTCCCTGCCTCCAGAACAGCTCCAACCGCACACCACCACCACCCCCACCATCTCCTCTGGGGACCGAGTATCCTCCTGGGGAATGGTGCGCATATTAGTCCATATCTGGCCACACTAGAAAGGACATGGAAACATAATAGACGGATGTTCTTTACTGCTATATAACCTTATGGGGCAAAGCGGATTTTCACACGTGTCTAGGTGATGCTTGTATATGTTGTTACATTGTCCAACACTCTTTCTTCCTACTTCAACCAATCATTGATGGGAAAGTCAAATGGGACATAAGTCAGAGGTTAAATAGTATAAAAGACACACAAAATAAAAGCAACTACATTACCTGTAGTGTTAGTGTAGACAAGAAATCACAGATGTAACTGCATTGATGTAAAACCAGGAAGAAAATAAACAGGCCAAATTGCTCCATGGGCACTTAGAGGTGCCTGTTACTGCCCCCCAACTCTCCTTTTATCTGGGATCATCTGGCGGACACGACTTGGCCTGGCATGAGCATGACCACCAGTTGCGGTCTGAGGGAGAAACTGCTCCTCTGTGCTATTTGCAGCCCTGTCTGTCCAAAGGAATCTGGTGTGCTGACTGTCATTCAGTGGCCATGTGTGTTTTTTATCACTAATTCTACCACAGGGATCTGGTTGTCCATATGACCACTGTGGAGGCTGCTGCCCCGAGGCGAGCTGACATTGTCTGTGTAGAACGACCAGACGTTGATGTAGGGGCTGCTCAAATGCTGCTTGAATATCAACACACAAATGCACATACACATATCCACATGCATGTGCACACGCACACAAACATATAAAGTAGTTCCCGGCCAATTGCTGAGACTGATGTTCCTTTCAGCCATCATACGGCTGACACTCAAGTCCCCCCCCCCCCCGCCAACCCTATGTCAGTTCCTGGCTGGTCTGGCCAACAGTGATGGAGACACTGTAACTGACTGTGGTTGGGGCCATTGGCCGCAGGGCTGCTGTGTCTGTTTGAGATTGAGAGAGGAGGGGCTGCTTGGCCTGTCAACTGGTTGTGACTAGAGTCTGTCTGGTCACAGCTCCAAACTGGACGGCTCTTTTTCTCTGCGGCTAGTGCCATCGTCCTGTAGAAAGGCACACGGTATATCGCTGCCACTCTGCTCCAGCACAGCATATGCTCCAGCTGAAGGTCAGAGATGTTCAGTCCAAAATGCCTGAAATAAACACCTCACATGTCTGGTTGGCTGTTGTAACTTTGGATCACATCTGCACTGAGGGAATACCACTGTGTGTGTGTGTGTAATTCATATATATATATATATATATATCTTTATATAGATATATATCTGTATAGTATAAGGTTTAAGTATAAGGTATAAGTTTTATTAAAAGTATATATACAGTATATATATGCTTGCTTTTAAATGACTTCAGCACATCTGCGCCCACAGGACATCACTAGTTCCTCACACTGTTCTGGTTTGATCTTGGTCCATTCTTCTTGCAGTCTCTTCAGTTCTGTAACTGTAGTGGGTTTCTTGGCCATCACTTTGTCACCAAGGATTTTACAGAGATTATCTATGGGATCTAGATCTGGACACTTCCTCCTCCAAATTTAATTGACTTCTTTAGACACCTTGGGTTCAGTCTTTCCCCAGTCCGAACCCGAACATAATGTTTTCCATCAGACCCAAGTACATTTCATATAAGACAATGCCCCCTGTCCCACTGCAAAAGGGGTTACGCAGTTCCTTGAGGCTAAGAATATTGAAGCAATATAAAGATTTTTGTGCCTTGGTTATTTAAAAAAACATGCTAGTTCAGCAGAGAGATATATATACCTCTGCTGTACTAGCGTGTACTAACATGTTTTTCATGTTGCATCATACAGCCAAAATCAACTTAATTCATTCATTCATGAGTAAGGTTGATTGAGGCACTTGTGAGTAATGGCATTAATGTTATAAACTTGTCATGTGAAATAAGATAAGCTGCAATTAATTAAATAGAGAATGTACCTGCAAGACAATAGGAAAGAGATCATGATCAGCTCACCTGGTAGAGGCTAAATATATACAGAGGCGAAAGTCCTCACTGCGGCAGCCGGGGTTCGACTCTGACCAGCAGCCATTGCTGCATGTCACCCCCTCTCTGTCTCCCCCATTTCCTATCAACCTCCAGTTGTATTATAAAGGCATTAACAGAGTATTTTTAAAAATGCTTTTACTGCTGACAAACTCAATCATTCGTTTAAAAGGGAACAAATCAAGAACATGGACTGTGACCAGGCTTATTGTTTCATTACATGCTTTAATATGATGATTGACCATGGTGGCAGAAGGCAGGGTTCATTTTCAAGTAATTTACTCCATAAATCTGTTGACGGTATTGCTGTGCTGTTTGTGTCTCAGTCACCAACTGCTAGTCTAGAACATGATTAAAAAAAATAAAATAAAAAAAAAGAATTCAAACTGTGCCATCACTGGATTGGGAAGACGTGGAGGGATGAGGCAGACATGAAAGTTGGCCTATTTCATGGTCAGGCTGTGGGACCGCCGAGGCCTTGAATGGCAATGCATCTACTTTAATGTGACAGACAAGTCCCTAGGCAAAACCCGCAGAGTCGCGGCAGGCAAGCGGGCCCAGGTACTTGATGAGTGTGACACCTTCACCGTCCCGCTGTAGAAATGTTGCTGCCGCACGCTCCGCTGCCTCGGTTTAGAATAACACCAAATAAATTCGCCTCTCATCCCGCCTGATGACGCGTCCCTGAGAACCTGTCCTCCCCAGCACTGTTGGGATCATGAATCTCCTTGTAGCCGCTCACAGGGCTTTGCTCCGATCACTAAGCACTTGCCTTTGGGACCCACCTGCCGAGGGAAATTGTGGCCGCGCCAGTAGGCGGCTGCGACAGAATTCAGCGGCAGACACATCCTCTCATCCCGACGCTGTTTGCCCAATCAGGCAGAGACAGGCGAGTGTGTGTGGCAGGTTCAGAGCCAGCGCCTGGAGGCATCGCGCTGCCTATCCGCATGCACTCACAAATCAAGTGGCACATCTCTCCTCAACATCTCTTGCACGCACAGGTAGTGCTGCATGAGTGCTTGACCTTACCTTGTACTATTACTGTGGGCTACAAAGTGCACCATTTAGTGCAACCGTTATTCTATATTGGCCTATTAGATGCCCCAGGGTGTTCCAATGGAGTAAGAGTGCCTATGCATGTGTGCGTCTAAGCATGCTCGTGAACATGAGCTGATCTATTGCAGTTCTGGGATAAGAGGGCCCAGGAGTTCATTAGGCTGCAGCTCAGGAGAGCAGCCGCAGGGAGCTGCGCTGTAGCCAAGTGTTGCCAGGAGGCTGAGATGCGAGTCCGGTGGGGAGGGCTGCTGTTGATGTCCATGGCATGTTTGTTAACAGCCTGATTCCATCAAGCAATGTAAAAGCAGCGCAGCCAAGTGTGAGGGCTGACCCTTGGCCTCTGCCTATTTTTAACAACACAGTGTTTCAGTCAAAGGTAGACAGTTCAGTTGAGCACTTGTGGAGTGTAAATGATGCTAATATTCATGCAGTCGTACATTTGGGAGGAAAAATAACAAGAGATGCAAAGCAAAAGAGCACCAGACTCCATCTGACTATCTACAGTTACTTTTGCTTATATGCCCTTTATCTTGAGGGCGAAGATCTAAAATGCTCTTTCAGTTTTCATCTCCATACTCCCACAACCCTGGTAAATGCATCAGAGGAGAGGAATACCACAAAAATATTAAATAGTCTTAAAGAGAGACGAAAAATGAAGCTCAAGGCGTCTCATATCATGGACATTCAAGAAAAATATAGCAAAACAAAAATGTGATAAAAGACTATTTTACATGAGGTTCCAGTGAACAAATCCTTTCGCCTCCTTCCACGTCTTGTGAGAATAAAAATAATCCTGAGAACAGTTATGATTCACAGGAGGTAGATATTGCACAGACACTAGCCATATTTCATCATTTAGTACACTGCTGAAAATGACTAAAGTAGTCCAAATAACGACAGGCAGAAGACAAGCAATGTGTTTTGGGTTTCCTTCTGAACAGGGATTTGACCTTTGTCATGTCAGGCTTATATATAAAATAGAGAATTAAACAGTTTCTTCATTGCAGGGTCCTTCACGTTGGCCTGGCCATATGGACACTAGAGGAAAAAACAAAATAATGAAATGTTGTTACACAGCTATATGTGGAGTAGAACATCACTCACACCGAGAAGAAGACATGGACGTGTAAGCTTTAAAGAGTAAAACCCAGCAGAACAGGAGCAAGAGAGGACAGAACGGAACGAGATGGTCGTGGCAGGGCTGGTACCGTAAAGGACAGGGAGGGATGGGACAGGATGTGGACGAGACAGACCAGAAAAAGTGATACCAGGACACGACCGAAGTGAAGCCCTGTTTCTTAAAGTATCTTGAGGCTTTAATGTGATCATGACACCCAACATATGAATCTACCTACATTCACAGTAGCAACTAAAGCCGCAAAAAATAAAGATGGCTTACTTTCAAGTTGTAAAAGGTTAAAAGCATCTCTAAGTCTGGACACCTGTAGGATTAAGTGCAAACTATGTAGCATTGTCCCGAATACTATTTACTATAAATTTAAATTTAACTTTATAGCTTACTTTTGCTATTTTTTTTAATCTTTTATCTTATTTTATCTTATTTCGTAAATATGTTTCTGCTTGTAATATTCTGTTGCTGCTGTGACAAACAAATTTCCCCGTCTGCGGGACATTAAAGGTTTTCCGATTCTGATTCTGATTCAGATTTTTGGGGAAACCAAGCTTCAGTGAATATTATCAGGGAATATTTGAATGTCCGCGAAAAATACGCGCCATGTCCTATTTTTGACAGAGCTGCGGAACGTTGTACATAGCAAATTGAGCCAGGCAGGCCCTTTATGTGAAATATAGGAACAAAATAATTATGATCAACATCTATGATTTATGTTGTTCTTAGCTGGACTTTTAACTTTGCCTGTAGGCTACAGCATAACAGAGTAGGAAATAACAACAATAAACACAATTAAAACAGACGGAAAATGAAACTATTTAACTACATAGCCTACTTACCCATGGTAGAAGTACGAATATTAAGGATAATTGACCAGATCAACTAAATCTGCAAGTCAACAAAATAAGGCAGGCAAAATGCTCCGCTTCTAAAACGCTGACGGTGTGGTATGAAGCCGTGTGGAGGACGGAATAAAGCCGGGTCGCAGCCTAAACGAGGTGCAGCTGCGCCCCGTGATATCCAAGAAGACCAGGATCTTTTAAAAAGTCCTCCAGTTCCTTCTTTGATGTGACAGTCACTTCTCCTTCGGATGCGTCTCTGTCGTCGTCCATGAACAAGCTCTATTTCTCGCTTTTTAATAAAAAAAAATCTAAATCCCTGCAGCATACTGACTTGGACGTCGATTACTATGGCAACAGTAGAAGCTCGAAGCATTCAGGCCAGCCCTAAAGCTATGTGCTATGTTTTTGTGCATTGATCTTTAAGACAATATTGTAACAGGTAAAATTTAAAACCAGTAATTCTCTCTGTGACTAAGGAGATGCTTTTTAAATAGCTCAAATTTAACCCTACTAATAATACTAAACAAATTCATATATTAGCCTTTTATTAAATCAGTACTATCTGCTTAATTAAAAGCACAGAAGGAAAAAAAAAAGGTTTTTTTTTTTTAAGGAATAAAATGTTGGCCACATGTGGCCAGATGTTGTGCAGCCCTTGTCTGGTTTCCATCAGCTGATGTGTCATCCTCCTCCTCCTCTAAATCATGTAATGGTGTCATCGCCAAGGCAGCAATGCTGTACAGATGGTCATCTACTGGACTTTATCATTGAGCAGATCATCTAATTTGATTTGACGTTTATTTGTTAGTGCATATTTTAAGTCAACAAGCGGGAGTTTTTCTATAACTTCTTTTTAACATTATATTTGGCAATCAGCTGGCTAAAGTAACACTTGAATTTTCAGCTTCCATAACTATGCTTTTTATTTAAGCTAGTTGTGTTGCTCTGTTAAAGAGTTTCCTTTGAAATTGTCAATTTTGTTAACAGGGTTCTATTACAGGGGGGTTTATTTGACAACAGAATGAAAACATGCATGAATAAATTAAATTGCTATCATCCTTAAGAATCATCACTTCTGGACTTGCTATTTCTTAATTTGTGTTTATGGGCAACATCTGCCTTCAAATCACTTTACAATTCCTTCTCTTACTTCCAGTGAGTCATATGTATCATATAAAATGTAGCAATCCGAAAGCTCAGTGTTGAATGCACATTAAAGTACATTGTCATACTGAGTGAAATGATTTTAATGCATGCATGCTGTTGAGGAAATTAAGATGTACTTATAATACCTAATGTAATGAATGAATGAATTAGCATTTTCAGAACCCTGCACAGCTTATCTTGATAGTCATACACTTTTTTTAAAGAACATTTGTTTAAACACTCTTAGAAAACAAAGTTAACATGTAAGATGAATTAACATAAGATACTGGGTACGGAACAGAAAATAAATTAAAAGGATGGAACAGGACAAAACCAAACAGCTGAGACCAGATGAGAGACACACAACCTGGTAAATCAGAAAACAAAGAACTCACGTGTCTGCATGCGCTCCCACAGCATTTCCCTCTCTGAAGGTGGGCATACTCTGTGAACACCTTGTACCCACTGGAAGGGTCGACATACATCTGCTTCTGTGCCTGAGCATAATGAAGATATTATTATTTAATTAGTATGACATACAAACACATGTTGGTGTGTGACCCCCACATACATAACCATATACAGCGCATATACGCACCTAAACACAAAGGCACATGCAAACATAATACTGAATATGAACATATACATAGAGACAGATTGCTTCGGGTCAAGGAGACGAAGGAATGAACGACCTCTATGAACAGAAACAGATGTAAGACAATCTAATTCTTATGATGTTACAAATTAATAAGTGCTGTTCTTTTGTTTGCAATTCACTGGGTGGTAATCTGCAAAGAGGAATCAACTGGTAGCACTGTATATTTGCAGAATGCTTAAAAACACTATTTTTGAAACGATAAATATTTTATCTTGCCTGATCACTCATCTTATACTGACACACAAACACCTATTGTATGTGAAAAACACTGAACTACTCTGTCATCCCTTAGGAAGTTAGAAAATGTCATCTCTCAGTCTGTTTCAAACTGAGAGCCCACTAGTTGGTGAGCTTTGACAGGCCACAAAGGGAAAAAGGCCCCAGGCCTTTTGGTGACATGTCCTGTCATTTCACATGGCATTGCAGCGGCACATAGTAAAGCTGGCATAGCTGGGCCCCCTCTGTATTGTGCTTTTACCACCCAGGCCCTACCGCTCTCCTCAGGTCGCGGCCAACTTGCCTCAACTTCATCCACACTCAGAAGCACAATATTTACAACAGACAAGCCTCAAGGCATGAAGATGAAACCTATTCACTAGTGTCACCACCACAGAGCTCACTCTCTGTTTGATGGAAGAGCAAGTAAGGTTTGGTGAATATGATGGATCTGACAAAAACAATGGTCATCATTACTTATATGACAGGTACTTTACACCCTGACGGCCGTGGCAGAGAGGAGGATGCTGTCCAGGCTCCGGTCTATCCTGGACAATGTCTCCCACCCTCTCTACGACACACTGGCCCAGCAGAGGAGCACCTTCAGCAGAAGACTCCTCGCACCCAGATGCACCACAGAGCGCCACAGGAAATTTTTCCTGCCTGTGGTCATTAAACTATACAGCACATCCTTTGGAGAGTCTGTCACCTCCTCTCTGTAATACGGATTCAGTCAAACAATCTGTTCTTTGCACATTTTTACGGTACTTTGCACGTTATTACAGTGCTATTGATCTGTATATATTACCATTGTAATTTTGATATTTTATATATATATATATATATATATATATAAAAATATAACTATTTATATATGTAGTTATATATATTTACTGTTTTATATTTCTGTATAACGTATAATATTGTTGTTGTTTGTATAGCTAGAGTTTGAAACAAAACAATTTCCCCCTGGGATTATTAAAGTATTTCTAATTCTGATCCTGATACTGTGAATAACTGTAGTTATACCCAGTATATTATGTGCTTCTGTGTAAAATTGTAATTGTAATTAAAATTGTGTTTTTAAATACTGGAATCTTCCTCAAATACCTTCAGGCTAAGATTTGAGAGGTTTTGTTTTTGGCATCACAGATGTCCAATCTACCCACAATCTCTTTGTTCAATGATTTAGAAAATGATAAACATTACAGGTAGGGAAAGAAGAATTTTAAGACTGAAACCTTGTATCAAAGTAAAAAAAATCTCTGACCATGATGCTCACTTTAAGTAATTAAAATTACAGTACAATTTCACTCTGCAAAGAACCAACTCAACCCTGTACTGGGGACAGGATGCACCACAGCTGGCACATTATCATACTATGACTGATATCAGCTGAACTAAACAATGGTCTAATTGTTCCAGTATTATTTGTACTGATGATATTTGGCTGATTGTGGCATTAACATATACTTTGGGTTTATTTTTTCATGCAGCATGCCACTTCAAGAAATGAAAATGTAAACATGGTTTTCTTAATAACCTAATGGTAGTCACGTCTACCTTGATCCTCATAAATCATGCAATATGGGCAACATTGGTAGCTATGGTAGAGCTATGGTAGAGAAAAAATTGAATATTTGTCTTAGCTCCAAAAATAATTGCAACTGACCCTGCAGTGCGTGTAGTTAAAATACCTGTATTATATTTTTGTATTGTAGCACTAAAGTAATAACAGAATGCAACAGTATTTGTTGATACGGTTTAACTGTGCTCAGCTATAGAATGAGGCAAACAGCTCGAAACGTACATTTACTCAAATACTTACCATTTTGACCCTACTATATAAAGTACTTCTAGTCTAATATGACAACAATAATAGATAGTAACAGCTTAACATGAACACAACATAGTCTTTGTGTTAATCCAGCATTATATTCAATTTACAGTGACATAATTATTCACACTCTGTAAGGCTATTCTGCATGAGTAGCAGAGCTGCAACAATTAAACGATTAGTGGTCAACTATTCAATTATTTGGCAACTATTTTGATAATCATTTCATCAGTTTGGGTCATTTTTTAAAGAAGAAAATGTCGAAATTCTCTAATTCGAACTTCTTAAATGTGGATATTTTATGATTTCTTTCCTTCTTAATGACAGTAAACTGAGTATCTTTGAGTTGTGGACAAAACAAGATATTTGAGGACATCATTTTGGGCTTTGGGAAATACTGATTGACATACTGACCATGAAAATAATCCTTGGTTGCAAGCCAAATGGGTAGTTTACTTTTTGCTAATGATAGTCTAGTGTACTTTAACCTAAATAATATTTTGCATGATAGACCTGTGGGCTACTTGGAGTATCTTTATATTGTGGTATTGCTACTTTAAAGGAGATTATCGGAATACCTCCACAATGGCTGCATATATGCAAGTAAGTACAAAATTCTTATCTGTAAAAAAAAAAGAAACAAAAAGATAATTAATCATCCATAGATAGATAGATAGTTTATTTCGAATATGTGAAAAAAACTAAATGATCATACATTAATGGGCAGTCATAAAGAAAAGGGGGAAAAAGAACAGAGAGAAAAATAAATGTACAATAACAAAGTATAACAAAGTAAACTAACAAAATATTAATTCTGTTTACATGTCCGAAAAGGAGTGGGAAGAAGTATAAACTTATTTTATTCCACCCCTTTTTAATAAATATTACTGAAATAACACTATATATATATTTTGCCTTCTATCTATATAGTAATAATAACAATAATAACAACTTCCATTTGTCATTCTTCAATTATCCGTGTTCTATATCCAACAAAGCATAATTATATTACAAAGATATTGATCTTAATAAAATATTATATTATTCTTTATATCATTATAATATTGCATAACATGACATCATTGGATGTGGAGAGGCTCATCTTACCTCACATGCCTCTGTGTGGGCTCTATGGATGGCCATCTCCTCCTCCGTCAACTTGGTCCCCGCGTGGTGGTCTTCACCGTCACCCCCCCTGCTGCTCGTCACCACCTCGCGGAAGCCTGCAGCTCCTCTCCTGTCTGCACTGATCTGTAACACGCGTCTGCCCTTCAGGCGCTTCGAGCTTTCTTCTGAGAGCTTCGGTACTGACATTGTTACAGGTCGTTTATTACAAGGAAGGCGGAGAAGAATGAATCTGCTCACGAATGCTTTACACGGGTACTTTTGATGAAACATGCTCCTGGAAGAAGACTAGCGTTAGTCTACTGAGTTATCTGAAACGTGGTTAAACTTGAGCTACTTTGAACTACTCGCCGGAATATCGAACAGATATCAGATAAAACCGACAGACCTATTAACTAAATACACTAACGACTGGTGGTGCTACATGTTCACTTGTTGCCTCCTCCACTGAGTTTTGTTTTGCCTGCACAAAGATGTGTTGTATCTACTTCCTGCTTCGCCTCGTCACACTGGTGACATGTGACCGTGTCGTCACACTGGTTCACTGCTGTTTCAGTGCAGCGCCCAAGAGGCTCGGTAGGTTACACTACACTACACTACTCTACACTACACTACACTACACACACGAAGATAACGAAAAATAACTTTTAATCAAGTAAAAGTACAAAAGTACACACTATTGTGTTGCAATACTTTGCTACAAGTAAAAGTCCTGCATTTTGGAGTCATTTGCTATCAGATTATAATTACTGACGCATTATTGTGCTCATCGAGGATCGGTCTTATCGTAGCCTTTATGTCATCATTTATTTGATATATTTAGTGTAATAAATCTCAATTAGTAATGTTGTAAAGTTGTCATGAAGTGTAGTAAATTGTACAAAATTCTGAGATGTAGTGGAGTAGAAGTATAAAGTTGCAGAAAATAAGTCAGGTTATGCACACGTACCCCAAATACAAGCACTTGGTAACTACTGTCGAAAGTATGTACTGATTAAATGTACTCCGTTACTTTCCACCACTGTGCTAGTTATCCAGCCATGCAAAAAGTGTTTGTTTCATTTGAATGAAGAAATAACATGAAAAGGTTTATGACATACAGTGTGTTTGCTTTAAAGTTGAACAGAACAGAGACAAAAACAAAAAAACAACAACACGAATCCCACCATCCCTCCCAACAACCCATGCCACACACGTCACAATAACCAACCAAGCAACCAAACAGCATGTAACATAAGTAGATAGGTAAAGTAAAAAAAACAAAAACAACTAAAACTAACAGCAAAAGTAAAATAATTCAAGAAGGAGGAAAACAAAAACAAGAAAAGAAAAAAGGAAGGGGAGGGGTAATATACGTGCCTCTGACCATGATTTACATGATGTATGCCATTTCAACATTTATATAATTGTAGCCCAACTATGGCTAAATGGAGCTGAAGCAGGTAAAGCGACAGGGTACTATCCCTATAAAGTCCTAGCTTTGCTCTCCTTAGCTGTAATGACACTGCCGCACAAACAGACACCTTCCCTTAATATTAAAGTGGTATAGGAACTTGGACAAAGCACTGCAAGGTTGATGAGTGGACATTAATGAGTCCTTTCAAGGTTATCCACCGCTGTAAGCCACCTCTGATGATGTGTCCACAACAGAATTCTGGGTAATGAAACCTGACAAGTGTCTTTTGACTGACACTGTGGGGTCAATTTACCCTAAGACAAATTACACATCACTACTATCATCACTGTTTATCTATATATGCTTACTCTAAGAAACAGTGCACACACGGACAGTGCTAGATGTGTAAAATAAATTTCCTAAAAAGAAACAGAGCAAAAACAACCTGAAAATGTCAGATATGTTGTCTTAAATGAATATAATCTGGGACTGTTTACTGTTCACAGTTCTCTGAAATGTGAAACATCATTAGATCCCAGTGCCAAAGACTCTTAAGCTCTTTATGTATGTCTCTTTGTGTCATATTGTGTTTTTTTTTTTTTTTACGTTAAGGCAGCAGCCCTGCCATTATCATTTCATACGGATGCCTGGAACAGCATGCCCCAGTCTGCTGCCACTTAATTACCTTCCAGTCCGCCTGAAGAAATTTGGCTCTGATCCAGGCAGACTCTCTGGATAGGAGAGAGCAGTATAGTAAATCTTTGCCATTGGTTTCAATTTACCATGGGACAAATATTGCATAAACATGCAACAAATATAAGGAAAGTCCACCCTAAATCAGGATTTGGCATGGCATGGCACTGCATGTCAGTAGTTTATAAGAAGACATCCCTAAAAAATACAATTATTTCACTTAAAAGGGGACTTGAGAGCACCATGATACTAACTGATTATGTCATCAGATGTCTCTTTAGGGAGCTGGTACAATGGATTTGTTACTGACCCTGTCTACTCCGGTTGAGATATTACAAAGTTTTGATTCAATGAAGGTTTACAGCTGTCAATCAGGACATTTACCCATTAAACAACAAGTTGCCTAATTTAAATCCACAAATGAAATCCCTGAGGTGTATAAAACTATGGAAATCATTTTTATTTTGGGGTGGATTTCCCCTTTAAGAGGCCAGCGAGTCAGCTGATTCATGAGCGATGTGTTTAATGTGGAGTCCTGAAGCAGATTTTAATAGTCATGTTTAGTACATGCTGATTATTTAAATGGTTTGTGTGTAGGACACATGAAGTTTTTTCATTATCTAAAAGCTTACGTAACTGAGTTATGTATTGCAACTTCAGCATTTATTTCATGCTTGGACTTCTGTCGCTAAACATGGTTACTGTAAGTAGCATTTACACATGGCACACTATAATTATGCAGGATAAAATCAAGTAATGATGCCAGTCTTCACCAGTCTTCCTGGTCCACCACAGTCTGATCTGTTTACTGCTGAGTAGCTCCACTGAAGTGGTTGGGGGTTAAGGGCTTCTGCACTTCAGTGGTGGTAATCAGGGCTGGGCAACTTTTTCACTTTCCCTACACAGATCGAGCCGACAGCCATCTAGTCATAAACTCCTGTCTGGAACCTTTTGGACTCTCTAAAGTACAACTTATGCTGGTTGAGAAATGTGAGGGCAAAAGCCTGTTTCTTAAGCTCTATGCTTGTTTTTTTATGCGAGTGACCCATGTTTGATAAACTGTGGTCATGGCTGGTTTAACCTGTTCATCTAAATTTGCTCTTGGGCTCTGAATGACCCCCAAACCCAAATACTGCCCTCTGTGCATTCAGTGTGTGTGACCTATGACCTCACAGCAGACAACACATGGCAGCTTCACTATTTGCTGAAAGGCAAAGTACTCATCATGTGCTGGAATAATACAGTACTACCAGGTTGTCTGCGTTTCAGTTTGTGGTAATTCGATTAAGCAGGAGCATGCTGCCAACATCTCACTCCACAATGCAATATTAAAATAACTGACGTCTGAACATTATATTTTGCCACAGGGGTCCTCTACAAGAGAGTGATGATGTGATATTTATATATTTATATGTATATATTTATATGGTACTTTAAGGGAGCAAATTCCCTCACGTATTTGCATTCAATCGCACTTTCCCCAATCTAGATACCTTACTGTGAATCAGAGTCGCTTGCTTTGTCCCGCCTTAAACTGGTGAATAGATTTCAGCAGTATTGATATATTACATATTCCCTCACTGTACTCATTTCTGTCAATATAAAGGCCTGGTTAAGACAACGGTTCCCAATGGACCACATGGCAAAGTTATCTCAGCTGTATGGAAAGTCAGCATAGCTGCCTGCAGCCACAGAAAAACGAGCAAGCCCTGGCCCGACAACTCTGCAAGATGCAGTCAGGAAACTTTCTTTGTGGTCCAAGCATGGTGCAACAGAAGTAGAGGGGTAGAAAGTAGGGAAGGGGCCTTTACACCACAACTTTACACCCCGGCCCGATTTGGCGTTGCAGCTGGTTCGATCCCATCACAAGAAGGCCCATAGTCAATTACTTATTGATTAATTATTAACATTAGTATTAATAATGCAGCACTCAGGTGTGGGTTTAAGAGAGACTATACTTACAAATAAAGGCATAAAAAAAAAAAAAAAAAAAAATGTTGCTGGATATCTTCTGAATGTATAAATAGGAGACTTCATAAGATCATATGTGGAATTATGATGTGTTCACAGGTTGTTCGTCTCTAATAATAATAATAATAATAATCTAATAATACTGTAATACTCCAATTTTAGAAGTCCTCACAAGGACCCCTGGTGTTCCCAGGACCCAACTTTGGGAGCCCCTGCTGAAGGCTACTGTTGCCACAATTACTGAACTAATCATTTTTTTTTGTTATTATCAGAAGGATGAATCACACGGCTCAGGTCGGCTGCGTGTATCCTGCTTGTTACTCGTTTCTAAGTGGAAGAGAGATGCTGCTTGCAGGCACAAGAAACAGCAGCAGCAGCAGCAGCAAAGTGCTCGTCTGACGCGCTGACGTCACCAAATCTTTGACAGCACTTCCTGGAGTGGTGTTTGTTGTGGGAAATAAACGCCGCGGTGGTGCTGAACCGGGGATTCAAGGCTACATTAAACGGCAGTAGGACGGCACAAAGTACTACACCATCCCACCTCCAAGCATGCGGTCGCGGCTGCTTTCGACCGGTGTCAGATAAAGCAGAAGACGTGACGGTTGAGTCTGGGAGGAAGGACGAGCTGGAGATATTCTCGGACAGCCAGAGCAGAGCCGCCGACAGCACGGAGTTGTCGCGATGTTGTAGCTAAACCATGGACAGCAGAATAAAGTAAGAGCCCTCGAGTTTTGTGTTTTTATTCCCCTATCCTCTCTGTCTTCTTCTTGATGTAAAAGTGTCGAGCTAACGGCTAATGTGTCGCCCCCGGGGACGTAACGGTATCTCGGAGCTGATACGGAGGAATGCTTGGCCGTAATGTGAGCCATCCCTCCAGCAGTGGATTTAACCGCCAGGCCAGCTGGCTCCACGGCATTTGGGTCAGTCTGTTGCTCTGTCTGCTAGCTGACCACCAATTAGCAGCTCCGCTAGCCAAGCAGACAGCGTCAAGTAGGTTATGTATGCGGACACGACACTGAGCGAGCGTGTCCTGTGACCCAAGTCTGTCCAGATAGGTTCATGTCAGAGATAAGAAAACTTCTCATTCTTCCATTAAGCACCACCAGCTTTAGATAACACCCTGTTATTGACATTGTCGTCTATTGACACTGTGACTCACGTAAAGTAGGGCAGGTCCACTATATGATGTATTCATATTATACTAATGTGATGGAATTCAACACATTTGCTCTCTGTGTTAATGCTGAATACACACTTGTTGCCCATGATTGTGTGTGATAACAGCTGCCCCTTATCTCCCCCGAGTAAACACTGATTTGCTCTTCACAGGGAGTATCCTGAAAGAACATTTGATCTGGTTGTACAGGTGGCATGTCCAACATCTGAAAATGAGGGTATGTGATGTCATTATTTTCATTCATATTGTGCTGTCAGACTGTACGCTGCTTGGTGTGTAGACAAGCAAAAAAAAACCCTGACGTTTCAGAGCATTCAAATAACATGCATAATTAATAGAGGTAAAGTTGAAAAGCTGAATTAGTCAATCCATTGATTATTTCCACAATCAACAAAGTCATTCTTTCAAACCAAACGTGCCCCAAATGCACCGATTCCATCAGTGTTTCAATGTAATTGAAATATCTTTGGGTTCAGACTTGGAGATATAACCTTGAGCTCCATGAAAGTTTAATGGGCATTTCTCACATTTTCTGACATTTATAGACCAAAAACACTTATTTATTAATATAAAAAGTAATTGGCAGATTAATCAATAAAGAAGTTGCATTCATTTTAAATGATTGTTACATCGATCAGTTCTGATATGATTAGTTGGCTGGCATAACATGAATCGTAAAGCAATTTTTAATAACATTTTCATATATATATATATATTTTTTTTTTTTTTTGTCAAGCAAGAATGGCAAACATTCTGGGTTTCCAGCATCTCATGTGTGTGGATTTCTTCTCTTTTTATATTTCTGTCTGGGTTTTGGGGCAAAACATGACATGTGAAGATGTGACCTTGTGCTCTGGGAAATTTTGATGGACATTTTTCTCAAATATATTATCAAACAATTATTTGAATAATAATGATAATTTTAAAAAAAAGGCAACAATAGTGTTAAAAAGATGTTTGCACAGATTTGAGTGAGCGAAAGTTTTATAGTCCATAGCTCCATCATCTCAGCTAAGTCTGATAGTGGGAGAGCAGTGTTTTTTCTTTACTTTGAAGCCATGTGTTTGTAAAAATGACTGTTTGTAGTGTAACTACAGTAATTGTGGGGCTGTACAGCAAACAGGTCATTTTATGTCGGCAGCAGTGTTTGCACAGTAAGTCAGACATTGAATGTCACAGAACTACACTGCATGACTCCTCCAGTGTTGCACAATGAGAGCAATCATTATATCTGTGGTGTTATCATGTGTGCTCCAGATATTATACAGTCAAAACCCTAAGGACTAGAGACGGTCAGCTGTAAAACTGTCAGAGATGTTAGCTGCCTAAAGATCTTTATTAGTGGTATGCATTCTTCGTTTATTTGACTGAGTTTTCTAGTCTGCATTATTCATTTATTAAGCCTGACCAGTTAACTAGTGCATTTCTCTTGTAACTGTGACCTCACAGAGATTGTTTTAGAAAGATCACGCTTGGGTCAGCAAGCTGCATTAACCATTCAGCTGCTGTTTGCAGTGGTCAAACATTCCAGCAGTGGTGGCGGCTGGGGCAAAGTGCTCAGACTAGTCAGGGAAATGAATGTGGTCAATATAGGACAACACCATATTCTACATTTTTATCAATATGGGAAATAAAATATACTATATTTCACATCAATATCCAGTATCACCCATAGGTCAAATACCATGTAAAAACATTTTCACTGCACATTACACCAGCTGTCTTATTTTGCCCACTCAGTTTTGACGTTAAAGAGGTGTTATGTGGACGGTTCAGTTGTGCAGCTGCTGAGCTGACCAGAGGAGACTGGAAGTTGTCCTTGGATCTAGATCTGATATTGGATTTTAAACCAAACTCATAAACCACCAGCCTGCACTGTAATAACTGACTTCCCCCATGTATGATCCAGGGTCAGACTCATATCCGGACTCCTGCTCCCTGGAGCACGGCTACAGAGCAACGTTTGCAAACCCCTCAGGTCAAACTGAGCATACACATTCTGCTCAGTCATTTGGCTGAAGTGCTCTCTCTCCCCCCTGTGCTGAGTCCCGATTGGATATATGAATTTCCCGTTTGAGGCTGTTGTTATGTATACTGTCTGCCAGCAGAGGCTTAGGGCTTTGGTGGGTTTTTAAAGGAGTAGTTTCTGAAAACCATTTGAGGAATGAATCACATCTCTCTGAATTTGATCAATTTCCTTTTTTTTTTTTTTTTTTACTTGACTGTAGCTGCCATCTGTGTGAAATTAAATGGTGTGCTTCTTGAATGCTGAGCGCTGCTATTATTTTACTAGGCCAGAATGGAGCGATTGTGTGTAAATATTCTATGTGTACACATGCATTAAGCCCTAAAATGTCACTTGTCTTATAAAATTGTATGCCTTTGCCTCAGTGCAGTGATGCTTACTTTTATTATGAGCTGAAAGGGTTAATGCTATGAGTCATAACTGAAGAGCTTTGGCCAGCTATGAAACCGCCACAGTCACTTGCCACAAACTAGAACTGTTTCTCCTACAGTCAAACATTAGGTACTTTGCCAAAAAGCACCACTTCACATTCACACCTTATCTTCCCACTAACAGGCAAACAAACAATAGTGCAACCATGACAGACTATAATTAAATTGTCATAGCAACATGGTGTAGAGCATTTAGAGAAGTGGTAGAAGGTTTCAGCTTGCTCATATTTCTCATTACTCCTCCTCACAGTCGAGGGAATACAAGTTTAATTTTAGATTGATTGTGGCTACATTTTCAGTTGTTTACTCCTTCTGTCAGTAATCCAGTTTGTAATACCATGCTTTAACATGACAGAAAAGGTGTCCCCTTTGAGTGATAGGGTAACTTGGTGTGTGCAGGGTTTTGCTGATGATTAACCTGGTCTGCCATTTTTTACCACATCCTGATCGTGTAGGTGTGGAACTGAGACAGCATGACATGATACCATTGTAGTGTAGAAGGTAGTCCCTTTTGTTAGTAGTCATGAACAACCTGCAGAGAAACCTGTATTGTGGTCAGGTGAATATAGCGTTTCTCTTTATAGATCATAGTCTGTACGCCTGTCCTTTAATTTCCTGTCTTAAGTGGGTTTCACACCTTGTGTAGTCAGCAATATGTGTTCAGACAACACCCACGTGTGTGCAGACAGGCCTGCAAAAAGCCTTAGTTTTTATTAAGTTGTTTCACAGTGACCTTTTTAAACCGATGGTCTCAGAATAGAGTGACAGAATAGATTACTCGCTCATTATAAAGTAATGTAAGTTGGCATAGAAACTGTGCAAAGCTCCACAACTTAATTTTTCTCTTATGTGACAGGCTCTCTTAAGCCCATACCTGAGTGCTGACGTATTAATACTAATGTTAATAATTAATCAATAAGAAATTAATCAGAGACTGTCCTGTGATGGGATCAAACCAGGCCGGGATCTAAAGTGGTAGTGTAAAGGCCCCTTTCCTACTCTCTACCCCTCGACTTCCATTGCACCATGTTTGGACCACATAGAAAGTTTTGTGACTGCATCTTGCAGAGTTATCGGGCCAGGGCTTGCTCGGATTTCAGTGACTGCAGGCAGCTATGCTGACTTTCCATACAGCTGAGACAACTGTGTCATGTGCATCGTTAGGAACCGAATCTGAACCAGGTCTGCAGCGATGGTGCTACCTTGATGACTTGTTTGTTTTACTTGACCCTTAATCCAACCAGTTCACTGTGGCTGTTTTTCTCCTTTACCCTTGTAAATATGTTTTGCAAGTTGAGTTATACTTAGGAGAACATAATCCATTGCTGGAGCAGGGTGGGACACCCCTGATGTAGATCATGCAAATGTCTATTTTATATAGGTGTTTGTAAGGTACAGGCATTTCTGTTGTTTAAAGAATGGCTTATGGCCAAAATACATGGGGCATGGTCACAGCGCATCCATTATATTCAACTGAAGCTACTGCATTGTCCACAGAAACCACTTGGCTGTCTATTTTGTTTCCTCTACGTGTTAAAACCAACATAGAACTCTGTAAGAAACATGTCGAATCTGTTTAAAAATGATTCAAATAATTACCTCATTGTACCAGAGTCAATGCAAGGCAGCAGAGCAACCATGTTGTTGGTGTTTATACATTTCACATTAGAATAAATCACTCACATCTACTGTATGTGTATTATCACTTGGCAAAACTCTTTGTATGTTTAGCAGGTAAAAACCCTACATGACGAGTCATGTCTATGGCCACATGTTATTCTGCAGTCAGGCCTTGTTTACGCTCCCTGCAAATAATGCCCTTCATGGCCTCCAGAACAATACACAAGTCGTGCAGAATGATAACATTTAATTGTTTCCATATCGAGTGGCAGTTTTAAATAACAACCTTTTATAAATTGATCTTTAACTTATTCAGATATTTATGATGGTCTTTCTGCAAAAAAGCCAATGTCATGTCAAAGGCATATCATTTTGTGTTTTATAATCCATAATCATTATAATGGTGGGCAATTGATTTCAAATTCCCTCTGGAATTTTAGACCTTCAGTAGCGCTATGGAGCTGTTTTTCTTTGAGTGGGTTTAGCAGTTTTGTTTTCCATGCACACACACGGGTGATGTGATACGCAGTCCTACCAGTTGTGTCGCAGTATGCCACTGATCAACAGGTGCTGGTTACATGCCTATATACTGTATGCTGCAATGTTCCAGCAGAAGCAGGGAATAAGAAGATTGTGATCAAGTAAACATGTAAACAGTGCTGGATTTAAAATACTTCAAGAATCTGCTTTGAAAATTTAAGAGGAAAGAAATGCAGTTGACATGTTTCTGAAGCCTCTAGGATACATGTTTTGGTGAGTAGGCCTAACTGATTGCAATCTTGTTTACAAGAAAACTCCACAGGGCACCTTTAAGGAAGTTGTTTAAAATCTGCAACCCTTGTAACTAAGCATTGTTAAAGACAGTCAAGCGGTAAAGTTGTCAATTCAGCACATTTACACTTGAAAAAACCTGGTCAAATCTAAAATCAATTCCAGTAAAATAAACTATCTTTATCTTGTTGTACGTGACATTTGAACCCAAACATTAAGTCTGATTCACAGACATCCAGATCCAGTTTTTGTCTTACTGTGGTCAAAAAGAATACTATTTGTCAGTGCAAAGCTAAAATCATGTAATTTAGCATAATTAACTCTTTCAGTGTTTGTTCCAATTGGACAAAGTCCCAATTATTACTCCCATGGGTGGGTTTGATTTTCCCGTCTTTTGTTAAACACTAAACAACATAATAACATAACATCAGTGGTGTAGGTAAGAACAGAAAAGTCCATTGTCTTCCAGATTTGATTGTGATACAGTAATACAGAGATTTGATGAGAGCATCAACATTCCTCGACATTGTTGATGGGAGAAAAAACAAGAAAATAAAGCTCACAGCTACAATAGTGGCAGTGTTCATGTCTGGACTTGGCCCCACACTTCTAACCATAGATGTGTGGAGAGATGACAGACACTGGCCCTTTTTCCTCATGCAAGTCCATGGAGACCTGGCCTCCCTGTTCAGCCCAAGCTCAGTTCCGCTTAGCTCTGTTGGCTCAGAGCTCTGTGGATGCTCAGGCTGTGAGCGAGTGTTGCCTGAGAGCGTGACTGGCATGCTAGCTACTAGCGGCCCTGGCTACATAAAGCCATATTGATGAGCTTCCAAGATGCTGCCAAAGCTAGCAGATGACGCTAATGCTGCCAAGGCAGTAGGTGGGGACAGATGCTACCTGTCCTCGCCCGCTCTTTCCAGCCAGATTGTTCCCAGTAACAAAGCAATAAACTTAATAGACCAGCGTAGCAATTTTACGGCAACATTTATGCTGCAATTAGGGGAAGGATTTACTGGTTTATTTTTATTTTTTTAATTTAAATCTCAATGAGGGAAGTTTGGTGAGCACTGATGCCTTACAGGACTACGGTTTTGGGTTTAAAGCTGGGTCTGCTTCTTCTGTGTGTGTTGCTTTGTGTGCTCTTTGTATGTACACTAAAGTTTCACTTTTCAAGCATGCAGGTCAGATGAATTGGAAACTTTAAATTGTCTGAATGATTGTGAATGTTTTTTCATGCCATATGATAGACTGACATTCTGTTCAACATATGACACCCTCACTTAAGAGGATGGATGAAATCACTTGCTGTTTGCTGTTTCCACCTCATGGTTGTGCCTTTCAGTTGTTTATCATTGAACTCGTGTATTTTTTGTCTGAAATAAGTGGCTTGTTTATTGTCTGCTTCAGTATCTTAAGATAGATTCTTACTAGTATTAAAATGAAAGGTTACAATATGAGTGCACATGCATAAATTTGGGGACCACAAAGCGTTAGTATACTAGACACATTTTGATTCACGTGGCCTTATAGCTTCACTTTGTCCAACTATGAAAAGTTACTTTTGTTCTGTATCCTTAGAACATTTTTCGCTGAGACCCGGAGGTCTCACAGTGTCACCTACTGTTTGCTAGTTAGTTATCAATCTGCTTCCTTCTCTGCTGTAGCCCCCTCAAGCAGCACTGTGATGTTACTTTTTTTTTTCTTTGGCTTTCACCCCTTCCCATTTTCACCCATCATATTCCTAGAGCAAAACTCCTGTGTAGTAGAACTTTTAGAAAAGGTTGAACGTTGACATTCTGCAAAATGTCAGAATTGCTCCTTGACCCAAGCTTTGTCGTTTCTGCAGTCTGATTGGCTTCCGGCTGCGTGTTGAGTTCATGGAGGGCTCACACTCAGACGGGAGGCCATTGGAGTACTAACAGATGCCATGGCAGCAAGGAGGGTGTTGATTGGTCATTAGAGAGGCCACACTCCTCCACTCACACTCCTGAAAGGACCCGGGGTCTCACACTTTGTTTATCTCACAACCCTTCTGCCTTTCTCTTTCGTCTCACCCGTATGACTTTGCTAAATTGGCTCTTTTACACAGAATCAGATATCATCCATGTCTTTGTTGTCTTTTATCGGTTTCCTCTGAAGTGAATTGAGGAAATCTTTTAACTTCCCTGTTATGGTATGGTAATGACCACAGTGTAAGGGAACTTTGATCCCAACTTTGAATCCCCTCCCACTCGATGTCCTCTGAGTGTCTATTGGACACACAGTCCAACTTTTAGCAGCCTAACCTCTTTTTTTTGTCCGCATTGAGGCTGGCGGTGGGTGGATGTTTAAAGTAGTTTGTTTGTGTGCCCTTTTTCTTTTGTGAACACTCTTAATGACATGACATACTGAGAAATTAGACATTTAATAAGCAAGTTTGTAAAGCTGCATCACCCGATTGGAGATCAGAACCACATTCAATTGCATCAGAAACAGGCCCCCAGGAAATACGCCAGGCTTTGAGGCTAAACAGTGGAATTACAACTTCTGTGTCTGTCACTTGATGCCATTGGGCCCAAAAGATTAACCTGACTCTTGCCAGATGAATTTTGTTCCACCTTGCTTCACTCATCCACTCATCCTTCAATCACTCGCATCGAAACCAACCAAAGAAGGGCGAAAACATCATTTTCACCAACAAAAGTCTTCAGAGACGTTCTCTGATGTTCTTTTGAAGAAAAAATATTCGCTAGATTAGATAACACTAGGGGTGGAACGGTTCACAAAATCCACTGTTCGGTTCATATCACGGTTTTGGGGTCACGGTTTTTCGGTTCGGTTCGGTGTTTTTTTCTGTTTCTTTTAGATTCTAAAAACACCATGTATCAAATCTAAAGCCTGATAATTAAAAAAAAATGTAATCAGATATTCTTAAGGACTTGTCATGCAATCATGCAAAAACTGAAATAAGCAGGCAGCTTGCTTAGGGATTACTCTAACAATCTGAAATGAAAGTGAAGTGAGATTTTGAAACAGTAGGAGAGACATTGCTGCATTTACACGTTCATATATTTAGTTGGCAAAAAGGTAAACATTGTTTGCCTTCTAGGTAAGAATATAAACACTTTTACATTATCAAATCTTAGAAAAAACTACATTTATCTGATTACTTCAGTTACTAGTTACTTTACCAGGCTGACAAGCACATATGAAACATTATTTAATTCATCAAAAACTGGACTGACACAAATGAACATAAATGCAGAGTAGCATGATTTTTCTGAAAATGCCTTTAAACTTATCCTCTTTCCACTCAGATATGGCTGCAGAGTAAACACAGGCTTCACAGAGACAGAAACAAAAACTTATCTGGTGAAGTGACGGTTTTCTGTGTCAACTTTTCTTTTTTTCAGAGTAGAAAGAGACGTTGATGTGACGATTTAACCACGGATTTGACCAGACAGAAACAACAAACGAGCTGTTGCCAAGAGGATTCAGAAGAGCGTAGCGGGAGCGTGTGTAGCGGGAGTATGCGTAGCATTGTAGCCGTGTGCCTACAGGGCCGGGATTAGACGCGCTCAGACGTAGCGCTGAGGCGGATACTAGAGAGGACAGCGAACGGTACACACGTGTACCGAACCGTGACATGCGTACCGAACAGGACGGATTTTTTCGGTAAACCGTTCCACCCCTAGATAACGCGGATGAAATAGTAGCATCAATGTTGACGCCTGCTTCCTTGATGCAAGCCGCCATTGTTGTCTGAAACAGTCGCTTCTCCTCTACGTCACATCTATAAGAATCCCACCCGGCGGTTCTGATTGGCTAAAACATTTTTTAGTGGTCCCTGAATCCCTCTTCTATCGAGCGATCCCAGATGAATGAGTGGAGTTTGGCGGAGGCAAGCCGGAACGAAATTCATCTGGCGAGAGTCAGGTTACCAAAAGAAGAGTTTCCCCATAGACTTGTATTGGGAAATAGATGTCTGTAAATCAGTGGATGGTACCCTTTTTTTTTTTGTACTCAAATTGACTAATTTACTAAATATTGGAAAGTCTAGAGGAGTCGCACAATTAAATAATTTAATCTCTATTCATTTTAGCCGTAGCGCTGAACAGGAAGTAACTCGCTCTGTCTCTAGTGCACCTGTTCTATGGGCCCAACAGTGTGCAGACGGTGCTGATCGTCCAGGTAGTTTTTAGCGGCGAACTTTTTTGGCTCTGTGCTGCACTGAACAACTTTCATAGGAATGAACATCTCAATCGCTGTATCCATTTCTCTTTATACATCCATGACAAGAACGGCTCAGGCTAAAAATGGAAATTGCTGTAATTTAATGTGTCTTTGACTTGAATAAGTAACAGGAACGTGTGGGTGCTGTTGCATTCCTGAAAGAAAAGCAAAGTGTGTCATTAAGAGTCAAAACCTGGATCTGTGACATTGATAGTACATTTGAAATTGGGTTGTTCACAAATCAAGACTAGGCATTTTGATTTGATTAGTGATGAGAAGGTGGATTGCTTGATGCTTTTTATGTTTTTCGTCACGTTTTTTCCTGTGTACTACGTAGCCATACCACCATACCATAACACTTTTTTGTATTTCTTGTTTTGGTTACCCAGATGACAGAGTTGGCCAGCTGGCGTTGCTTCTGCTTTTCTCAGTGCTCTACAACCTTGTTCTTTTATTTGTGTCTGGAGTCATTCGTAGCTCCCTGCTCGCAGTCACTCATCCATTCAGTATCTGTGTGGTGGCCTGCTGCTTACTGGGTTTACTTCCAGCTCTTTTCTTATTTAAAAGAGATGGAAGTGTTGTCCTCACATTTCACCCAGCCTGCTCTATTTCAGATTATATGGTTAAACTCAGAATAAAAATATATAAGTCAGCATTGTTTGAGTTACCTCGGACACAGAGTTTATAGACACATGTGAGATGTCACCCAGGGAAATTCAATTCCAGTCCAGAAGCTATAACCTACAAATATTACAAAGCATTTTTCTGATTTTAATGCTGGAGAATTCTGCATTGCCTGAAAAAAGTAATACAATGTTTGCACTTGTTAATCTGGTTTTGTTCATAGTTCATAGAGGGCTCTGTTTGTGTGTCATCGCTATTCCCGGTTCATTCGTTCTGTCTAGGAACAGCTGCCTTTTTTCATGCATACACAGTTTACTCACACTTCGTATGTCCTGTCTGTACTTGTTCTTTCTCTTGCATGGCAACTTTTTTTCTTTGTGATCACACATTGTTTGCACAGTCACAAACAAGGCACAATCCTTCTTGCGCCCCTTTCTGATTATCACTTGTTATGACAGGGACAGACGGGCCCTACAGGGAGAATGGAAAGAGGGAACAAGTCATTGGGACTTTTCAGGTGGTGCCATATGACCTTGCTACATTCATGTTCTGGCAAACACACACACGCACACACATGCATCCACCACTAGCAGGACAGTGGTGAGTGGACTTCTCTGTTGTTTCTTCAGAGTATTTTTGGCCAGAGCATGAAGAACTGGGGCATAATGAGACCGGGTAGGGTAGGGAGGGAGATGGGGGGAGAGAGGATGAAGGGGGGAGGTGGATATGCTGATGGCAGTAGTCTATAAACTGAGAGGTGAGGTACTGAGGGGGTTGCTGGCTGAGCTTTCCCACTCACTGACACAGTACTGAAACTCCAGGGGCAAACTGTGTGTTATAGCAGGTACGTGTTTAAGTGAATAGTGTGTGTTGTGCATGCATGACTGTGTATGCATGCGCACGGATGTGTGCGAGTGTGCATGAGAAAGAGACACAGAGGCTGTGAGAGCTGCAGGAGGCTCATCTGAATTCACTAATGCTGCCAGACTGGGAGAACATGGAAAGACTTCTAGGCACTGACGCTCTCAGGCTATTTTTAGACTTCCCCTTTCCACGGCAAAAAAGTGGGGAAAAGTAGGGACCTGATCAATGATTCAAAATGAGATGATTTTGATGAACGCAGAAGAGTTTCATCACATCACCCCCACTTGCAGCCTCCCAGCATTGTCGTTGGTGGCTTGTTTTTTGTTTGCGTGTGTCTGTGCATGTGCTATGCATCTTTGCGTGATGGCAGATGAATTTATTCCCTTGTGACCACTCGTAAGTTATGCTCCAGAGAGCTGTGGGAATTTTCTGTTTTTTAAAAATAAAAAGCATGAAGCAAAGGCTAGGATAATGTCCAGCTGAATTTGAAGCTAAGTTCTTCTTCACGTGTATCATGTCAAAGGATGACAATAGACAGCCAAGAGTATACATGCTCAGCAAAGCAGATGGCACAAGCATGTACAACCAAACACACACACAAAACACACACACACACACATATGGACATACCCCCACAAACACACACAAGTGCTGTGAGTCAAAGAACAATGATTGGCTGGTTCTTATGCATGTAATACCAATGTGGCCTAGTTTAGCCCACAAATGAACAGGATTAGTGCAGCTCCTGCTTTAATATAGCTTTAGTGATGTTAATCTGTCCCTAATCTGGCAAATTGGATTTCATCAAAAAAAGCTTTGCTCAAAAATATATTGACTTTTGTGACTGCCATATTGAACAGATTTTTGTAACGACAGGATTTGGCTGACTCACGTCTCATGACTACATCAACCTGCCCACTTCTCTCGCTGTATGCAGTAGGAATAATAGTCAATAATACCAGAGGCTCATAAAGTCTCACATAGAAATGTTTTACCTGTGAGTGTTTTTGATTTAGAATTGTGTAAGCGTCACAATTTTAAAATTAAAAAATAAAAGCCCAAACTGAGCTTTCATTTTCAATTAACAAAAATCCAAAGTGCTATCAACGAGTGTTCCAGTATGTGTTTTTCTTTCTTTCTCACCACCACCTACTTCTGCACGTCTGACGAAAACACAAACACTAACAGCTGCACTCCCCCAGACACCATTGCCACTGCTCGAGTCGGAGATGACGGAAAAACAACAAACCTGTTAAATCCTCCTGCTTCCCTGTCACAAAATGTTTCTGAGACTTGCGGTTCAAAAGTTACAGGCCAAAATGTAGAGTTTGTCGTTATAGCATTATAGAAAAAATGCACCAAATTCGACAAAAAGAACCCACAAAGTGTGAAATAGATCAGATAAACACACACACACACACACACATACACGCACACACACGCACACGCACAAGCACACGCACAAGCAGATTTGTTGGTTTATAGTTAGAAGAAGCAGATAAAGGCAGAGATTGTAACAAAGGATGAAGTCTCAGGTTGTATTGTGGTCTTACTGCTGCCATGTAGATTGATGTTAAATGATCGAAAAGATGAATGATGAAAGAGGCAGAAATGTATTTTCCTCGGCAATTAAGGAAATCAACCTACTTATTGACATGATATGAGTAGTGGTATCCTGACGTCTAGACTGTTGTCCTTTAGACCTTAATATTTGCGGCCAAGGCCAAACCCAAATCAAGCGAACTAGTTGTACAGGCTTACTGTCTGTGCTGTCATTTCAGCTTCTAGCCCCACTATTTACATGTCAACAGCTATGACCTGAGGCTATGTCTCTCCATTCTACGTTGCCTAACACCACACAATTACTGTGAAGATGATGGCGTTTACATGTATGTAGTAACCCTACTGGCCCTTAATTTGGGTTCTGGCCTATTTTTCAAGACAGAAAATATAGGTCAATTTTGATGTCTTCACAAATGTCTGCGACCATTTATCATTACAAATCATGTAATTCATCCACAAGGTCTTTGTTTTCATATAACACACACACACACACACACACACACACACACACACACACACACACACACACACACACACACACACACACACACACACGCATCCCTCACCTCCCAGACTTAACGTTGACGCCACATTGAGGAAATATACGTTGAGTATACTGTATTTCCTCAATGTTGAATCATTTCACATTGATTATCTCACTCCATTGACGATTAGGCTAGGTGTTGGAGCCATTGTTTTTGTTTGTTAGTATGTTTAATATATCACTTAAATAAGCAGGGTGAATTTGGTTTGGTTACTTGAGTTACTTGTTTGCTTAATTTGTTTCTTTTTTTTGAAGACACAATTTGCTTTGATGGGCTTGGGCTGCCATAGTTGGTCTGATGAGCGCACCTTAGGAGTGAAATCACAGGTGAATAAGTCTGACGCGAAGCAGCACAGTTTTATGACCGCTCAGTGATCGCTTTGTGTGGTGTTTAACTTATATTCTGACTTTTGTTTACCAATGCTGAAATAAAGACTGCAAAGTTGACTCGCGATCTCGGCTTAAATGTTGACGAGCGTGTCGGAAAGCCACATTCCCGAAGGAACATGATTAATTTTGTCTGCCACAAAATAAGTCATGACACTAGGAGTTGTATAAATATTTAATGCCCATTTCAAACTGACATAATGATGCAGAACTAACTAACTTACTAACAATGAATAGACTAACATCCATTTACCAACAGGAACAGCTTTCAAAATTACGAATGTTGATTGATTGATTCATTCATCTTCAACCGCTTGTCCCTGTCGGGATCGCTGGAGCCGATCCCAGCTGACATCGGGCGTGAGGCGGGGTACACCCTGGACAGGACGCCAGTCTATCACAGGGCACATAGAGACAAACAGAGACAGACAACCATTCACACCTACGGGCAATTTAGAGTCAATCAATCAATTAACCTAACACAAGCATGTCTTTGGACTGTGGTAGGAAGCCGGAGAACCCGGAGAAAACCCACGCAGACACGGGGAGAACATGCAAACTCCACACAGAAGGGCCCCAGCCAGGATTCGTGGCATTTTAAACATGTGTGTCTGTGAAAAAACACAGAAATTAATGAAATCTTATAGTCAACTAATAGCTCTTCAATCATGAATTCAGCACTTCTAAAACTAACTTAAAGATACAATACTTTAATCTTCAATATAAATGCAGCAACAACCACCTTCATTGAACTCAACAATAAAAAACGCCACAAACAACAATGACAAATATACAGCTCATTCTAGGTCTAGTGTGGAAATATTTATGTGAGTTTTGATAATTTCCCTTTTTGCTTGATAAATGATCTTAAGATGTATCAAACATTAACGTCGTTGGTTACATTTAAAGATCTCCCTTAGGGCTCTGGGAAAGTTCTCTGATATTTTATACAAATCAATCAGTCTATTCAAAAACACACACACATACCTCTGCCCATGCCCATGCCCTATCCTACTGTGTGCTGCACCGTTCAACCAATTTTCATGAAAATTAGGCCTGGTGAAAAACAAACAAACCAAACCGCAAACATAACCTCCTTAGAGGAGGTAAAACATTTCAGTTTCAGCTCTAATGATGTCTCTTGTAACCAGACAATTACTTGTGTAGCAGAGATCTCCCTGAAACTACTGTTCTCAGTCCTGTGTGAATGACAAGGAATTAAAGCTGTGACATCAGTCTGATATTAACAGGTCCAATGCGGGTAGAATGCGTGTTTATTAACCCACATCAAAGGATGCGGGTCTGTGTGGGAAAGTGTGGGTAGTTCTGTTGACATGTCTCAGCCCAGTCCTGTCTGCTGAATCACTTGTTGGCGAAGCCCATTTTTCAGATTCCCATGAGATTCAGAGAAAGCATGCTGATTAAGTAAAGTGAAATGAACCAAACGGCTTATGTAAACATAGTTGTATTATACATTTTTTTCAGTTTTAATAATAACTTGCAACCCTGACTAAAGATCAAACCAGAGAAATGCAAAGGAACGATAGTGGATGAACAACCCTTATTTTCTGGTATGAAAAGGTGTGGTTTTGGTAGTGTATTTTTATGTCTATAGTATATAGTCCATCAGTCCTGCAGAGCACTGAGACCCCTGTGAATGTGTTTAAGATCTGGCACTATTGTACGCTTTTAATGGATACAGATGTACTGTCATCCCTGTGGAAAGATTGCCTGACTGCCTGACTGCCTGACTGAGAGCTGTCTGTCTGTCAGCCTTTGCATGTGAACTTCAAATCACGGCTCGGAAGCACCAAGCATGTAGCCGCCAAAGGCAAGGCTTTACACTGTCATCAGCACCACGCAGCTGCCTCTGGGTGCTGTGCCATATGACATTAACTGAGATCGATCCTCTCCACACCTCAAGGAGCTGCTGTGCTACACACATGCTGCAACCTCCACCTCAAACACTAGAAAAGGAACTCTCCCCTAAGCATATGTAATTGAGTGACAATGACCTGATCATCATCTCTAAAAACGTATAAATAAAAAATATACAAAATGTTGTCAGACTTATCAGACTGCTGTTTCTGTCACTTGAGATCACACCAAAAAGAACAAGGACTCTTACTGGGCTGCAAAGCTTCTTTTACAGACACAAAAACGAAGTTAAGCAACAGTAAATTAAATAATTTCAACATGGTTTGTGGTAAACTTAAGGCTAACTTACCGTGTAAGGTGAGTTAAGTCTTTATAGGTTTTATTTGTGTGTTTTTATGTGTATAAGCTCTTTTTAATAGAGTTAATAATTTACTACGCTTGTATAGATGTTGCTTTTTGACCAAGGCAGATGGTTGGACCATATGGAGAGAGGTATGTGATTATGTGAAGACATTTTGTTTTTTTAGCCAACAAGCAGAGATGGAATCATCACCATTAACCTGTACTGTTGCAATCAAAAGTCTGCAGCCTACCCTCCTTTTCCTCTTTCAATTTGGAAGTAAATATCTGGGTCATATATTTCAGATTTCAGGTTATATCTCAGAGTTGGAGAGTAATCTGTCGAGGGAGATACCAGTTTGTTTTTCTTAGCTGAGGAGTCCCCCCGCCCCCCGACAAACATGCTGTTTGTGTGCTGTGTTGAAGATCCAGTCATGCAGAGCCGGTGTTTGACATAATGTTGGACCAGTATGGAATATGACTGGGAATATCAACGCTGATATGTGGTGATACACAGAGGCTGTCACAAAGGTTGCATCCATATGCTGTGCCACTCATTCGTGAAGCTGTGAAATTGGGTTGCATCCCAACTAGCCCGGAGACAGTATCACTTTCACTTCTCTCTTTCTGTCTGTCTCCACCTCTTCTCTGTCTCTTCCCCTTCTCTCCCTCCCTCACTCGGCTCATCCCACTGAAGCATTTTTTCTGGGAAGACGAAACAACTAATGGGGCATTAATAGGGTCACATCATCTCCATGCAGCACTTTCTTTCTTCTCCTTCCAGTGGCTGAGGCTGTTGTTTATCTTTTTTTCAGATGTAGCTGCAGATATGGCTTCGAAATCCCCCAGGCCAGCATCTCTCACATATGAAGCCTGCCTGTTGATTCTTTTTTTTTTTTTGGCTGGTAAAGGAGGATCTACCTTAGAGGTTGTTTTTCTTTTTGTTTTATTCAAATGTAGCCTCTCTTTGCAATTTAGAGTTATTTCCCGATCTAGTGTAGACCAATGTGATGATGTATTTGCTGATGCCATTTACAAGACATTATATACTCTATTAGAGTCTTTCTGATTCCATTAAAGTTTTACGTAGATACCAATTTAATATCACACACAACACAACACAAATCTATTTTAATTTAATCTAGGTAGCTTTTGACTAACCTGAGGCTTTCACTATTTCTGCCAGTCCCCAGTCCTCATTTGTAACAACACAGTGTGACCAATCAGTATTAGTAAACTAAAGGACCATATCATCGTTTAAGAAGTTTCTCTTTTCTAAAATCCTCTGCTCACTAAATCAGCATGAAATGTAATGCCATTTGCAGTGTGCAGTCTGAGACTTGATAGGCAAAACGGGGAAAAAAATGTTTTAAACGTCTGTGAGTGTGTTTTTCTTTCTACTGGCCTTTGAAAGATGCCAGTTAATCTGCTTACTCCTTTAATTGTGAGTGTTGGGGTTGGGCCTCCTCCGGGCCAGAATAAGGCTACTGATCCAGAAGTAAAACGATGACCACCACAGTTATTCCTTCCTTTAGGTTGTGCAACCCCCCCTAGTCTACTTTAGCCACCCCTCTTCACCTCCTCCTCCATCATACCCTCCCTCAGAGGGAAGAAAGCTTCTTGTTCTGACAATAGACATTTTTTACCATATGTTGGCTTGACATCTTCATCAGGTTCACAGCAGGTTACCTTAGTTAACTTTCACTCCACTGCCTGATGGGATTTTCTCCCTCTGTTTTTCCAATCGGCCCAGGCTCAAAGTCTAGACGGCCTCTGAGGCAGGGTCCTTCCAGCCCTGTGTCCACAATGGCCGTATTGTGGATGCTTAGTAGCGGTAGCTTCCTCCCGTTACAGCGAACAGGCTACTGCTAAAACAATGCTTTTGTCCGAGGGCGTAAGAGGGGGGCCTAATCCACTACATACTGTGAAATAAATCTCTCTTAGAGATGAGAGAGTGAGCAAGAGAAACGGAGTGAATGAAATCACTGCCAAGAAGGTTAGAGTGCAGCAGTTTAACCCCTGGCCAAGAAAGAGGGAGGAGATGAGGCAAAGGGAGCGAGAGAAAGGAGGAACAAGGAGAGGCAGGCGCTACATCCCTTCATCTCCGGAGTACGGATGGAGGAGAGGGGCTGCCGGTGGCTTTCACAGCCTCTCTTCTCACCAGAGGAGCTGCTGTTCACCATATGGGATTTGGCCTCTCTTAACAAACAGGCCCCCTATTCACTCACAACGCACATTCAGTCGTTCATGGAATAAGGTGAAAAAAGTGCATTTTTTATGCCTTTAGAACATCGGATGGCCATGAGGGCTCTAAGTCTGTGTTTGATTCACATAGTATAGAGAATTATAAACTAGAGGCTTTCATCTAAATGTGTATTCACACTGGATTTGGGGTTAGGTCTTTTTGTGTTTCACTGAAATCTCTCTCAGTCTTAAAGCCAGAACCATGCATTCAGGCCACTGTTATTGAGCTGCAAAGGTGATCCTATAGAAACACAAACAGGCCTCTGCAATGTGGGTGTATTTCATGTTCATCATATGTTTTTTCCCCCCCAGTAAGGATATTTTTAAGCTTTATGTTCATCCAAAGTAAGGAAGTAGGCTGGGTTCTACTTTTTTACTTTAATGACAAAATGGCTTAAAGTTGAATAAGTTGCTGTGCTGCGCTGGGCAGTGCGAGGTTTCTGACACACTGATGTTATGCGCCAACTTTTTCTTGCAGCCAGCAGCATTAGGGCAACGTTAGGAATGACATCCTCTGCCAACAGCTTCTTTCTAGCCTACTTGGAAATCCAAGGAAGAGTAGATTTATGCCAAGAGGAAGATGCCAGCCTTTTTTATTTTTAGCCTACTTGGAAGTGCCACTAGACGCAGATTTATGCAGAGAATGGAAGAAATAAGAGATGAAGGGGTAGGCTAATTTCTCGTCTCTCTCATGTTCTTGTGAAAATGTAACGTGCCAATTTATTCTGTTTAATCCCATCACATGTAATGATCCACCTGAATAGGTAGGAACGAAGTGGTTTCAGTCGAGAGAGGCAGAGTTCTACCTCCCACTCAGGCAAATCCATCCATTTCTCACTTCATCCTTCGTCCTCCCACTCTTTCCCTGTTGCCCCGCTCTCAGTTCCCAGCACCCTTCACCTATTAACCCTCCTTTCTCCTCGCTCACTGTGCTCCTCGACTTTTAAAGACGGGTGTCTCAGGAATAGCCAAAATATTGATTTTTTTTTTTCACCATATCTCCCACCACCACCACCACCGCCCCCCTCTGCCCGGTATCTGTGTCACGGCTCAGGGGCTTCATGCGTGTTGCCCCCATCGTGACTGTTGGAGGTCAGCCACACTTGAAGCCCTCAGAGATCAATGGACATGCTATTATACAGTAAATATTTACTCCTGAGCTTGCTATCTATCCGTAAACATGCATGTACTTGTACAGTACACGTTTGTACACAGACCAATGGTCACTCAATGAGCTTTTCATCATATTTACCTCACATCCATTTCCTAGGGGTGTGAATGGAGGAATCTAACTCTGGATAGGTGATTTCAATTCAATTCTCACCCACTGGGTCTGTTTACGCTCCACCTGGGTGAAATATACTATAGGTTGTTTCCCCTTGTCACTACAGCTGCCTCTGGTGTCACATCAAACAGACTGTTTTTATACAGTTTGCAACAGCTCTTTATAGATTTTGTCAACTGCAGGGAATGCAATAAACACATTTTGAATCCTTTTGCTTTCTGGAGATAGGTGATGAACAGGCTGATGTCTAAAAAAGCAGGTAGGCAGGAATAACAGAGCATGGTTTGCAAGACAAATGCATGGACAAAAGGGGAGTAGGCAGTGTGAAGGCAGATGTATGGAAGAGCAGGAAGTGGTTGACGAGTCTCAGAAAAATGGCAAAAGCTGCAACGCATAATTAGGCATTTGGTAAGGCTGGACGATATGGCCAAATCTTCTGTCCCAATACAGATAATTTCATACTGTATCTCAATAACAGTATATTCACTGTATAGCATGTTTTCTTGTAATTTAATAGATAAATTGTCTATATGAATGTTCTATACTCCTGTGTGAATTAAATGCCACAAATGAAAAGTACTATTATTTTTTATTTTATTAAGAACTTTAGTGCAAAAATGATAAAATCACAATATTTCACATTAGATTTTCGGAAAGAAATCAATGGGAATTGTCAATGTGCTTGATATTATCAATGTAGATGACATAATTGTGTATCACAAAGTCTCAATATATTATTTTTTCACTATGATTGCACAGAAAGATGATAAAGGATCATGTTGAATTATTGCTGTGTGTGTGTGTGTGTCTGCGTGTGTGTGTGTGTGTGTGTGTGTGTGTGTGTGTGTGTGTGTGTTCACATATGGCATTCCTGGTGTCCTCGAGACCTTTGTGTCTTTAACTTTTTTTTTTAAATGTAAATGACAACTACCATTGTCTGTTGCATGCAGAAAATGTTTTATGACCTTGAGAGCAAGCCATAACATTCATACAATACATTTGTAAAAGCTTGTGTTTTGAAAGTGCTGACAGATTTACTGTGGACTCATTGCTTGAAAATAAAGTACTGAGGAATTTCGATGACATTTAAAAGGAAATAGCATTTTATTTTCACCTCAAATGTGTCTTGAAGAGAAACATATTTGGCTTTTTCTTATGTCAAAGTTGACAGTTGCATCATTCAGAAATTAATCGTTGTTTTTTTTTTTTTGGTCAGCCATGGAGCCCTGTGTGTGTCTGTGTTTTTGAAAAAGGGGAGGGTGGATTAACCGGTGGAGGATCTGTCATGGTGACATTTGTGTCCCCTGGCGGAGCAGCAGGGGTCCTCTTCACCTCTGTAACCTTCAACTTTCAGCCTTAACCCCCTTCAGGCCCCCTCTCGCGTCCACCACACGCCCAGCACGTCCGAAAGGAGGGGTATATGAATGCAAGAGAGAGAAAAAAAAGGGGGGTGGGTGCAGAAGTAAAGAGGACAGAGGGGAGGGCTGGAAGAAGAGAAATATGTTATGGGAAAAATAAAAAGAGAGAGGCGAGAACAACCATAAATTAAACCGAAGTGAAGAAACAACAAATATGTAAAAGAAAAGACAGCGTAAAAGAGAAGCATGAGGCAAAATGATAGGCAAAGAAATGTGGAGGTGGAGCAGAACAGAAACAATAAGAGCCTGTTGGATAGGAAGAGAAGTGTGCACAGGATGCGGGAGGAGATATGAATGATAAAGGAAGGTGTTTGGTAGTGCTCTGAAGTTCCCACATGTCCTCAGCTGTGTGTTGTTGCAGCTCACTGTATCCTGCTTCTTGTGTGCTCTTTATTCATGCCACTCTCCCTCTGTGTGACTCAATCCTGGATTTAACATACTCAAGTGCACAAAATGTTTTGGAAAATCAGTGGTGATTTGAAGCCTATTTAGCCATGGGATATAATCTTATATCATTCTACTCTTGGAGCTTTCATATGAGCTCCAAAGGACTGTCTTTTTTCCTTTTTTACATCTCTCAAAACTTTTGGCAATTTCCAAAACGTTGTCAGCTAAAAACTGATGTCATTTTTTTTTCATTTACTTTTACCAACAGTCAAAAAGTATAACAACTTTCTGGTTAATTGAAAATGGGTTCTATGGGTACCCACAAGTCTCCCCTTTAGAGACATGGTGACTTTATGCTAATCCCGTGCACTTTGGGTCACAAATCATACTGTTTCTCACGCAATAACTGTGTATTTTTGCCTATTCTGAATTGATGTTTTTGAATATATCTTGTTGTTGCATACATTGTATATGACTGTAAAGCTGAGACCTTCAGCCCAATTGTATCCATATGTGATGTTAGTCCCTATAGTAACCATTTAATTTTTTGGAAACCACTTTTTGAAACTTGACCTCACTGTAGCCTTATGTGACAGTTTTTCTAAAATTTAAAAATATTGCAATATATCGTATCACTTACAGTATTGCAATATATTGAATCGTAAATGCTGTATCATTATATTTATGTTTAAATACCTATGCACGTTTAAATGTGGGGCATGAAGCTATGATATGGTGAACAAGTGATAAATTAAAGGCTACAGAAATAAATGATGGAATTTACAGCTATGTGTGCTTTTCATGGACACTGGCAAAGCAGAGATTTGCAGTTTTACAGTTGTTGTTGAAGCTCCTGCTATTTTCATACCTATGCACACCTGGCCAATTGCTGCAGGGAGAAGGCATTGCTGCCAAAAGTTTCAAACATTGGACCCCCCTTTAACCTCTTCTCTTCCTGTCCCTTGTCTTCTGTCCTGTATCACACTCCAGAAGAAGTTCCCATCCTCTCACCCAGTAAATCAGCATAAAATAGCCCTAACTGTGGCAGATCATAGGGTAGGGAGAAGGGGGTGGGGGTTTGGTTGGAGTTGGTGTGTAGAGCTTTGAGCTCTGCTGCTTTTTTTCTGTGCTGCTCTTTTCAAGATGGGGCCCATGAAATTATCCAACAGGATTATGTAAGGCATGATGGATTCTGCTGCGTCCTGTCATCCGTTTGTCCATTGTGTGCCTCTCTCTCTCAGGCAGCCTGGTGTGTTAGCCATGAAGCTACTTCACACATTATGTGTTATTGCATGTCCTCTTGAATAAGGTAGCGGTCCTCTCCTCTCGCTTCATAAATGTCTACATTAATCTTTTTGGGCATAAGCAAAGGACGGATCATAATTACCTTTTAAATAATGGATGTAATCAAGTTATACCTGTTGAACTCACAGTTATTGTTTTTCCGACTGAAGTTACTGTGCTATCAAACGGTGTGGTGCTTCCATATTCACTTCCTCTCAGTAAGCTTTGTTTTGACGGAGGTGGGGGTGTGTTAGTGAGCCTGTAGGCCTTTTGTATGTCCATGACGGTGAACCTGGCATGCGAGAGCTCGTCTGTTCAAACCCTTGCTGTTACTGCCGAGGTCACAGGGTGACCTTGGAGCTGTGGAAGCCATGTTTACCAGAGACCCCTATGGCTTGGTGGCTGCTTCCTTTCAACCACATAATATAAGCCTGCGTGAAGCTAGGTTCATGTTTTGATTTGGAAGTTTTAAGGGAGATGCAAACATGTTGCAGGAGTGACACTAAGACATCAGCAGGCTGGCTATTTAAGGAGCTATAGTCAACATTTAGAGCATTAATATAGCAGTAAACAAATATTTTCTACGTAAAGATATAGTTGAGTAATAGCGTGCTGCACAGAGAATAAACTCTCCCTCTGTGTATGTTGTAATCTGATTTTGATGCTTGTTTTGATAGCTGGTCTGGCCGTTCGTGCATGTGAGTGCACATGGACGTTAAAAACACTGGTATTTCATGTATTGGGGAACAGTCTGAGAGATTGTGGAGGTGATCCCTCAAGGCTCCACACCCACCTTTTTTTTCTCAAACCCCAATATTTAATGATCAAACCCCATCTTCACTACTAAAATATTACTGTACCAGAGAATAATGCTGGTGTGTTTGTTGTCTTTATTATGAAACATTAATAACCTCAATCATTCCAAATGTCTCTGTAAATTGGAATGGCCATTCTAAGTTGTTAGGACTGCAACTAATGATTGATTTAATGTTGATTAATCTATCAGATCTTTTTTTTGATTAATCAGTTATTATGTAGTCTATAAAATGTCAAAAAAATGAGAATGCCCATCACAGTTTACCAAAGCCAAAAAAAAAAAGATCTTAAAATGTCTTTAGTCTGATCAACAGCCTAAACCACCAAAGAGTTCTATTTATAACAGCATTTTTGAAGCTTTTGAACCCAGCTCATGTTCTTTATGTACACTCAATAAATGACTTAACTGTTAATTAACAAAGTCAGAAGAATTGGTTAATTTCCTGTCGATCTAAAAAAAAAAAAATCAAATAATCGTTTTGGCTAATCTCTGTGTGATGCATGTTATTTACTGGAGAGAAAAAGAAAATCATAAACCTCTGTTATAATGATAAAGCTTAGGTTTTACATCACTCTAGCAAACAGCTAAACTTGTATTAATGTAGGAATAATTAAGCAGAAAGACCTGAGTATGTGTTGATCCTACTTTCTTAAATGTGCATGATTTGGAGTATAATATAAGCTATCACATCTACACTGAGAATATACTGTACATTAGCATATTTACAGCACATACCACCTCTCTCTCTGGTCTTTTAGTGTGCGTGTGCGTGCGTGTGTGCGTGTGTGCGTGTGCGCGTGTGCGCGTGTGTGTGTGTGTGTGTGTGTGTGTGTGTGTGTGTGTGTGTGTGTGTGTGTGTGTGTGTGTGAGTGTGTGTGTGTGTGTGTGTGTGTGTGTGTGTGTGTGTGTGTGTGTGTGTGTGTGTGTGTGTGTGTGTGTGTGTGTGTGTGTGTGTGTGTGTGTGTGTGTGTGTGTGTGTGTGTGTGTGTGTGTGTGTGTGTGTGTGTGTGTGTGTGTGTGTGTGTGTGTGTGTGTGTGTGTGTGTGTGTGTGTGTGCACGCACAGACTCGCAGCATCCACCCTTGCCCCAACCCCTCTCATTAATATGTATGTATTCTGAGGCAGCTAGCGAAGACGGTGTGTTTCTCACCCGCTGATTAATGCTGTCTGTCAATTACCTCTAGATCCAACCGTGCTGTGGAGCTTCCCCCAGGACCACACAGACCAGGTTGGAACACACTCTGCTTTTTCATTCTCTTCTCACCCTCTTCCTCTCTCTATCTCTCTCTCTTTCACTCTCACTCGTTCACTGTTACAGACAACCTCTACCTCCTCCTCCTCTCCCATCTCCCTTCCTTGCCTAATGCCCTCACTCACCCTGCCATGCTGTGGTAGCCTCCCCCAACACCTATCACCACCACCACCACCACCAGTCTCCTCCTCATCCCCATCAGTGCCCTCCTTCACTCTCCCTCTTTCTTTCTTTCTCTCCCCTCCTCCTCTTCCTCTCTGTCTCTCTCTGTCTCATTGTACGTCTGTTGCTGGTAATGAAAAGCAGTGAGCACGTCTTCAATAACCGACGAATCAGTAATTATCATGCAACCGTGACAGGAATGCACACCTCTGTTTTCCCCTTTCCCTCTCTCTCTCTCTCTGTTTGTATCTCTTGCTTCCTCTCTCATTGTGCTACTGTGTCTGCTCCCCATTGTTATACATTTATAGCATTATCGGGTTCATTTTCAATCTGAGAGCAAAATCTGCAGCTACTTTTCAATACTTTTTGGAACATCTTCCTACTAAACTCAGTAATCATCTCACTATAGGCTGTAGCCTGTGTCACATTTTGACGAGGACACGGTTTAAAGATGTTTTAAGTATATTAAAACTTGGTTCTTATTTTTGTACCTTTTTGGTTAACATTTCTATTTACTATAATAACATTGCATTCATCAAAGAAGTAGCTGAGAGCAAGTAAACAATCCGAAGAAACACAAGCCGACTGACAATCACAGGGTGTAAACAGGTTGTTGGGCCTACCACATTATCTTTGAACCCAGGCTTAATTTTGATCTCAACTACACACCTGTAAAGTTTGGTGACTGTATCTTTCACGGTTATCGTGCCAGGCCCTTAAAATGGGTGGGGCCAAGGCCCCACTTCCAGCCCCCTTGCTCTCATCACTCCCATTTTCAAACTCAACCTTCATTTTGATCTCAGCTACAGACCTGTAACATTTTGTGGCTGTATTTTGCACAGTTGTGACGCTATCACACTGACAAAATTGGGCCACAGACACCTAGCAAAATACTCCAACCACTTTTGTGGTAGTTCCTATTACAGTAGGTGTCTCAAGGACCACATTTTATCCCCTTACCGAGTGTGTGCACAACTATAGTGAGTACAGTAGGTCAATTGTGTCTATAAGTGCAACAGATCTTTATAACTTTAAGTTAATATTGTGTGATTTAGCTTTGTTTTCTCAAGGCCTGCACACATTGGTTTTAGAAGATGAAATCAATGCCAGTACTAACCTTATCAAGCAGTTACCGTACTAGACATGAAATGACCGATCTGCATTTAAAATGGTTTCTTTGTTGATTAGTTAAGTAAAATTCACTGTTTATGCTATCAGTTTTATTCATTCAGTCATGGCAGGCTGCCAACTCAGTTTTAAGTGACAATGCAATCTCTGGCTTTGTGTTTAGTTACATAAAAATGTATCCAATAAATTCCATGCAGAGATTTAAAAATTTTGGGGTATCTGCTCAGTACCTGGTAATGGTTGATGTCCTCAGTTGAAGTATTGAAATTATTATCAGGAGAGAAAAAGTAAGGTCAGTGCATCCGTATGTTTCTCTTCCCGGGGGTTTGTTTAACCAGTCTGTTGTCTAAATGCTGATTATGTTTATTTCCCCACCTGGTTTCTTATTAGTGATGTCACTTCAGTTATCTGGGTGAGTGGAGTGTTACTGTTACTAACGATAGAAATGATGGCCAAAACTACAAAGCAAGAACCAAATTATCATGAATCCAAATGAAAAATCATATCCGCTGTCTGAAGGGAACAGTGTGCACACACATATGGAAAAAAATCTTTGAAATAATTAAAATGTATTTGATATCCCTTTTATTCAAAAGTCTTGCTCTTTACCCTTAGAAAAATGCCCCAACCCCAACAGGGTGTCTTTGTGTTTTTCTCTCTGGCTTCACCTTCAAAGAATGACCGTCTAGCTCAAACTTGATCAAAACATTCACTCTGTAATAATATGTGTATGAATCTCTATTTTGTGTACATCCCTCTGTAAGTAGATTCCGTTGACTCTGTCCCCTGTTGTTGCTCCAACATGTGATGACTCCTGCTCTTTGCTGAAGTTGCTTCACAGGCTCTGTGTGGGCAGTTATTAAGTATAAGAATGACAGAAGACCGAGATTTGACAGAAAAAAACAAGACATGCAACATATTGTTTCGGTTCCCAAAGTGGCAAGACCGCAGAACAAGTCCTGGAGCAAATCACTGCACAGATGACTACGGCGGACCATCAATGGGCTGAAGGGAAAAAATGGACAACTAGGAAAAAAAACATAAAAACTGTAGAGAAAGACAACAATGTGTGCTCTCTCTCAACACAGCAGCCAAGCCAGCGAGTTTAAACAGCTCTCCTGCCTCTCTGATCCACTTTGAGGAATAAACGGGCTTGTAGAAAGATGCTTCAGGCGATGTCTGCCTGCCCCACAAGAACCAGAGCATGCTATCAGTAAGAGGTAGAGGGAGTGAGGGAACGAGTGTGTGAGCAAGAAATTACAGATTTGCAGAGGTAGGCACAGGAAATCGAAGTGATTAAAAAGTAGTAAAAAAGAGCAGCTGAACCCAAGAGCAATGCAATAAAAAAATAGTGTAAATATAGTGTATGTGTTGTCATGGGTCTGCCTCATCCTTCCCCTCCGATATGTCTCTCTTTCTGGCCCCCCCACCTCCCCACAACCTTACTTTTCTTTCATTCTGTTGTCGACCAGATCGTTTGTGTGGATAAGATGGCCCTTAAGATGGCTAGTTAGCGTGCTGTGTACAGAGGGATTGGCCCTTTCCCCCGTATACATAAAGGCTGTATTCACGGGCCTCATTACCAGGATTAGGGATTCTTTCCTCTTTTGTGGGGCTGAAGGCTGGAGTCCTCTGTAGCCACAGTCTCTGTCTCTTTCTGTGGCCCGAGCTGGCCAGCATATGGCAGCATCAGCCAACAGTCTCCACAGAGGGGCTCAGAGCTCAGAGCAAGGCCTCCTTTTGTTTAGGCCGTTATTGTTGCTCAGCGTAATGACATTTGTAGGCCGTAGGATCGGGGTGGAGGGGGTTACTCTACCCCAAGGGAGAGAGAGGGAGACAGAAAGAGGGAGAGAGGGAGAGGGATGGAAGGAGGGGGTGAGGCAAAGACATGCAGACAGACAGGAGTGTGGATTATGGAAATATGAATTGATTTTTTTTCTGCTCTGTGGTAGAATAGAAAGCTCAAAGGAGAACAGACTGCAGGCTGGCTGGCACGCCGGGGTGGTGCTGGGGAAATATGAAGTGAGAGGCGCTTGCTCCCTCTTTCTCTCTCCCTCTCTCTCCCTCCCTCCCTCTCTCTCTCTCTCTCTCTCTCTCTCTCTCTCTGTCTCTCTCTCTCCTTTTCTTTTCCCCTCCTGCTCCCCCTATTCCTCCCTCAGCCCTTGAGACTCTTGATGCCCTGGTCATCCACAGATGCCACTTGGATGGAGAGGGAGAGATGGAGAGACGGAAGAGAGAGAGAGAGAGGGAGGGCAAGAGAGAGGTGGCTAAAGCATATATTTGAATCGCAAGAAGAGCTTTTTTTTTGCAAATTAAGCAGACAGATGGAAATCTGTCCGTTTCCTCTCAGATCTCTTCCCAAAGTTCTGGAAAAAACACAGCAGACAGAGCACACACACACGCACGCACGCACGCACGCACGCACGCACGCACGCACGCACACACACACACACACACACACACACACACGTGCACTGTCTCACACACACGCACGCACACAAAATGGTTTTGCCAGTTAGCTAACCACAGTTTGGTGTATAGAGGACCCACTCTTAGGATAATATGATAAACACTCAGCAAGTTCCACAAACAGACGACCATTTGAAAACTTACAGAGACTGTGAGCCACTGTGCAGTATTTAAAAATGTTAAGTTACTCACACAGATACACCCCTCTGTGAATTGCTGTACGTCCTTGTCCAACAGTACAGGCAAAACATATATTTTTAAATTTTTTTACATCAATGTCTAATGGGATAAAATGATGAAGTTATTACATTTTATATCCAAAAGGTCATAGGTCAACTTCACTGTGACATCATTATGTTGTGCACAAACACTTCTCTGGTCATTATTCAACGCCATAAGTCAGGAACAGAAAGGTCTGTCACAAAGTCATTTCTATGCATTTAACTCCCCCAGCTGTCAGCCCACCATGGAATTAAAGGGTTTAACAAACAAGTTAAACAAACAAGGCTTATGTAAATAATTGGACCATCAAACAACATACCGAAGGGTCCCGTGCATAAGATCTTACTCTCACCTATGTGTATGCTATCCAAGTTGATCAGACATGATTTTTCGAGATACTTTCAGGTAAATCTTTGTCAGATATTCATAGTCACTTGTAGGTGAATGCGACAAAGAAAATAAAGGAAAAATATAAAAGGGTGTCACCTCAGTGAAAAAAATACTCAACAAATTATAAAAAAAGCATTGTTGGGGAAAAAACAGATAAGAATGGAAATACCTGCAAGCCTGAGAAACTCAGTGCACTTCTATCAATTCCCTTATCTACCGAGGTGTTGGAAAACATTTTATTTGTTTTTGTTTGTTTTTATCACTCCTAAGCAGAAATTATTATTAACTGGGACATCCCTCCTGCTGGAGGGAATGTGAATCAACATGACCATGGCCACATATTTCGGAATTTATGTAATACTGGGTTTTAGACCTAAAGTTTTTTTTCTTCTCTATAAGTTTTTGGAAATATCCCAAAAGGTTTCTGTAAAAGTGATGGGTACCTACTGAAAATCCTTATGGCTGCAAGTAAAATAAGCATTTGCACTGTAGAGAAACCCCCCTTACTGTGGACCTTTTTGTAGACACCCATCACCCATCTATGCTCCATGGAAATGGAAGAAATGGGATTGTAACTCTCAGGAAATAGACAGTGATTATTCAACATTTTTCTTGCACTGTAGTTGCACACTATCTTCTTTTAAGTTGTTTTTTCTAGTAGCACACACTTCTCAACTCCATCTCTTTCTGTTGTACTTTCTTGCAAATTCCTTCCGTATCGTTTAGATTTAGCTTTCTTCCCCCAGTTTACTTGCATATCATACCATACATGCACTCACATGCAGGGAGAAAACGTTGCGTTTGCTTTCTTGGCATATCATCGTTTTACCTCATTCTCGTTCAACCTCTTGGTGCTCCTGTTAATCTTTTACCTATTTTTCACTCTCTGTCTCCAGTCTTGTTTTTTTTCGTTCTCCACTTCCATAACTGTCTGTTCGTCCATCTTTCTTTTGCAGTATCCCTCCATCCACTCATTCCCTCTTTAACTCTTACTCCCTACCGGTTCATGAACCTTCTCATTTCCAAACACCTTATCTAATATTTTCCCTGTTGCAGGAAATTGCAAATTACACATAAACCGCCAGCCTGGTTGCAGCATAATATCCAGAGAGAAATAAAGGAAATATTGAATAATGAATAGATTTTACTCTCAGCTATGAACTATAGTTGATGTTAACTCTCTATGGTCATTCCACACATTTTAATATGGAACCTTTGATCTTTCTTCTGCATACTGCATGGAGTTGACCGTGTAACATGCTGTTTTTCATTAAAACCAAGGCTACAGTAGGTGTGATTTGATCCTAAGACGAAAGTTATGCTTTGATACAGACATATACGTTACTTGACATGAGCAGCTTTCTTGTGACTGCATAGGTTTCCTAGTCCTAGGCCTTTTTTCTGAGCGTGTAGGTGTCGAAGAGAGCAATCGTCAGTTACAGACCTCATTTAAAACATGTTATGTGCTGATGAGTTATTTGATAAGGTGCAGGTAAGTGGTATCTGTAGTTCTTTAATGATGGAGATTTCCTTGTGTAATTGTTGCAATTTGGAGCAAAACACAAAGCCCTTAAAAAAGTTCCTTGCCTTTTGGTTCAGTTGGACTTGCACTAGTACCTGATGTGTATTTACTTGTATCACACTTCACTGTAGCAGAGGAGCCAGTGTCTGAACGTAATGTTATGTCCTCTGCTTTTGCAAATTAAACATGGCAATAAAGCAAATATAACAACAGTCTGCAAAATGTACAAATCAATTATAGCCTTTGTTGTCTCTTTTATAAATATGTTATTCAAATGTTCCTGTCCTTATTTAGTTTTAATTACTATCAAGTCTTTTGGGATGCCATGACTCTAGACTATACTTGGCTTATTTTCTGTTCACCTAGTCCTTTATGTCTATATATGCTCAAAAGCCCACTGTGTCATCAGCCAGACAGGCTAAGAGGGAGGGACAGACAAAGAGAGAAGAAGAGGGCAGAGGGTCTCTCGAGGCATCAGCCTTGGTAAATCTGAGTGTTGCTCTGACACCGTACTCCATCAGGACAGGCTGCCTGACATGATGTGATTGGTATCCACAGCTCTGGACAGGTCCTGGGTGGGGGAGGCGTGAAGGGGACTCGATCGGGTGTGTGAGGTTGCAAGGGGAAGATTGTTGACCCTGAAGGAGTCAAGGTGGATGTGCGGAGGTTCAGTAGCAGAAAGCTGGAGATGCTAACTTGAAGACGATGATATGTGACCCTCAGTTAAGACGATGTACACCCAAAGGAGGGAATGTTATAGAAAAGAAGAAGAGATAGGAGGGGGGGGGGGGGGGGGGGTAATGGGAAGTAAATTAGTTCTAAAGGAGGTCTGTGGCCCAAAACGGTGACAGGTAAAGTTAAAAGCAGGTGAAGAAGGGATAGGAAGTAAAGAAAGATGAAGGTGAGAGGCTTGTGAAATGACAAAATGGGAATGAAACTGCAAAAAGATAGAGGACAGTGAAAAGCAGAGTTAGTTAGTTTGGCAGATAGGAGAGTTTGTAGCGTAAAAGTTTTAGGAGTGCGATGTTTTTGTTCAAACATTTACATGTGTTTTTGGTATGTGAAGTGTACATTTCGTGGCCTCTGGGTCTTCAAACCTGACACAGAATGTTGTTTTCAGTCGAATGATAAGGTTGTTTCCACAGTTTCTGAGAAATCGACAAACACCAATGATAAGTTATATAATAGGTGATAACCTCACGAAAAAGTTTGTGTAGGATGAGTGTGGTTGACAGAGGAAGGCATTTGGTGGTTGATAGCAGTGAAGATACAGCTTCAACTGCTGACTCTGTCTGTGTCAGACCAGAGTCAACTTTCCCCACCTATCCTCCAAAAAAGACAGGAAACAGAAAAGATGTGATGTTTTGTGACTTGCTGCTGAGAATGAGCATATTTTGCCAGCTCTTTCAGTGCTGCTACAGCCAGTTGTGTGAAGCCGTAACAGAAAGGCATGAGGTGTGGGATACAGAAGAAAAAGATGAAAATTCATACCTTTGTTTGTGTGCGTGGAGAGAAATATAGACCTAAATGTGCGTGTTTTTGTGTACATGTATGTGTGTGATGTCTCAGCATGTCACAGGGTCTCGTCTTTCCCCTCCACTGCACCCTGACAGCGGTGTCAAACAAGGCCTCATATGATCTGTGTATGTCTTTGAGAATATGTGTGTGTATGTGTCTGGGTTGATAGTGTTTTTATTCTTCTTTCTAACCCTTTTCACCTCTGATCCCTGGGGTGTTCCAGGGTCCTGCCTAATAGACAGTCTCGCCCCACTAAGCTGGCCTTTGGCTCGGGCACTGAGCTGGACGCCTAAGTAGGGCCCTTTGTTGCTCATGGGTCCTGATTGCGCTGACCTCTGGGCTGCCTTCCTGGGAGAAGATGGGTGGTGGAGAGGCAAGAGGAGAGCAGGGGAAGTGTTTTTACGCACCGCTGCTCACATCTCTCCAGCATCGCACACTGCATAGTGGCCGACGGAAAAGAAAGCTGTGGTGTGTTTTGGCAGTGAAGTAAAGAGCTGTTGGCCGCTTGTGTTTCCCAAGCTGCAGGTGGACCGCAATGGATTTAGATACTGATGTACTTTCTTCACTGCTAATCCGCTCATAGAATAGATTGTTTCAAAATCAACGTAGAATAAATGGATGGTGAATGTGTACTAAACTAGTTCCTACCTAGTCAACAATGACTATGTTGATTTACGATAGATAGATGATGTGACTGGTAAAATGTATTTAAAGTCAAAGCACTTCTTGTTTAGCAGAGATTTTAAACATACAAATGTGTAACTACTGTTGCAGTCAGTTTTTGCACACATAGCCACAGTAAGGGAACAGAGATTTAAGAATAGGAAACAGGGACATTGTTAGTCATGCGATTAACCTTGTTTTAGTTTCATAATGAAATCTTGAATTCTACATCCAGTTAGAGCTCCTTGTTAGGTTAAACATATGCAAACTGGGCTAATGTAATTCTGTAGAGAGCAGATATCCTCCATAATGTACCATATATTATGTTTCTGAATATTGCCAAACTCACTCAGTATTATGGCTACAGTCACAGAGGAAGAATGAGAGTGCATCTACACTTGGAAACAGTTTGTCCCTTTTAACCAGGAAGCTCATATTTACGGTATAAGATGCCAGGCTTACTGTAGCCTCATACTGCTGTTGCCAGCTGAGGTATCACACACAGCAACATATGTGGCTTAATTGGCATGCATTTTTCCTTAGCTACTCAATGCATGGCACAATGAGTAGCCACCAGCCAGAGACGGAGATAGAAACTATTGCAGAACATATAGGATGTTGTGTAAAGGAAGAGAAGGGTGGAGAGAGGGAGGGGAAGAGAAAGGAGGAAGAGGAGGGTGCAGCAATGACCTGACCTCCTCTGCTAGATTCCATGTACATCTGTCAATGAGACGTCCACAGCCAAGTGTTTAGGAGCCAGTGTTGCACTGCTGCCCTCCTGCTGAGCTTCAATGTATACATTCTTTGTGTGTATGTGTGTGTGCGCAAGGTTCTATATGTGTGAGTGTGTGTGACGCCATGTGTTAGAGGCAGGCCCACATCAGGGTTCATACAGTCGAGCTAAGCCCAGTGGGAGCTGAAAGCTTTAAGAAGGAAATCTCCCCCCGGCTGCTTGGCGCGCGCACACACACACACACACACACACACACACACACACACACACACACACACACACACACACACACACACACACACACACACACACACACACACACACACACACACACACACACATATATATACACACACACACACACACACGCACACACACACACACACACACACACACACACACACACACACACACACACACACACACACACACACACACACACACACACACACACACACACACACACATACACACACATATACACACACACACATACATACACACACACACACACACACACACACGCTCTCTCGCTATCTCTCTCTCTCTCTCTCTCCCTCTCTCTCCCCCTCCCTCCCTCTCCTCCTGGCACTTCATTAATGAAGCCCATGCTTGTATGTTTGGGGCATATGCAGCTCTCTTGGCCCAACACTACAAGTGTGTGTGTGTGTGTGTGTGTGTGTGTGTGTGTGTGTGTGTGTGTGTGAGGGAGTGAGAGAGACATCTCCTCCTATCACATGGTAATATATTCAGTGGAAGATCTCGGCAGAGGCATAATACTGCCGCTCTCCCCTGTCTGAGCCCATCTGTGATATGTAGAAAGGACATCAGCAGGACAGGTTATTAGCACTGGAATAATGCACTCTGTTATTGTTAACGCCATATACTCGTTCTCCAAGCAATATGCCCCCTCACCCCATAACATAAATAAATACATCCATTGTGGAAAAAGCAGAAAATAAATGAGTGCAGTACAATGGACGGCATGGATACTACCCCTGTGGAATGTTGTTATATTAGAGGTGACTCATTATCAGCTGATAGACGAGTGAATGAGTTCGGGTCTGGACAGTGGGAGGTTAAGGGGATGTTATCCCTCTTGTTAAAACAAATTGATGGATTCATACTGCATTTGAGTCATAAACTAAAGAGGTGAAAAAAAAACCCAGCAACATTTACATTTTACCTTTCCTTACTAAATTTAAGCAAGGACAACTCCTACGATAAACGCAATGGCTTCTGGGATGCTAATTTTCCACGTGACATTTCTATTCAAGAGGGAAGTGTAAAGTGTGCTGTTGTGTTGTGCAGGAGGGCCAAACTAAGACCTTTATTTTATCCTCGGTTTATATATCTGTGATGTCCTTACGGGTCCAGAAGTGCAATATTTGAAAATTGCAAATATTTTCAGCAAACCTGTTATAGGGTTAGGCTTGTGGAGGGGAGTAAAAAAAAAAAAATTCAGCAAGACAAAACTCCCTCTTCCCCCATCTCCCTCGCGGATCAGCCTGGGCAGAGTGAGCAAGGATGTGAAAATGTAACGCCCCCGTGTCAATTTGAAAGTGCACCTCATCGGCTCTTGTGCCCCTCCACCTCTCTCCATCACCCCCCACCCCCATCTCAAGCAGCTCTGTTGCTTTGGTCCGGCTTTGAAGGCCGTTCTTATTACTGGCACAGAGCGCAGGTCAGAATGGCAAGCCGGCAGCATACTATTAAAGCCTAATGAAAGGAATCTCTGCAGGGTCTGAGGTCTGCAGCGGCCAGAGGAGACTGTGTCTCTGCCCGTTGTTCTCCTGCTCCTCTCTTCACTATTCTGTTTTTTTTTTTATTCCATCTCTAAATCTGGCGTCTCAACCATATCCGCTGTCTCTGTCTGTGTCTGTCCGTCATTGTCTGTGTCTCTCTCAGTAATTTCTTTCTTTTCCTTTGACTTGTTCTCTCTATCATTCTACGTCTTTACGTTTACTCTACCTTCACCTGCATCAGATAATGTTTGCACACCTATATATTCTTCAGCTGCACCCCTAAAAAAATTTGCACTGGCTCAAATACAGGGGATGGCTCGATACTTTTTTCATGTCTGATACCGATACCATGAGTACAACCATAAGTATCTTCTGATACCAATACCAATACCAATCAGGGACATCTTGTTCCTTCTATTAGACTAAACATATTTATAGATAATAATGAATTATTATATTGGGCTCCAGCCAGGGTTTACCTAATGATTACAGAGCAATACTTTACTATTACTATATGAGAAATACCCTTAATGAAACATCACACACAAAATCTTTTTCAGTTTTAGATCAATGTACAGTATTGCCAGCAAAAATTCACACAAAGCCGGGCATGGTTTAAAACAATCATCAAACCAACAAACAATCAGCTGTTAAGTCGTGAAGTAATGCCACTTTGAAAATTACAATTTCTAGGCCCAAGCCAGTCCAAGCCTCGTATTTCTACAATGACGCAGTGCTGTGTTCCCTGTTGAACAAAACAATGAAATTGTCATTCAACCGCTTTCCTATTGATGAAAAGGTGTCTCACTGAAGAAAATGATTGTAATTGTCCACAGGTTCGGAGCGCTTGGACCGGGATATCATATTTTGAAAGTGTGTTACTTGTGTCAGACTTAACAGCCCAATTTAAAAACATAATCCTTTCTGGATAGTCACCCTTTAACTCACTTTATTTTCTTACCTAGTTTAAAAAGACTAGTTCAAACTCAAACACCTCTTAATGTTAGTCTCTAAAGGAAATCCGTACTCAGGGTGCGGGAAACAACAACCTGAAAATGGAGCCGTTTAATCAGTCAGTCTATTTGCACATTGGTCAACAGCAGCTTCAGTGTTATCACTCTCCACATAAGCCATCTGAAGATAGCAATGTACGCTGAGAGCAGTCTGAGCTCCGGGTGAAGGCAGAGGGCCCCCCACCTCCAAGCAGCAGCTCCTCCTCTGGTCAGGAGCAGAGCTTCGCCTCGTTGCTCTGCCGATCCCCGCTGATATTTTCATTCTACATTGGTGGTTACAGAAACTGAGCTGAACAAAGCATGAATCTATTGGCGTTAGGCAGGCTATCCGAAGAACCAAACCTTTCTTATGACAACTTCAGCGCATCAGGTAGGTGATGACTGTAGCCAACGTCATTTTAAAATGTGACCTGTCAGCCAGCAGTTGCGTTCACGGCTCTGATAGAACATTGTATTTCCCAGGTTTCAAGTATGGATAGGTGACATGATGTGAAATCATCACAGTTTAAGATAATGGATCCTATCGGATTATACTTTTTTCCTCCTCCAATATGGGGATCCAGTGATTTTGACCAATATTGAGTGATGCAAGTGTGTCCCTTCTGATTACTGTTGCTAATGCATGTTGTCTAATATACTACAGGGGCAGAGATGATACCATTAAACTTCTAAAGTAAACAGTTCAGTTTCTTTTTCATTCCATATAATCCCAGTTGACCATCGCACAGTATGATCATCACAGGAATCACTCTGATATTAACTGAAGACGGGTCATTTACCACTTTGATCCCCACCAAAAAAAAGGTTTTCATTAATACCAAATTGACAGAAAGGCCAGAGCTCAAGGTCACCTACAGAAGTCCGATTCAAGGGAGTGTCCTGCTCAAGACACAGATATGACTTGTCATCGAAGATTAAAGATCCTAGTTCCTCTCTAAATGTCCTGTCTTTATGAACATACATGTACATCTGCTAGGCATATTTGTATCAAAATACCTGTAGCGTTGCCATTTTTGACATTTACTCTAAAAACAGATTTCCATTGTCAAAGTGTGCTTTACATTGATATTCAAGACTTTCTGTGGTCAAGCAGCGCTTATTTATAACATGACTCAGGCAACAGTTGCCAGTAACCCCCATACTTACATTTATGGTGGTTATAATTGTATTGTTCAGGAAGTCAAGTGGACTGGTAAACATCACTGGAAGGAGTTGCTCATATGCTGCAGTCTATAACATGGTAGTAGATTAATATCTTTTTCCATATTTATTGCTTAACCCTGATCTCTTCTATCTTGCTTTTTCCCTTTCCTTCTGTTTTTTCTGTCCTAATATCTTTGCCTCTGTGCTCTGCTTCTGTCACTCTTTCTCTCTGTCTTTCTTTCTCATTATAGCATCACCTCCAGTCACCTTTTGGTATCAGGTGCAGTTTGGAGATCACTGAGGAAACAGGAAGTTGTTTAGGAATTTTGTTGTTCACAGTATGTTAGATCACACACTCACTCCCGGAAAAATTACTGATAACGGTCATCAGTTAATCAGTTATTTGGTGCCAAACATGTACATGGCATTATGTTTGTGACTTTGTGTTTTTATTAGTTTTGAACCTACTTGTAATCCACCAGTCCACCCAATCAAGATTTTATACATTTTTATTCTGCATTATTTACCCCCCCCCCCCCCCCCCTCTCAAACCAAGGCTCAGCTGTCCTTGTGCCTTTACACATTGCAAATGAATGCATATCCATGCAAATTCTTAAAAAAGAAAGGCTGAAAATTTGAATATTTTGCTTAAAGCTGCACCCAGGTTGACCCTGCCATTCGGCATTTGAAAGCAGTGTGTGTCTGTTTGAATACTGAGGATCTCTCTTTGTCATGTTCGCCAGAGGGGCTGGGTGAGCGAACCAGCACCGGCAGGATGGGCAGAGATCGGCTGGGTAGCTGCACACAGACAGACTAATTGGGAAAAGGGGGGTGAGAGGGGGGATGAGGGGTGTTGGTAATGGTGAGGAAGGTGGGGTATGCAGGAAGGGGGGAATCTTAGATGACGACAGGGGGTTTAGGAGGGAGGTGAAAGAGGACAGAGAGTGGGGGATGGAGGGAAAGAGAGAGAAGGGAAGGAAGAGAGGAGGCGATGAAGAGGGCACAAGAGCGTGCGGGAGGAAGAGGTGAAGGAAGGGTGAGTGGAGACACTGTGGTTTCCAGTGCTGATGTGTTAGTAGCCCTGCTGACTATGTCATTATACTGTTGAAGTGCTGGCTGGATAACCAGGGCCCCTGCATGCTGCAAACCACTGTAGCCTTAATACTCCATTATACTGCATGTTTGACAGATATGGAAGATATAGCTTTTGTAAGCATTCAGTTATTAAACGTTTTTAAACAGGAGCTGGTCCCTCAACTTTTACCTTAAAGCGTACTTTTGATTCTAACAGAGCAGGCATCAATTGGGGAATGGGAAGAAATTGATTAATTAATTATTATTAATGTGAACCATTTATGTCCTCAACCGTCCAGTGCACAGTACAATTGTAATATGGAGTTGCCATAATTGAGGTAATGAATTTTGAATAGAGTTGTGAAGATGAACTGTTTTAGTCCCTGCTATTTCAGAGATTGTATGCTTATACAACAAGGTGTGTGACTTTTAAGGTATGTTTTGTAGATTTCAACTGTGTACTGAGTGAAGCTAAAAATAAACCATTTGACAAAGTAACTCAAGGGTTGTGACGACTAAATGGGTTTTTTTGTCTGAAAAAGCAACGTACCCCAACACCGCACACATACACAGACAATGTGGCTGCCCTTTCACTCTTTGACGCTTTAAAATTTGCGGACAATACAGAAGCGGTATAGACAGTCGCTTCTGTGTCGCATGAACGCCGTTGTCACACAAGCATGACGCTGACATGATGTTCGCTGTCTAGACGAGGGGTGTTGAGAATCTAAATTTAGTTTTTCTCCAGAAGCCCTTAATGATAACTACACAATGGCTGTCGTGTTCATTATATTACACACCTGTAACTTTTGGAGTTTGCTCAGTTGTCGCAGTTGAGGGATTATTCAGGAGGGCAGAACCATTCTGGCTTTCATCCAAAATGTTGCTAAATGGGTAATAAATTTGACAGTGTGAGTTGTAACCTGACAGAATATTTATTTCAGAAAAGTTTGTTTGCAGAAGTACACATTCATGGCTTCATGACAGTAGTTTGAATTTTATTTCACGGTAGTTATTTTATTGTGACCTTTTCCCTAATATTTCCGTGAAGGACCAGGAGTGGATCACAAGATTCCACCCTAAAGGTCAGCTGCTTGAATCATGAGTGAATGCCTTACACTTATAATATTTTATGCAGTGATATGACATGTCACAGACAGTGAGTTAAAACTACCATAGTTACATGGCTGGAGAGAAGGGTTGTTAGCCTCTAGAGACAAGAAAATAATTCAGAGCTCATTTGAGTCCCCAGTCCTTTGATGACTTGTTCACATTAACTGACCACGTGTGGTGCACTGCTCCAGAGCTCAGCATAGTTCACAGTTGAATCCTCAGAGATGTGCAGCACACCATGCTGTTTTAGGTGTCTGAATGTGTTTTACTACTTTCCCGGCTTTAATTGATTTTTATTTATTTCCATATGGTATAAAACTCATCTTGAAAAAACTTAACTTGAATTAGGTAATCCATCACAGTGAACATCTTGCCTGCATTATTATGAGTTATGTTATTTTTCTCTGGTAATGCAGCGCAGGCTTTTCAAATCAGTCTTGCAGTTGTATTACTTGGAAATAATAAATTAACTTTGACAAAAAAAATAAAAGCAGACACAATGTTCACTGTGATGGAGTGTACAGTAAAAAACACATTCAGAAATCTAAAACAGTACAGCGTGCTTTGAAAAGAGCTGACAGTAATGTAAAGTATATGTGAATTGTAGTAATGGGCTAACACATGCAAAAACACTGATATAGTCCTTTTAAAGTCTGCTTCTAATATGGGTATACCAGTGGTACATTTACAAATTTGCCTGCCTCCAGCCTCCATTCCTCCTAAAAGTATACCCTGTATAGAGAGAGGGCTCTGGGGGCCAGGCTGCACTGAACTAGGTTGAGTTACACTGGGTAGCTAGCGAGATTGATCTGGCTGCAGTAGCCAGGGGAATATAAAGCAGGGCAGGGGCTTAAAGTCTGAGTCCCCCCAGGGAGGAGTCCTCGCTGCACGGGGAGAGGGGCATGAACTGGGCTTTTCCTCCCTCCCTTTTCCCCCGCCCTCCTTCTGCTGTGTGTGTCCGTCCATCGAATGCCTTCTCCATCTCTCCTTCCATAAGAAATTCACACTTGTCAGTCTCTCTGTCTGCCTCTCTCCTTCTCTGTTTTGTTGCCTTGCAGTTTATTATTTCTTGTGTTTTAGTTGCCCTTTTACTGCATCTTCATTCTTTCCCCCTTGAATCCACAATTCTCTGCCTCTCCCCTCAATGTTTGCAAGCATATGGGAAAACGAATGATCGTGAAGTTCACACCCGAAATGAAACACCACGGCTGATGCTGAGTTTAGCATTTAATGCGTCAATAATGAACTTGTTAACATCATTCTGTCCACTTGCTGTGATCTTAAAAGCTGCTTTTTCCCTTTTTAGTGATGTTGAGTGGCCAAGAGGGGAGGCGCAAGTACAATCTGTCACATGCCAAATCCTCCCAGTATCCCCGACTATTACTTCTAAAATAATCAGAGTAGAGCAGGAATAAATGTGAAGTTTAGGCCTATTTTCTTTAAGAGTAGAAAAGCTACAGATTGCTGCCCTGCACTGCAAAGTTTGTTGCTCTTCCCTGCTGCAACATGCTATCCTGCAGGGGCATGGTGCAAAGCTGCACAGTGCTGCTGTGTGCTGTTGTAGTGTTGTGGTGCAGTGATAGCAGGATCGTCTGCTGGGGGAACCCTGAGTATTCTGTCTCACTGAGTGATACCCCTGTCTCCACTCACGATAAACAGTACACACACGCACACACGCACACGCACATACACCACTGTCTGCCAAGCCCAGCCTAGCATCAGATTCCCCCCCCTCCCCCCCACCACAACCCTCTCACAAAGCTGCAAATATATTAGCTGCCTCTTTTTCTTTTGTCTTGGGAAAATGGCAAGCAGGAGGAGTGTGTGTATGTGGGAGGTGGTGGGGTGCTTACTGTACTAAGAAAGTGTGGCAGAACACCCCCCTTTGTGCCATTCCTGTTTAGATATCCCCACGGTATAAGGCCCGGTAATGGAGGAAAGGAAGTGCACAGAGAGCTACAGATGCGAAGAAGAGTTATCAGTAATACAGGTATGATGTAGGAAACAGAAAACAGACTGACAGATGAGGAGAGGAAAGATCATGAGTTGCATATCACATACAAGCAGTCTATTTGGTTAATAACTGAAAGGGAACAGGAACACTGTTGAGCTCAGTATAAAGGGGCAATTCATCCAAAGCATATTTCCTCACTTACAAGTGATCTGTAGCCATGTAGATAGTTTTGGTGTTATTTGTCCAGGTTTTTAGAAGAATGTTTTTTTTTTTTATGTTTTGAGATATTCACATCTCTTTGCATATGGAACTACTTTCTACCGTAGAAATAGACCCAATGAAAACTTTTGACGCTAAAGTCACAGTTATAGAACTTACAGACTTTTACCCATTCTGATACTTGGTTCACATCCCAATGCTAAAGGCAAAAGTATGGTGATAGTAATAGTTAAGGCCGTAGTAGTGGATAATAGACTGATAGTTAACACATCTGGCGTGATGTGAGAGCATTTGTGGCACTTACCATCAAAAATACTTTTGGCTCAACATCTGAAAAGTGTTTTGAAAGACGTTTTAGTATGAGCAACAGGAGGCGTCATTGAAGACACTAATATACGTACAATGTTTAGAAAATGTAATGCCTCAAAACCTCAACCAAAACAACCTGCATGATTCAATATGGTTTTGTAACTTGGGTGAACTAATCATTTAACACTGTTGCTGTATTTCACAGTTTTCTATAGATTTTCAGCCAAAGCATTTGCTGATCATGGCGCTTTATCTTTCACTTCAACAGGCCCCATCCCATTGTCAGAAAAGAAGAGTGGTTATCATATTAATGATATGGACCATATTTTCTTCCCTTTAACATTTTGAAAACTAAAAAAATTAATTTATTAATAGAAAAAATAATAAACTGATATAATTGATATATTTCAGACGTAAAATATATTGCTATAAATTGTTAGACAAGGAGGAGCTAGATTCTCTCAGGTTTATCAATTTATTCTATTTAATGGCTAAAGACTGCAGATTAAAAATGTTTACCTGTCTATACCTGAGGTGCTTAGAATGTATGTACATTTAAATTTGTGTATAATGTGACAGTCGACATTCTATATTATATGTGTGTATATATATATATATATATACACATGTCACATTATACACACATTCAAACGCATCACTTCCCACTGGTCCTGTATGACATCAGAGACTCTAGCCTGTCACTCAAACACAGACAACTGATGTGGGCGGGGCTGTGACAACTCAAATCTGGCAAGTCAAATGTTTTCATTTGCAGGGAAAGTGAATGCCTGTTTGTGTGCGTGTGTTTGCGCATACGTGTCTGTTTGGGTTTGTGTGCCATATGCAGTGCGCCAGGGAGGCTCCCTGGAACATATTGGTGTGCGTACATAGTGGTTAATAATAGTAGCAAACGCATACAGCGATGGCAGCTCTGATGTGTTTGACAGTTTTACAGCCACACACGCCAAGACTCAGTCACACACACACACACACACACACACACACACACACACACACACACACACACACACACACACACACACACACACACACACACACACACACACACACACACACACACACGCACACACACGCTCACACACGCTCACAGCAGAGACGGAGACCTCCTCTGCCACCGAGCCCTCCGTCTTTGTTGAGTTCTCAATTTTATCACTGATTCCGATAAGTAAAAACAACCACTTCCCACCCACCCCGCCTTGCCTGCCCGCCCCTCCTGTATACTCCATATGTGGGCACGCACACAAACATATAGCGGAGTCAAACTCACCCACCCACCCACACACAAACATGTACAAATGTACATGCTTAACCACCCTCTCACAATGAATGCACAAAGTCCTTGAAGCAAGCAAGCACTCACATACATCATGAACTCCAGTTCAAAATACAGATGACACACACACACACATACAACCCCCCCCCCCCCCCCCCCCCCCTTCCCCCCTCTGTCGTTTCACAGCACATTGTTGCTGTTGCTTTCCTGTCTGTGCCGATGGTCAGGTTGTGCTGGGGTGGCAGCTTTAAGTTTGGATAAGGAGGGGCTGGGGGGAGAGAGATCAGTGCTTGCTCCCCACGGCGAGGTCTTAGCAACAGCAGGCTGCAGTAGCAGAAGACACCCAACCTGTCGTTGGTCTCTGGGGGACGGAGACAGAGAGATAGCGGAGTGGCCGCATCACTCTCAGCTTGGACATCCGCACTCAGAAAGAGAAAGACCTTGGGGCTCAGTGGCCGAGCTTGGCAGGCAAACCAAGACTGAGAGAGGCAAGAGCATAGCAGACAGACAACCCAGTCCTGAGGATTAGTCTGTGGGGTTGGCTGAGCCTGGCCAGAACTGAGAGAGAGGTAGCAGAAAGACAGAAGGCAAAAAAGGACCTGGTGCCTGGCACCTACTCCGGGCCAGGTTAGCAGCCAGAGAGACGGGCAGACAGAGAGGGGACCCATGTACTCGGTGTCTGTGGTCTGGAGGGGCTCACCCATATGGTGTTCTGCTCTGTTCCTGCTCCCTATCTAAATCCATATGCTGCTGGTGGAAAGGTGCCCCCTCTCCCCCCACCTAAACCACAAGGGAGGTGTTGGGAGGTAAAGCCCTGAAGGCTTGTACACCCCCCCCCCCCACCTCTTAACCCCTTAGAGCTGCTTAGCCCATTGTCACTACAATCTGCCACCATTGCCTTGGTGTTGTGTGTCCCCTCTGTCTTATTCTTCCCTCTCTCTATTTCTTTTTCTCTCTTCCTTTATCTTTTTATCTCCCTTTGGCAGCCGATAATCAATGAACTTATTAACTGCTAATTATTCAAGCTGTGGATCGAGGATCCCTCCCCATCCTCTGCAAAAAAAAAGGAAACATTTTCACTCTGTTCTGCCAAATGAAGTGGTTTATATTGCTCATTCATTTGGATTAAGTGCATTTAGGCTGCAGTGTTTGGGATGTGAAGGCTTTGTCAGATTGCTATCAGCAGTATTTAACATTAATCCTCATTTTGTTCAGCCGGTTGATGGCACCCACTTAGTGGAAGCCCAAGAGATTTTTCTATTGAAATATGCAGTTACTATTTGTTTTCCCTGTGATACATGTACGTGTGTGTTTCTCTAAAAAGGTGTGTGTGTGTGTGTGTGTGTGTGTGTGTGTGTGTGTGTGTGTGTGTGTGTGTGTGTGTGTGTGTGTGTGTGTGTGTGTGTGTGTGTGTGTGTGTGTGTGTGTGTGTGTGTGTGTGTGTGTGTGTGTGTGTGTGTGTGTGTGTGTGTGTGTGTGTGTGTGTGTTCTGGTTTCACAGGAGGTCCTTCAGACGATACCAAAGTTCTGCTTTCCCTTTGACGTGGAAAGGTACGATTCCTCTCCCTCTCTGCTTCCGTGTTTTTATCACTACAGCTCACTTTCACCTCCCTTAACACACACACACACGTACACCTAGCTGTCCTCTCACCTACAGAGACACATGCATTTGAAAAAGGAAATGAGATGATGTGTCCTTTATGCTTCACACAGTTGTTACGGTGAAATCATCATCATTCCTAGGAACAGTCACATGATGATTTACTAACTGCCATGGTGTAATGACGAGTGTTTTTGTCGGTGTGATTGCAAGTAGCCTCCATGGTATTAAATCCCAAGAAATTTGACATTTTCTTACATCCAATCTGCACTGAATGTACCAGCAAACAACACAGCTGCTGGCAAAATATCCCCTATAATGTAAACGGTTTAAGGGTGTGGACACACGGTAATAATGATGATGATAATGATGACAACAAGTTAAGGATGATGCCGATGACTTCCATCATTGACCTTCCCACTTGATGTGCACAGTAGTGTATAAGTGCATGTGTGTGAAAGAGTCCTGAGTTGGGAAGGAAGTGTGTTTCCTTCTGCATAATATAGGTCCGATCAGACGGGCTGCTCTCTGAAATGTACGGGCCTCTTTATTTTGAGGATGGAAAATGACATGTTATAATTCCCATTGTAAAGGCAGAGGGAAAGGGGGGGGGGGGGGGGGTAGCTAGTAGGGAAGGGGTGGAGGGATGTACAGTCTTTTTACTGAAGCTGAGCTGCTGCCATCTAGTGGCGTAGGGATGCACAGAGCTTCTATGAAAATTATCTTTGGGTTCCAAAAAGCTTTTTACAGTTTTTCAAGCAGTCATGCTGGAAATATGTGACATCACATTTGGACCTTGACTGGAGATTTAGCTCATGGTGCGATTTTGTCTCAGAATGACTTTGTTTCTGATCCAGCCCAACCAAATGTTGCTATATTTTGTTTAAATGTATATGCTTTCATAGATGCATTGAGGCCTACTGCATTGAGTTAATTGTTAAGTTGTAATGTGGTTTTGGCCATTTGTGAGTATGAGTGTGTGTGTGTTTGTCCCTTTTTTCCTGTCGCAGGGTTTCCCAGAATCAGGTGGGGCAGAATTTCACCTTTGTGCTGACGGACATAGACAGCAAACAGAGGTTTGGTTTCTGTCGACTCACTCAAGGCTGCCGGGTCTGCATTTGTCTGCTCAGGTAACACACACACACACACACACACACACACACACACACACACAAACACACACACACACACACACACACACACACACACACACACACACACACACACACACACACACACACACACACACACACACACACACACACAGATGCATGCACGCATTCACATGTTCACTAAATCTTGATATGCTTTTAATTCTCCAAAGTCAGGTACATATACTTCTTTTTTATGCTTCGTTTTAAATCATGTTGTCCTAAATAGCTTAATCTTAATTACAGTCTTTAACACTTTCAAAGATTAAACGTATCCACCTTCCATATATAAGAAAAATGTCAAAAGAGAGATGTGCTAAAAGTTATGCTGCACTACACAAATTCAAACATAAAAGAGTCAGCCTTTCAAACACCAGTGTCTTTATTTACCCGTTCAAACATTGGTCTGTTTTGCCCTATTTCAAATTATTCATGGATCAGTGTTTTAGATATATATCTGCATTTATTTCTCAAATGTGATGAAGAAATAAAATTTTTACCAGATTTAGAAGTGAACACAGATCTTTTTAGACTGCATTTCCATTCATTCTCACACTTCACACTGAGCTGCACTATGCCAGAATAACAAATTTATTTTCTTATCTGCCCACACAAACATGTTAGAGATGTGCCTATAATTATCCAAAAGTTTAGCCACTTTTTGATTTTTCATAGGTGGATTCATCTTATCACAGCGAACATAAATGAGGATACCAAACCCAGGAAAATTGCATTTTTTTCCCCGCATAATTACTCTCCAACAAAGGCTATTATCATTTAATTTCCGTGTAATTGCATGTTGACACAATGTTTTTACAGATGTAATTACCTTACCATTACAAAGAAGGAGCACTCCAGTGCTAATCTCAGTGGACAGACTTATGTACTTTAGAAATAAACTGGGGAAAATGTTCAAAATATTTCAATATTTAATGAATGTATTAAGCAGTTTAACAAACAACTAACTGGAAATGGAACACAAAGCATTTTCTTTTTCTCTGTTAGTGTAAAGCAGCACCCTTGTAAATGCTGCTTATGCTTGATTGTGTGCGTGCGTGTATGTATGTATGTGTGTGTGTGTGTGTGTGTGTCTGTGTGTGTGCGTGTGTGTGTGTGTGTGTGTGTGTGTTTTGATGGACAGTCGTGGGTTTGTCGCTGGCCTGATGAGCTGCTGTGAAGAACAGTGTACCTCCTCCCCACACCACCCACCCTTCCCGGCCTGCTTCCATGGCCTTTGTTTTTTCTCTCTCTCTCTCTCTCTCTCTCTCTCTCTCTCTCTCTCTCTCTCTCTCTCTCTCTCTCTCTCTCTCTCTCTCTCTCTCTCTCTCTCTCTCCCTCCCTCCTTCTCTCTCTGTTCTCTCTCTCTTCTCCTCGTTATACGGCTACTGCCACGGTGCGACAGCAAAGACGCTTGGCCCATAATTATGCATGAAGCTTCACTGCCAATTAGCAGAGGTTCCCCTGTCCCTCTCGCTGAGTTAGACATGCTAATTCATTTGACATATGATGTATAAAATTCATTATGCATTTTGAGTAGTTTGCATGGCTTGCTTCATTTTTAATAAGACAACGTATAGAAAGTTTTTTTTTTTTTTGGTCGTTAATTTAAAATTATTTGTGTGCTCCCAGTTTCTTTCATTTTGTCCTGATCTTTTTCATTTTCTTAGGAATATAAATGAAAATATCCTGAAGCTTAAAAAAACATTTTTAAATATTTCATCGAAGAAATGTGAAAAATGTGCAAATTAAGTTTCTGCGTTCAAGCTCCCTGCTTAAACATTTTTTTTGTTTATTATTCTTTAAACAGTTTTTCATTCTACAATATTAGTTATGCAACACAGTATTAAGGAAATTACATCAGATTGCTCATGTCCGCATAAAAACCTAAGAAAACAGAAAAAAACTGATAATGTAAGTTTCTTTATCTTAAAGAATTATCAGTTAAAATGTGTCTGGGAAAATGTAAAGCAGAAAGTCTGAGGCCCACTACTTTTGGTTTTTATTTAATCTATAATTTTCATGGATATGGAATAAAAGTAATTAAAACAGTTTGCGTCTCTGTGATTGTTGAAGTGCTGGGACCGTAAAATTGTCACCTCTGCTTACAGGAGGAAGTGCCTTAATGAGTAGGACAGTTTTATGTGGACAGCCCTTTGTAGTCTCACTGCTCAAGACGTGGCAGAAAGGGCCATGCTCCCTTCAGGCATATTTTAGACAAAAACAGAAACAACACAGAAAAAGTAATAATAATTATAACTTGGTCTATTTTATACTCTTATTCTCCTGGCTTCTCACATTGTTTGTCACTCACATTTTTTGTTGAACATGTGAGCAATTTGGAGAAGAAAAATGTGGATTTCTTCAGTTTTATTTAATGCCTGGGACTTCGGGTTACATTTTAGGGACTGCGTTGCTCCATTTTGTGGTCACTTAGCGGATCGCCGGAGGACACTTCCTTCCCTGTACTTAACCCTTAACCCGAGAAAGTAAAGGTGTAATGAAATCTTCCACTGAGCCGTCTACGAAATGTAAGATGACTTACGATTACAGGTGCCTGAGCATTAAAGGAGATTTAAGACTCATCTAAAGAACAGGAATAAGTGTCATGCTTAGCACCCAACAGGTACTTTATGGCAGCAAAAAGGGCAGATATAAGTGCTCCTATATAAAGAGTTAACTAAACACTTTAACTACTGACATGTGTAGATAAAACGTAGGAGTATGTTCACAATATTTAGCGCTTTTGTGAATGTTTTGTTTTATTTCAATGTAGATTTTCTTCGTGCATATTTGCAGTGCTTGTGAAAACACATCACCTGCATTTTTTTTGTGTGTGTGTGCTCCTGTCCATAATAGCATAATTGTAAGTTCCAAAGATAACGCCATGTCCCTGTCTTCTGTCAGATATTTCCGTGCTGTTAGGTAGTTGGAGCCGGGGATGAAGAGCATGACGGGCTGTGAGTGGACCGCAGATTAACTGGTTCATTCTTTGAGTACATGGCACTTGGAGAAGACATGTGTTTAAAATGGCAGGAGAGAGATTGCGGGGCCCCCACACACTGAGCACTGCTGTGATGGATGCCTCTCTCTCTATCGGAGGATTTGCGAAGCACAAACAGATCTGAGCAATGAACTGTGACGAGTAGGAGTATCTCTCAAAGCTTTCCAAACTTTAACTTTGCATCAACAAAGAGAGCAGAGCAGGGCTGGAGGGTTCGGGGGGGTAGAGCAAAACAATACATTTTTAAGTTAGATTTATTCTAATGCACTTGAATGAAGCATTAAAAATCCATTACCTATTGTGGAAAGATGTTAAAGAAGAATATTGATAATTTATGGTTGGCTGCCTTTACCAGCGATCATGCGTAGTCCGCCAAAACAAAGGATTTACAGCACCTTGGTGTATGAGTGTAATGACTGTGCGATCTGTGAGGCCTGACGGCTGCTCTGACAGCGAGAGTCCTATTTACATCCCCTTCAACTGTGAAAAATGAAGGATTAATGTCCAGAAGCCTGGCTTTTTTAAACACACATACAGGAGGCAGATAACACAAAGGCTTTGTTCTCCCCCTTATTCATTACATCAGACTGGACTTTTTGTGTAATTGCTAAATGTAAACTGACCCCATATGCAGATATTTGTGTATATGTTGTTTGACGTGGCAGAAATAGGTTTCCAGGTTGATATCCGGTCAGCATGTGAATTAACATAGGCATGTTTGATTTAGGCTTTCCTGCGACTGTGACCTGATTGCAGCAGATCTTTACGCAGACGTCAAAATACAGGCATGTTAAAAGGCTGATTGTTTCAGGCTAATGGTCACTCAGCCTCTCTGATTGGTGCGCTTGGCTGCACTTCTCCGGGATCCTGGCCTGTCATTGGCCCCTTGCGGATTTAGCTATATGAAAATTTGCATTAGGTTCACTTTATTGTTTTCTTGTTGTCTGTTAATTCCAGTCTGAAGAGCAGCCAGTGACCCATGCCCCTGGAAACTCCTCAGTCTCCAGCCAACTGCATGAGCAGGACTTCACTGGCTGTAAAATCACACACAGTCAAAGCTTCACTTTTACATATTTATTATTGTAAAACTAAGAAACTGCAGGTTTAACTCTTTGTCATTGTTTTAATTTGAATAGAAATTATTGTCTTAATGACTCATATTTAACACCATTTTCACTTATTGACATTAAGAAATACTCTCAGAATTTGGTGAGCAAACAAGAATCCACTTTTGATTGATTGGCTCATTTGGCCACTAATTAATTTTTCAACCTCTGCATCCAGGCAAGTAAATTAACCACTAATGGGAGTTTCTGTTTATTTCATCGTAATGCGAAAAAAGTCCTTATCTAGAATCACTATTCATGCTGTGTTCGAAACTGCATGTTAAAACCCCAAAACTAAATAAAAATTCAATACATACCATGTTTTTATTATCTGATTGCATAACATTAAAATGAACTGATCCCTCACAGCTTTTACGCCAGAAGAAAAATGTTGGCCATCTTCCACATAGAAAGCAAGTCGACTCGGCCAAGAATATGTCAACTTAGTAAAGAAAGCCATGCCGCAGATGCTTTTAGCTTATGGTGGGTGTACTCGGTGATTAGCTTTAACACAAACACTGCAGTATAAATTATTTTAAGCAAGTTAATGAATTTATTTATTTTACAATAGTTGCATAAGGCAATTTTTTTTAATGCGAAGGGCATAAGAAGAAGCCTAGAGAGGGGCATAAGAACGAGGTGGAGGAGGGGGGTACAGAAAGCATCTTGGGCTGCATTTTTGTTACCCCTGTGCATCTGTGAGCAGCGTGCTTGTTAGCCATAGCATCCCTTTGCATCACATGAAAGCTACAATGGCTTTTTGTTAAAGAATCCATTGTTTTGATTTTTTTTCTTCTACCCTCCCTTTCTATTGGCTTAAAGGGCAGACATGACAAGAATCCTTAGCATGCAGAGTACCCAGGATATGAGGAATGTCATAATTAGGACTAGATAGCATTTACTTCTTTTCCAATGTAACAGCGACTCTGTGCTTTGGAGAGGCTGGGAACACAACCCATTATCAATGTCCTGTGTGAGTTTGATCTTTAAGCAATAGGTCACAGACAATCGCCAGTAAATAAACACAGTATTATTGCAAGGGCTATACATAACAAGATAGAGCCAACACGCCAATTTTAAAAGAAGTTTTGTCCCCTCAGCCATCACAGCACTAAACAAAAATATGTAGATCATGGCTATGTGCTGTCTAAATGTCTATATGTTTTTCTGGGGATATGTTGGAAGACGGTCTATTTGTTATTTGTGGGGAGAGGGTGTGTTATCTGTATATGATGTCCATGTGTTGTGCCTTTTTAAATGTATGCTGCCATGAAAAAAAAAACTGACTTGTGTGAAAACGATTGTCCCCTTGGGAAAAATAGACAACCAAACCTAACCTAACCTAACCTGAGCTGCAACACAAATAAATGTTTCCGGGAGACTGAATCCCTCCTATATTTGTTGTACTTTTAAATAGAGCAGAAATGCAGACCCTGTGATAATACTAAACTGAAACCCATGCTGTTTGTTTATTGAAGAGGATGATAAAATTAATTCAAACACTGTCATTAATACACCTGTTTCTCTGACCCTTGCAGTTATCTACCATGGTTTGAAATCTACTACAAGTTGCTAAATACTCTGGCTGACTACCTAACAAAACAACAGGTAATCGTCTCGTCTGGATGTATTTATAATTGTATGTATATATGATGCGGTGTAAGCACATGAAAATAAAACATGGTTGTTTGATTTGACTGAGAAACAAGCACACAGTTTAGTGTTTTTTGTTTTTTTTTGTTGTTTTTTTACTGTGGTGAAATATTTTCCTCCATTATGTTCCTTCTTCTGCATGTTGTCTTTTGTGTGCAAGTTTTGTTCGCCGTCTTGGGCACGACTTGGCTCCTGTTGTTAGCAGCAACAATGTTGACATTTCACAGACCAAATGCTGATCTGACACTGGAAGTTATTCCTGATGATTTACTGGAAAACAAATCGTTAAGAAAAAGAAAACACACGAACACACACACACGCACACACACACACACGAACACGTGCGTGTAAACACAAGCATACACAGAAATGCTCGCACTTCACAAAAGTCTTTTCCCCTGACTATTCACTGCATTGTACTAGCAGAGGGAGGGGAAATGTAAAATATGCAACAAACTGGGGAGATGTGCGGTGTCTAGCGCAGAGGGTGTAGGTGATGTTCCCATGTTTAGACTGAACAGAGGAGAAGAGGGAGGGAGTCGGAGCAAGGGAGAGAGATGCAGAGCGCTTTGGGACCGCTTTCATTTTCTTGTGTAGTCACTGCTTCTTTCGAGACCCTTAGAGAGCAATGATCAGGACAGAGACTCTTGCTAAAGTAGACAATCACGAACATATCACATAAACATTCAACATACACCCATGTTTATGTGATTGAGAGGCAGGATAGTCTAATAAACAGAGAGACAGACAGTTGGTGTGTGAGAAAGAATGAAGAAGAGAGAGACAGAAAGATTGCTGGAAATCCTGTGTGACTGAAGTGTTAGTGTGCATGATTTGGTTTCTATTTACCCCGCTGTCCGTTCCAGGCGAGAGGGAGATGTTGACAGACGAGGGAAGACAGAAGAGCGATGAGGGTTTAAGGCGAGGGGTAAATGAACTGTTTCCCCAGGCCGTGTTGCTGACCATGCGTGTGAGCATTGAGCCTCTCATGACAGGAGGCTGTTCGATTGCACACAGCCTAACCCCCCCCCCCCCCTTTCTCCTTTTCTTACTGTATACTGCCGCCCATTCCTCTCAAGTTTCTATATCCTTTTGGCTTGCCCACACATATACACTCACAAATGTCCTCAAACAAGCAACGGTTCATAGCCAAAAACCAAGATAAAGTTTCTCCGAGAGGTCGGGGAGGAAAAAGAATCTCAAACAAACAACAACGTGCAACCTGTGTGTTCACAGTAGTTTGTTTAGTTTAAGTACAAGTTGCAAACTGTGGTCCCTATCAGTTCTCCAACCAGGGGCCTGAGTGTAAACAGCAATCTTGTCATAGGGCTCATAAATGCTGGAAGAATAATCTTGGGGCCTGTTCTGTGGTCAAGCTAGTTCTTTCTGACGGCTTCCTTAAAGCCCCTGTCTTTGGAGCAGGGACCCCTTGCTTAATTACTGACAGCCCACTCTTGGTCGTAAATCAACACTGCCGGATAATAAGCGTCTGCAGCCCTACGCTCAGCCGTCGTTTAACCTCACCATTGCTCGTTAAACATATGTCAGTCGGAAGTCTTGGAGCCCTTCAGGCCTCGCTGCAGGATTGCCCTCTGGTCTGCAGCAGTGCCTGTCCCAGCACTGTTGTTAAGATTGACACATAACTCGTGACATCAACAAAACAAGTAAATACAATTCATGTGTCCTATGTTTTTATGTGTATTTTTTCATTTGTTGTTTTGTTTCTCTCCCCCAGGAAAATGACTTGAATGACATGCTGAATTCTCTCTATGATCTGCCTGTGCCAAAGCCCTTCACGCCAGTCAACCTGAGTGTGGTAGGTATAGATCTCATATTCCCCCTTATCAGAGGCAAGACAGCTGAGAGTAGGAGAAAAAAAGAGGGAGAGGAGGACAGGGTAGGGTACTGTAGTAGTGTGTTGCATTAGGAAGCAGACTGCAGAAAAGACGAGGAGATGATAACAGTTGGCTGAAGAAGTTTGAAGTAGAGTGAGAGACACTAAAAACAACATTTATAATAGGAAAAAAAGTTGCGACAAAGGGAGGAATAATGATATCTAAAATGAAATTGACACAAAGAGGAAAAGAGCAGACAAAGATGGCATAAAAACAGACGGAAAGAAAAAATAGGGCAGACAGGCGGAAACACAGAGAGATCGACAAAGCATAGAGGTTGAAATGGACGAGATAAATGAGGGAACGACAGAGCGCGCACAGAAAGTGAAGAGCTGGAGGTTAAGATGCACTAGGTATAGGAAAAGAGAGACAGAGAGGGCCTAACACTGACACTCTGTTTGGAAACGAGAAGTGGCGCTAACATTTTTTTGGGGCGATAAGCCCGAGCTGGACATGTTTGAACTCAAGGGTCTTTTCACAACTCGTCATGTCTCCTGCTTATCAAAAACTGAAATGGCTTAACGAGCACAGGTCCCTCAAAGTCAGCCAGTGTTTGTGTTAACTCACAATCTCTCCTTGTGTGTTTCCAGCTCCTACATAAAACACTCACTCTTAAACAGTTTTTCGCTCCCATAAGCCTGGCCTATATAAGTAGAATGTAATGATTTTCAGAGGGACCGCTAAACTCGTAGTGTTTTGTTCAGTAATTTCTTTATTTTTGAGTTGCTAAGACTCCACACCGTAATGGGATCAAAAGAGTTTCAGTGTTAGCCTTTGTCCTTGAGGACCTCCGCTCCTTTTTTTGGACCAATTAAAAAAGCAACTCTGGGTCTTTTCTGCGGCATAGGTCTCACAAGGATACGCATCTAATTACACATGAATTTACAACATAACAAGACTAATATGAAGTAATCAATATATCTCTATGAAGGCTAACAAGGTCAATTAAGATTCCATTTTTTTCTTTATGTGAGTTTTTTTTTTTTTTTTTTAAATCAGCTGTATGTGTGAACTAAATCTTTTCATCTGCATCTCCGAGCTTCATTGGAAAAGAAGCCCCGGAGAACAGAGGTGATGGCTCCATGTCTTTTCTGGAGAAGCCACTAGTTTGATATTTAATTGATGAAGCAGAATTATTCTCTTAAAGAGTGTTTTTTTGTTTTATCATGGCAGCTGAGAAGAAGGATCATTGTCCCCTTTCATGTGTGAACCCTGTTTTGTTCTCTATCTCCCTCTCTCATTGTGCAAGAATGAGCAGTTGTATATTGCCACTGGGCAAGTACTGAGAGATCGGCGAAGCAAGGAGCCGGTGAGTGGAGGGGAATGAGTGAACGGCAGAAACGGGAGGAGGGAAGGAGACTGCTGTGAAATATGAAACCGCTGCTGTACTAATCGCATGGGAGCAGCGGCTTTCCAATTTGGCCAAATAAGCTGCGCTATCTTTTTAAATATAACAAAAACAAACTATCCTGGGCCTTGGTGTATGTTTCTTCTTCTCTGGAAAACAATCAAACTTTGTAAATGATTAATGCCATTCCACACTGCTATATTCTCTCTCTGAATATCAAAAGTTTTTTTCCGCTTCTTTATGTTTAAAGCAAAGGCAATTGTGCTCAAAAAATCTCCTTGATGCCTTTCCAGTTAACCCACTTTCAATGTTTTTATATAAACATGTCTTCGAAAGAATGAGAAAAAAGCAGATAAGCAAGCAAACAGCCAATGAAAGCCAGGGTTGAGCTGAGGAGCATGGCTTGTGATTATGACAGTGCCATGAATTTGTAGACCAACAGGGAAACATTATTTAGCACACAGAGCACAGGAAAAGAAAGGCCGAGAGATATACAGTATACTGTAGTGACTGTATGTATGTTTACAGCGGTTTTTCTGTGCCTCAGATGTATTGACTCAAGTCCCTGATCTTTGATTACTATTTTAGTTATTTAGTTTCAATTGCTCTTTTATGTGGTTTCAATTATTCTATTACTTATCTTGTTTACAGTCAATTATGGATAGGCTTCCCATACCACATACAGTATCGTTTACAAAGAAGCAAAGAATTTCAAATCCACTTGTCTAGCATGTAGCATGTAGCTTTATGTAAAAAGAGGTCAGAAGTGCACTGGAAACATTACATACCTGTGTAAGAATGAGAGTTACCCAGGTGACTTAACAACAGTCTATATTTTCTTATTTACTGTTTTTAATGATTAAAAACAAATCTGAGAAGTTTTACAAGTGCTACAGTCTACAATGAAATGTCAATTTTAAACTGAGTTGATTAAAAAAATGTAGTCAGGAAGGAATTCCAGAAAGGAGGCAAAGATGACTGAGGTGTACAGTGAAGCGCTTGATTTTAAGTGTAAATGATTCAAATTTACTTTCTCTCACATCTGTTTTTTATCAGTAGGTATCCAGTGAATTTGTATGTTATAAAGTCAATAACTAACCACCAATGCTAGCTGTTTAGTCATTTCTATCATGGGTATAGCAACATTTGCTTCACAGTAAACTGCCTTTAATGCTAACTAGCTTACGTCAGCTTTTCAGCTACAGTATAACCACAATCTAACCAGCAGGGTTTCCTGAAATAGAAAAAACTTGTATATGTAGTGCATCACACCAGAATTCACAACATACAGTAACTCTCATTAAAAAAGGCACATTAAAAGCATTTAATATTACTTTGCTTTTTCCATTTTGCACATCCTCCCAGGGCACAAAAACCTGGCAGTTTTGGAAAAAAGTTAAAAAAGAACAACTCGTGGCTTCTGTTCGAAAACTTTAATCGGCCACAAAACACAAAAAATGTACTGTATATTTTTTTTACTTTTATATGTAGCCTGCTGCTGCTGGAAATAGAGAGCATCTGCTCAATTCTAACAGTTTCTGTCACTGCATGTTTGCCTACTTTACTTCAATGCAAAAAGAATGCCATGTCAAAAAATGTTTTTTTTTGTAGGTACTCCGTTAAGGTGTAATGGTAGCTGTGCAATATATGCATGAAAACATGGCTGCATTAATTCAAACATTTTCAAATTCACTTGCCATAAAGAAGGGGGCATAGGAGTTGCTCATGCTTGGATATAATATATATAAAAAATCCTCAAAAGGCAAAGCCTTGGGTGCCAGTTCCAGTTTAGTGTTTGTGTATGCTGCATGTTCATCTCCTCTAAGCTTCGCTCGACTACAGCAATGACCATCCTCTGGGAATATGACGATTGTTTACTCATGATAATTGTTTTCACATTTTTCACACTTAATGCACTAAGTGGTTAAAACATTTTATTTTGTTTTACATTAAACTAAATGTTAGTAAGTGGTAGTGTGCCACCATTGCTTTTTTTCATCATAACCATCTGTTAATGTCTTATCTGTTAATGTCCGTACTGTGCCCAAGTACGTTTCACGGCTAAAGTCTAGTTTGTTTGACCAGTGTGAGTGCAACCGTACTGCGCCTAGGTGCGGCACGCTTGCCGGCCACGGACCGTTTAGGGAGGTTGGCTTTTGTAAAGCACGTTTGCACGTTTACGAGCATGAGCACGAGGCCTACAGAGGTTCTGACGTCATTTTATGTGCGCTTGTTCGGACATAGAAAAAAGAAGGACGGACCATGCGCGGACATTTAAAACAATGGCGGCAAAAGGTTCACGTTGGTGTGATGTGGAGGTGGAGTATTTACTGCAGATTTGGTCAGATGAAAATATTCAAAAACAGTCGGACAAGACGCACAAAATCTCAGAGGTCTATGGAAAGATTTGTAAACAAAGCAACGCATCGCGATAACCTCAATCAATGCGTGTGATGTGTTACGGCGTGATGGCGTATAGGCAGGCAAGAGTGTGAGTACAAACGGGCCTGGCCCACGGGGGGAGAGGGAGGGGGGACAAGTACCCTAAAGCACGGGGCACAGTACGGATGGACAGTGTGAGTGCGTCCTAATATGTATTCTTTTAACTGGTGGTAATGGGATTCTTAGCAGTTGGTAGAAATTTCCAACAACCTGACTCAGTGTCAGGTGCCTCAACAATACCAACCAGCAGCACTTTATGTAGTGAAATGAGCTCAGGGCTAAACATTATAATTATTGGACATTGTTGAATCAGTTCACTAAATAATGTCATGGTAAGAGTTTACCCGGCAGTTGCCATGACCATGTCCTGCGCACTGTCGCAGATTTTTTGAATTGCATATTTCTAGTGTCTGTGTTCTTATGTATCTATAATCAGATACATCTTTCTTTCCTGTTGCTGATGCTTTCGGTGGGGTTGCTGATTTTGAATGACTCCTTATGTTTACATACTCTTAATCAATTTGCTTGTTACAGTATGTGATGTATCACTGTTAAGTTGTCCTCTGATAAAAGATATACAGTATATACATATATATTTATTCCTTTTTATTATTGATCCCTTTCAAAGTGCAGATTGTTTCATAATCAGACTTTAGGGTGTGAATACAAGGCTGTTTTGCAATCAACTCTCGGGTGTTGGATGTATTTCTTCCTGCCTCTGGGGCCACAAATCAAATACATTCTCAACTATAAGAGAAAACACTACCTGTGTGTTAGCCTGAAATTATTTGTTTGTTGATTACGTTACAAGTAAATGCCAGTCACAAGTTTAAACACCTTGAAGTCTTGGAAGAATTGTAATATTTGTAAGTATCTACTGGCGAAGTTACAGTGGATTTAAGAGAAGACCTGCAACAGATGGTCGAGTGAAGGCCTAGAGAAACACAGGTGTACTAAAGGTACAGGAGAGTGTATGTTAGAAACACACTGGTGTGTTTCAGTTGGTGCTTTCTCTACCTGTCTCCAAACACCACCTCTCTCAGGCCCCTTTGATCTGAACACTGAACCTGCCCTGCTCTCCCAAAGTGAGACAGGCAGCCCTGTGATCCTCTAAACAACCTGTGTGTGTGTGTGTGTGTCTCTGTGTCTCTGTGTGGACGCACACACGCACGTATACTTTTTGCTCCGCAAGGCTTTTTAATGCTTAAATAAAGACTCAGTTTTCCACCGGAGACATCACCCCAGTCAGTGTCTATGGGGAGCTGAGCTGCTATTGAGCTTTCTCTGTTCTGTAGGCCTGATAAAAGCATTGCCACAGTTCAGACACCGGCTCAGCAATTCATATAGACAGAGCTGAAGATGAGCCATAAATCATAGAACAAAGTGAACCCCCCACCCCCCCCAGTCCTTTCCCCTCAATCTTTTCTTTGTGAGTGGTATGCTTCACTTGTGACCTTCCCTTTTCTTTCTCCTGCATGTTTGTGTTTTCGCAGCACTCCTACTTCATCGCCCCGGATATCAATGGACTGCCAACCATCCCTGAGAGCGTAAGTATTCATGGAGAAAAAAAAGAGAAACATCTCTGTCTCTAATCGTTTTTAATCAGATACACTTGTCACCTTTTGAAATTATTGCATCATCCACTTGTTTCAGCTTTACCTCCTGTGGTGCTTATACTTTTATTGTCGAAGTTCAGCGAATGCCGTGGGTATTAGAGGATTCAAACTGAACACATGCTTTTTTGATTGCTTTTGTATTCAAATTGTAGATCAAGCATTGAGCATCCAAAGTCCTTATGACAAGCGACACCAGATGAAAACAGTAATCAATCTGACAAATTCAAGCAAAATTCACTGAAACGTCTATTTTTCCCAAATATGACTACTGTATTTTCTCAAATAAAGGCCGGTCCTCTGGGGTGTGGTCACCTTCATGTCTGTTATAGAAAGTGCATGCACACTAAGGATAATGTACATTTCCATTACGTTAATTGATTAAATTCAACAATATAAACATGTTATTTTCAACACTTTGTTGTGTCGGATTACACAGCTCAAGTGTTATTGTCCAATTTCAGTCACTGTCGGTGCATCTGTGCTAATGACCCAGCCCAACTGTATTTTTAGTCATATAATAAGTGCTTAAAGTTGGCAGGAGCTACATTTGAAATACCATTAGGGAGCCCTGCAAATTGTTTACAATACACTGCCTTTTTATAAAATTAATGGATTCTGTCCAATGGGATGATACAGGGCTTTAAATTAGAAGCAGATACCGGAACTGTTGTTTGTATTACCAGAAAAATGCACTAACAAACATTTAACAGAGTAAATGGTAGTAGATTCGAAAAGAAGGGCGCTTCATACGCCATCGAATGACCAGGCAGTGAATTAGACCTAAAGGCCTAGGCAAGTACCCCCTCCAGTTGAGGTAGGTAAAGACCCCTGGCCCGGCCACTGTTTGAGAATTTACGGTGTATCAGTTGGTTTAAATCTTTATTTGTCATCCATTTATTTGTTACTGCAAAACAATATGTGCAGAGATAGAAGTCCAAGTCATTTTACAGCCTGGACTGTATGTCTCTCTTTTATAGCACACTCTGGTACCCTCACTGCCTGCAGCATTGACACTTTACTGTAAGCAAGGACAGTTTGTTATGTACCTGCATATCCTTCTGTTCCTGTCTCCAGAGGAACCTGACAGAGTACTTTGTGGCTGTGGACGTCAACAACATGCTCCAGCTCTACGCCAGTATGCTGCATGAACGGCGGATCATCATTACCTCAAGCAAGCTTAGCACTGTGAGTCCACTCCTACCAAGTCTTTCTCTCAGCTGCAGACAGTTATCAGCTCTGCCCTGTCAGGCTCAAGGGGATAATACTCTAGAAAGTAGTTCACATACTGCAACCACTTTCCTAAACATTTCATTCAACTTGATGTCATGGATTCTTGTTAGCAATCTCACTTGCATCCCAAAAAAATACATCATAATATGAGATAATGTTGCTAAAAATCATTGAGAGTCACAGTTGCTATTTTTGGCTTCAGATCAAATTCAGATTGCCCTCTTAAAAAAAAGTATATAGCTCAAATGTTGGAGCCGTTTCCTAGATTTAACACGATTCTCTTCATCAATAATCCAGCAGGATATCAAACCCTAATTAGTACGATCAGAATATTTATCTGACATTGCTACGCTACTTGTACAGACAGAGTTGAACTGATCTGTCTGTCCCCCACCACCCCATCCCTCTTTGCCCAGGCATCCTGCAGTCAGACAGCCGCGCTATCACCACGATCTGACAAGCTGTGAAATCCACACTAAAACTGGATTATATGTGACTGTTTTTCTTATAACTGTAGCATATTAATGACCAGAAAGCCTTAAATTATCCGTTATTATATGTCTTAACCCTCTCACATAATTTACATCCCCTTCTGTCTGTCTGTATGAGGGAGGGAACCTCTCTGTGTCTTTCTCCCCCTCTTTCTCCCTCTGTTCCTCATTCCAACCTCCCCCCCGTTATCTATGTGGCTGACGAGGCAGAGCCAAATGTTTATGACAGATGAGATGGGAGAGGGAAGTGATGTCATCCAAGTCCTATCCGTATCTCTAGTGTAGCCGGTCCTGCCTTGGTACTGTATCTACAAGGCTGCAGAACACTGAACAGCCGAAGGGGCCTGTGTGTAGGGATGAGTGCTGGAGGGAACTGTACCCAAGTCTCCCATAAGAGCTATAATCAGAAAAAGCTGTAAAAAAATTACAGAGCCCTCAGAGAAAATCACCTGTCTCCCCTCAGCTCCTCAGACCGGCAGAGCTCAGCTCAGGGTCTGGGCTGCACACTGTGCTGTGACACAGGGGTTATACGATGCAAATTATCCGACTCAAGGGTGAAGGCGTTTTTCTTTTTAGCAGAAGGAGGGGGTGAAGGCGATATTTGTCTGTGATTTATAGTTTTCTGCTGCTCTGAGACTAATCTCCGCTTGTTTTAAAAAAAACAAAAAACAAATTTATGCTGACAGGATTTTTTACGAGCTTCCACGTCAGACCTTTGCCTCTGAAAACCTTTTATCCCTTGCAATCCTTCATCCACTCATCTGTCTATCCATCTATCTTCCTCAGGGAGAGCTGTTTTGGTTTGGTAGCGATATATGTCAGGCACAGTAGTACAAAGGTATTTTCACATCTCCACTGGGATTACTAGCAGGCCTGATGTTATTACTGCTCCTGTGATGCGTTGTTTTTTTGCAGTTGGGTAGAATGACCTCCCCGTTCAAGTGGAAATGGCTGCCATGATTCTGGGAGCCGGCTCTCTATGTGTATACATATTTGAGCCCAGCTCATTATCCACACCAATGTCTTGTGATCAAATATCTTAAAGGAAGGGAAAATATATAATTAACGTCAGCGTTTGTCAAAATGTTTGTTAAAGTGAGCGTTGGCAGTCACTGGATGGACAGGTAATATTTCTATAGTCTGCTTGCCACAGATAGACGATGTATGAGGGAAGGTATTGTTAGTAACATCGTTAGTACCATCCAGCTGCTTTTCACCACCTCCGCCTGTCCAGCCTCTCAGCCAAGCAAAGAGAAACAGAGAAGAGAAAGTGGAAAGAGAAAGAGACACACACACACAGACACACACACACAGACAGACACACACAGAGACACAGACACACACACACACACACACACACACACACACACACACACACACACACACACAAATATATTGCATTTATTCTGCCTGCTCTAGGTGCTGCCTGTGTTAAAGCCCCCGGTGAACTCAGTGTGTCAGTCTGCCGGTACATGGCCGGCATGTCTTGCAAGCAGCCAACAGCAAAGGAATAAATCATGATCTTACAACAATGCGTCAGTTGACTTATTACTGTTTCGTGACCGGTGGTGAATGGTACCACTGTTTTAAAAGGCTGGTCGGCGGTGGCGCAAGGGTGGGAGCCAGCCGGGCGTGCAGCCTTGTCATAGGGCCGTATAATAGGGCAGCATCGGCCCTTCCTCTAACTAGTCAGTTGGGAGGACCCCCACCACCATCGCCCCACCACCCTCCGTGTCTTTCATCTGCCGAGGCCCCCCAGCTCTCGAGCCAAGCCTCTGCCCTGCGAGCTCACACAGCCCAGCCCCAGCACCGGCTGACAGCAGCCCTCTCATCAGCCTGTCAGGCCTATGCTAACAAGGAACTATCCATCCACCATGCCCTAGAGTGCCAGCTGTCTCTCTGTTTCCTGCCTTTTCCTCTTTTCTTCTTCTCCTCCTCTTTCCCTGACTTCTCTCTGTCTCTATACTTTCTCTCTATCTTGGTTATTCTTCCTCGCTGACATATTATTTTCTGTCCATCTGTCTCTCACTCACCGTGGCTACATCGCTCTTTCTTTCTGACTCTGCCTCCCTCTGCCTGGGTGTCTTAATGCGTCTCTAATGCGTCTCTCTGTTGTCAGGCATCTGCAGAACATCGGGACATCCTTCCCCTCAATAGACTTATCTCAGCCCCATGCCATGTGTCTGACTTGTGCCACTGTGAATGTGTATGTGCATATGTGCATGTTGTGGGTGTTTGTCTCTTTTGCATGCATCTGTTTGCATGTCTTCTGCACTCACAGGTGTTTGTACCTTATGTCTTGTGTCTTTCTGTGAGAGTCAGTGACTGTGTGTGCATGTGTGGGTGGCTTGGTGTTAGCTGGTACCCGTGTCATCCTGTGTGCCCTCTCTCTCTCTCCCTGTGCCACCTACTTGTTTGTGGCACACCTGTGTTGTGCCGGGCCTGACACTGGCGTTTGTCAACAGAGGGAGAAGCGGAGCGTGGGTAATTGGTGACTTACTCTGTGCAGGGGAGGGGAGAAGGAAAGGCTAATGCAGCAATAAACCAACGGGAGAAACAAGGCAGAGGTAGCAATGGACAGAAGGCAGCAGGATGTGAGGAGGAAAACAGAACAAGAAATTAAGAATTTTGGATGGAAATGAGCCTCGGAAAGGAGAAGAGAGGATTGAATTTGGAGAGTGCGTAGGGACAGAATTGGAAGGAAAGGCTTGTGAAGGGGATATGAGTGTTAGAGGCTGGTGTGAAGAGGTCAAGAGCGACTCTGTTGATACCATTCCTCCTGTCAAATTGAATTACATCGCCTACAGCAGCAGCTATTTGTCTACACTGTGCTCTCGCCATATTTAACATGTGTGATAGGTTCCCTCATCTAAGAATATGCAAGCTGAGGGAATGTGTGTTGTTGTGTTCTCAGTCCAGTAAAATCTTCATTTTAAATATGAAAAATACGTGAAAGAGGTGAATCTAGGCCCCCACGATAGCAGTTTCTCCATGTTCTGTCTGTGTTTGACTTCAACATGTGCAGTTGCTCAGGTGAAGATGAACGATGTGGGTGGAAATGTGCAATTTACTGACAGTCTGCAGAGCTCAGGAGTTGCAGTGTTGAGAAGATCTGAGGTCTCTGGTGGGTCCAGCTCTTTAAGGAAACATCACTGTTGAAGGGTTGTTTAGCTGGTCAGGGAGGTAGAGGAACTAACTTATCTGAATATGATGATTTCTGAATATGGAGAACCGTCAGAAGAGTTTGGGCAGCTGCCCACATGTAATTAACATTTTTCTTCATAATTTTAGTTTATTGGTTCATTTCCTGCAGAAAAAAATTAGCTGTATCCATATTCCACCCTACATACTTATTCTAAACAGGATTTATGTATGTGGTGTGTTCACAGTGCAAAAATGACACACTTTAAAAAACTAAATAAAAAAAAACAACAGTGCTGTTGATGGGCATTGCTGTCCGACAATGCAATGCACAAAGAAACTTAGGGAGCTTCTCACAGCTGGAAAGTATTAAAACAAATTGTAGATGGTGGTAAACAGCTTTGTGAACACAGCAGAAAACAAAAATTAGCTATTAAAACTTTGGAAAACAATTTAATGTCTATTTGAGAAGTTTAATTGGTTGTGACATTCCAAAGTCGCAGTTTGATTGACATCAACATTAAAACACATTGTTTCATTTCCTGTTAGCATCAATTGATTGATAGATATTTTTTTGTATACTCACTGCACGAACAGTATGCTAAGACATTAAGTAATATTTGCTGTATAATATTAATATGTAGTATGGACTGGAACATGGCAATTGACTTACACTCAGACCCTATTATCGACAAAACTGGTGTGTGACCTCTTAACGCTGGTTTATTGTTAAGTTGCATTGCAAATTAGATCTCTTGACTTATCTTTTTCTTCTCCCACTTTCACCTCCTCCTCTCCATGTCATTATGTCTCTCTCCTTCTGTCTCTCCTTTCTTTAGTCCCGTTGAATGGATCTTGGAAAACCAGTGTTAGTGTGGACACTTTCTGTCTCGGCTACAGCGCACTGAAAAAGCTCTCAGGGCAGAACCAAAGACCTTGACTGCTTTTTGAAGCAGGCTGTCGCTGTATAATCGGTTCGCTTCTCTCAGAGGAAGGGAACACACACACACACACACACACACACACACACACACACACACACACACACACACACAGTGTAAGAGGCAGGCAGCCCCTCATTACCGGGCAGAGCCCTAGTCCCTGAGGACTGGACCCGGCACCTAATCCTGTATTTGTTCTTGGGGACTGTATCTGTGATTCTCCATTGAATGGAATATTAAGCACCCAGGTCTTTTGTGGAGCGTGTAAGCCATTTGGCTCCACTCATCTATTATTTATCAGCCTGGCAAATATTTTATCAGCCTTAGCCTCTTATGACCCACTCTCATGTGAAGCCCCCCCTCCTCTAAATGAAGAAAAAAAAAGGGTACAGAGGTACAATTTCTCTTTTTTTCCCAATTTATCTTCCTTTTACTTTTTTGCTTCGTTTGTTTTAAAATCTGAACAAGGACACAGGGATTTGTATTAAGCTGAATTAGAGGAACAAATATGTGAACTATTCCTCTGGAGTTCCCTCCAAGCTGCCTTATCTCAGGCACACTGCCACCTCCACTGCTTTGGAGATAGCAAATAAAAGAAAACAGAAATCCAGATTTGCTTTATAAATCATTATCTTAGTTTCAGTACCCCCCCCCCCCCCCTTTTTTTTCGGACAACTCCCAGCCACCTAGCCTGAGAAGAAGAGAAGCATAGAGGGAGAGAGACTCCTGTTTTCCCTTTCAACCTGAGAGTAAATCATGCCAGTTGGGGGGCTCACCTTGAGGCCTGGTGGAGATAATTGGAGTTGGTTAGCGAGGTGTTCTGTGCCATTACCTCCTGGTACCAGCGAATGGCTGGGGCTTGTCTCGCACTCCCAGAGGAGGAATACACTCGCCTGTTGACGCTCCGCTTAGTGTGTGCGTGCATGCATATATATCCACAGTCGGATCGCTGACCTCTCTTCATCACAATTTAATGGCCCCTTACCATCCTCACTATCGGAAAAAAGGGAGAAGGGTGTGATGGTTTTGATAGTAGCTCTTCCACCAAGTGCCTCACTTTCAGGCATTAATATTCATAGCATTGATTTATTTTCAGAATTAGTAAAAAAAACAAACTGTTTGCCAGGGAATTAATCTTGACAGGAGCGTGGCATTGTTGTGTTTTATTTGAAGACGCAGGCAGTGGAAATATGCATATGCAGATACACAGAGCAAGACACCAATTAAATGTTGATTAAGTCCTAACTATTGTGGGACTGGGTGTATGAGAGATTGTGCAGAGACAATAAAAAAAGATCATTGCTTCTTTTTTTTTTTCAGCCGATATGAAAAATGAATGCAGTTAAAACAAACATGCAGGGAGGGAGCCAAACGGACACACACACACACGCGCACACACACACACACACACACACACACACACACACACAATTTTTGTAGTAAGCTTTTCAGATGTCCGGGCTTGATGTTTGGGTGGATTCAGAGGGTGGGGCACTCTTTCTCTTCCTCTGGCAGCGGTGGTTTTCAGTTGCCAAGCTCGTCCGCTTTTGGCCGGTCAATTGTGACATTGTGTGTGTCAGTGAGCAGGGGGTCTCCTGGTAGTTGTGCGCGCGTGTGTGATAGCGTGTGTCCGCTTCACACATTGACTGTGAAGCTGCAGCAGTATAACAGCGGCTGCTGCTCCCGGTTCCCGGCGGTATTGGCCTAGCCCGCAGTCTCTCTTGGCTAACTCATGTTTCATTCTTTGGCAATTTGCCCTAATGAAGTCCCGCAGGAGCCCCTCAGACCTCTGTTCTCTTTCCATATTTAATCATGTTATTTTAATCTGGGGGATGAGCTAACGCCTCTTTCTCCTGCAGAGAGAGAGAGTGTGTGTGTGTGTGTGTGTGTGTGTGTGTGTGTGTGTGTGTGTGTGTGTGTGTGTGTGTGTGTGTGTGTGTGTGTGTGTGTGTGTGTGTGTGTGTGTGTGTGTGTGTGTGTGTGTGTGTGTGTGTGTGTGTGTGTGTGTGTGTGTGTGTGTGTGTGTGTGTGTGTGTGTGTGTGTGTGTGTGTGTGTGTGTGTGTGTGTGTGTGTGTGTGTATGTGTGTTGCAGGTCATTACTATAGCTGGGTTTTCATGAAATGGGATGTCAAGAGGGGGTGCTGGTTTTAAGACAATGGGAGACAATGCCTTAAATTTTTATTGACAATGTAGAGAGCTCCTTTGAAAAAGAAAGCCACCTTCATCTAAATTCTTCTCATTATTTGTTCCTGTCAGCACTGTTTGAGGCTCCTTTTGTTGTTTTTATGCAGGTCACTTTAACATTAATTTGAAAAGCAGATGATTTTGAACACCGGGCTATTATTTGCTCTCTTTTCTGTGTACAAATGTCTCAATGTCATGTGCAATAGTGGTAATATTATTACAGGGATGGCCAACCACAAGTGCATCAATATGGAGGCAACACTGGTTTCATGTTTTCCGTGTGTAAAGCATGTGTTGCCTTTCTTCATGTCAGTCTTTTCAAACCTTTTCTTTTCACCTCCTCATCAATCTTTGTCTCCTCTGCTGTGGTTCTGTCATGAGTTTAAAATAAGGCTTCTATCAACTGGTTGATCTCCAGCTTTCATTGTCTTCTTCTCTTCCTCCGACAATACCTTGCAGGTTGTGTGTTCATCACAGCAGCACTAGACATGTCGGTGTACGACCTTTTTTTTCTGAGGGCTTTTGTTTGTGAGAATGATTAAAGGCCAAATCAATGAAATCAAACATTGTACATTGACGCATCAACACAAATCATCACCACAGCAGTAATCTTAATCAGATTTTTCTTAAAGTAATTTTGTTCATAAGGAAATCTTCTGTAGACCTGTAAAAATTGTAGAAATGTATTAGAAAGAAAAAAAGCGTACATTTATCTCCTTATAGTTTAAATGTTTTAACTTGCAGTTATTTCTTCTTGGCAACTCTTGAGCATGAAATCACACAAACCTTTAGTTTGAAAAATGAAACTGCCAGTCAACATACAGCTTAGAAGTATTTTTACTTTTCTCAGTTTGTGTGTTGCCTTGGAAAGTTGTTTAGTTTGTCCTCCTGTTTCTCTCTGTCTCTCTCTCCCTGTAGTTAACTGCATGTGTCCACGGTGCAGCTGCTCTGCTCTTCCCTATGTACTGGCAGCACATCTTCATCCCTGTACTGCCCCCGCATCTTCTGGACTACTGCTGGTAAGGCTGACCATCTCTGAAACACACACAAACACACACATCATCAGGATCATCATAATAAATGTTCACACCCCCACCTTTTCTCTTTCCTTCTTTTTCTCGTATTTTTCCGACACACACACACACACGCACGCACATGCCCACACACCTGACACGACGTAGACACGTAAACAGACACTACGCCATGTGTGCTGGTCATGCAACAAGCTCTGACGCTTAAACCTCGGTGTAAAAGTGCAGACACGCGTGTTCACACATTCTCACACCCGTTCTCACGATTCCTCTCGTGGCGCACCTATTCCTGTGTGGCCCCTTCAACTTACCAAACGACCTGCATCACCCTGCTCCATATTTCATGCCAGTGCTACTGTAGCACCACACTCTCATCATCTAAGCCCTCTTAGGGCTTCATTATCACCCATCCAACTCAAATCCAACAAATGTGAATGGACTTGATTGAAAATGAATAGAGAGCAGACATAACACTGAATCTGCAAATTTACATGTTTTTATCAACTTCAGGTATGTACATATAAAAAAACAGATTGGGAATGTCAGTTTATGTAAAAGGAGCTGTTTCTTGTTGAATCTGTGCCAGTAGAGCTTACAGTACAGTGCTTTATCATAAGGGACACATCATCTTTGAAAAGCTATTTATCACTGACAGTAAAATGTGATTTCCAACACTCTGTGAAGACTCATCATTATCTTATTTAATCACAGGCTTTTCTCCATGCACTGATTTGATAACTAAATTATATTAGATGCTCTGTATGTGTGTGTACATGTGCATGTATTTGCCTAAATGTTGGTGAAAGTCCGTATATTCATGAGACAGTGGCTAAAGTTCAGAGCTACAGGCCTGCTGTTTTTGTTGATGTTGCTTTAAGTTGATTACAAGCCTGTGGCTTCTGAATCATTCTGGCCAGGAACACACTGACCCAAAGCTATCCCATTATTGACTCCTCCGTTAACCTCATCATAAAAATGTTTTTTTTGTTATTTGTCGATTTTATCCATCTTGGTGGATGGGAAACATATTCTATGATTCAGCCTTTTCTTGCTACTAACTTTCAATATGAAGATAAACAGGACATATAACAAGAATTAAATGAGTATAACCATGTAAAGCATATTTTTTTCAGGAGTAAAGGAAAACAATTGACACTTCCACCCTTTTGCTTTCTACGAAGTGTTCCAAGTCTCTGTATTTTGTGAATCTACCAAGTGTGGACATTTCAAATCACATTTTAACATTTATGTAACAAGTTAATGACTCAGCATGAAGGAGAAACTTGTTTGGTCTTCTTACCTGGTAACTTTTTTTTTTTTAAACAGTCAAGTAGCAACAGATGTATTTGCTTAATCCAATTGTTTCCCATTTTGAGAGTCATGTTGGTTCTTGGGGAAATAACTCTGATGTCTGATTTTTAGTCAGCGTCCGTGCCCTACATGTTATATGATTGGGTTAAAGAACAGCATATGGATGATATTCAGCTTTGTTGTCTATGTTACGAATATGTTACCTCATGCGAAGTTAGTTTCAATTCATTCACTGCATATATGTTGCATTACAGTAGTTTTTACACAACTTCTAGTAGTCGATAAAATAGATTTTACCTTTTTAAAAGTCTTAGCTTATGTGATTCACTTTATTCTGGTTTTCAGTAAAGGATTTTTTTAATCATAGGTCTTTGAATGATCTATTAATTTATTTATATTTCAAATTAATAATTTAGTGTATAAGATGTTAAAATAATCACAAATCTCCATCAAGTTATATTATAGCTAGGTCATATCTTTAGATCGCCAAACCCCCAACAGCATTCAGTTTACACAATATAAGAATACAAAGAAAAAGACCAAATCCTCACCTTGAAGAGGCTGTTATTTATGCTAGTTTATAGCCTGATACAAAACAAAATATTAATCAAACATTAACATAGTGTTTAAATACCTTTCTGACAATCGACTAATGTGTTAACCAAAGAATACCCTCAGCTTTTGACTTTTTCAGATGGGTGTATGAAATGCGCTGTGCTAGAGTACCCGCCATAGATATTTATTGTTTCTTGTATTTCTTCTTCTTTCTTACTGAATGTAAACATCTGATATTGATATTGCTCACAGCTTCGTTTTCTTCTCTCCGTCCACAGTGCCCCCATGCCATACTTTGTGGGAGTTCATCTTAGTCTGCTTGAGGTACGTAAGTTAATCTGTGAGTATGTGTTTGCATATAAATGTGCCTGTATACAAAACGAACATCATTATACTGTATGTGAATAATTATATATGCTGCTACAAATTGATGTATGGATGTGAAAACTCAGTATTGTATATGAAACGTTAAATGTTGACGTTACCTTATTTCTTCAGAAAAAAAGAAGAAGAAACTAACAACATTTGGGGACAATGTTATAAATCTATTAAATCATTTTATATTTATATAATGAATAGATATATACTGTATGTACTGTATAAATACGATATATATGAAATTTAGACTGTACTCTTAATTTTGGTATGAAATATTTTAAATTTCAGTTAGGCAAATTAGGCACCTCCAACACATTAAATGAAAAAATTGACAGGGTATTTTTTCCTCTTCATCTCCCTGTCTTGCTTGTGTGCATTCTTAAACAGAAGTACAAAAGACAGAGAGAGAAAGGCAGAAAAAGCATCTGCGAACAAAGAGCTTTTCTACTTTAAACCCTGTGTGTTGGTTGGGGGGCAAGCCTGATGTTGTGTGTGGATGCATGTTGCATGCACACGCATATTTGCACTTTTGTGTTTGTTGTGCGTGTGCGTGTGCGTGTGTGTGTGTGTGTGTGTGTGTGTGTGTGTGTGTGTGTGTGTGTGTGTGTGTGTGTGTGTGTGTGTGTGTGTGTGTGTGTGTGTGTGTGTGTGTGTGTGTGTGTGTGTGTGTGTGTGTGTGTGTGTGTGTGTGTGTGTGTGTGTGTGTGTGTGTGTGTGTGTGTGTGTGTGTGTGTGTGTGTGTGTGTGTGTGTGTGTGTGTGTGTGTGTGTGTGTGTGTGTGAGATATTTGTCTGACAGTTGCAGCAGTGGCAGTATTTATCACACTCTGCATCTGTGACAGACCCCCTTTCCACCACTACATAATTAGTCCAGATCAGCATGTGAGCCTCCACTGCACAGGCTGTCACAAAAGTGACAAACTAGAAATTCACACACTTTGCTGCCCCCCCCCCCCCCACACACACACACACACACACCTGCATACTGCACCGCATTGAAATAATAGTTGAATTTGTCGCCATCAGAATGCACACAGCACAGCATCACTGTACTGTTGTTGATGCATGAGGTTTAGGTGCTGCTGAAAATGTTTCCTCTCAGAGCAATTCTTCATTTTGTGTACGTGTGTGTTTGTTACAGTAAAGATGTCCTAATGTTTTTTTCCCCCTACACACCATATTTCATATTTAATTGTAAAGAAGGGTGATGACAGTGTGGTTTTAAATGTGGCCGTTGGACTTTCTTCTTCCCTGGAGCATCAGGACAGAAATGACTTTGTCTGTTAGGAAACACACCTGGGCCAAACTTTTTTAAACTTTCACTTAATTTCATGATTTGATAGTTAACCAAACTATATTCTCAGGCTCTTTATGATATTTTAAACATGTTGAACAAACATGATTTTACCAGTGTTCAATAGTTAACATATTTAATTGCTGTTAGATGTTAGTCAGCAAAAAGGTTCACTTTGAGAAATAATGCTTAAATTACATAATGTAAAATAAGGAAATATTTTTAAATTTGCTAAATGTTCTGATAATATTGTCAGGGATGAATTGCATATTGTGAGCTGGTGATTACAGTTTTTTTTTAATAACTGTGGCAGCGTGTGCACTGTTGCTGATAACACTGGACATTTCTTCATTTAGAAAGTACGCAGTCGATCACTGGAGGATGTGGTCATTCTGAATGTGGATACCAACACTCTGGAGAGTCCCTTTGATGACCTGCACAACCTGCCCAGTGATGTGGTGAGTCACCTACGCACACACATTCTCAACCTTTTTTGTCTCGTTACACATGACACACAGAAGGTTTGTATTTACTCTTTCCCAATGAGTCTCACTTGCATAAATGCACATTCTATTCTCCTCCAATGTACTTCTGTACTGATACTCACGCCACACGCAGAAAAACATACACAGACAAACACATGCAGAAACTTGTCAAAGTATAGCTCTGTCCCCTCCCCACATCATTAATGACTACAGTACTGGCTCCTCAGATTGTGGCTGTCTAAAGTAAACTCCCGTTGCGTCGTATGACGCTTGAAGGCGAACAGCATTCCCCGACCATCAGAGGCTTGTGGGAAAATGTGCAACTCCCTTCCCTTCATCTCCATCCATTCTAATCATTATTTCACAAAGTCTTGCATTTCTGCCTGCCCACTGGCACGTTTCTGAGAACCAGAGATAGGAGGAGGGAACAAGGCAGAAAGGAGAAAAGAAAAGGCAGAGATGGGTGATTTTCTAGGGGGAGAGAGTGGGAAGAAGGGGGCCAATTACCAGTGTGGGCAGTGAAGCCACCTGCCAGTGCGTCGTCTCTTTAATTAATGGAGCACTGACGCCGGTCAGTGCAAAAGGAAGCATCACCACGGTGTCAGGGTCACACACACACACACATACACACACACACACACACACACACACACACACACACACACACACACACACACACACACACACAAACACATACTCTCTCTTATATAAACACAAACATAGAGAACAAAACATGTGCTTGTCTTCCCTGTCTTTGTTGAAGTAGGATTCTGTATGTTTAGCTGTTTTCCTGGCTGTACAGTATGTATTAAAGCTCCTTTGTGAGGCTCTGAGGCCCCGCTGAGGCTGCGAACACTATTACCCACACTGCTTACAGTATATTCTCAGGTTCCACCGCTTACTGGACTCCTGCCCTACCCGCAAAATATAATTCAATCCACTGCCCAACAGACTCCAGACCTTGTCACACTCCCACACTTCTCTCGTTCTCCTGATTTAGCACTGCTCAGCCTACTACGACTGCTAGTTTGCATTGATGCCTCCTTACAACCTGGAATGATGCGACCTTTTTCTACATTTTAAACTATTTCTGGCCTTCTTTTTTGCCGGCCTGCCTTACTGTCTGGCTGCTCGTGTTTCATGACACCTGTCTGCCTTCTTGTCTCTCTCTCTCTCACAGTATTTAAAGCCAGCCTGGACGTTTCATGCAACCGCTGTTTGCGTCTCCTGCTTCTTTGCCTGTGTGCCTGTCTGGCTACACTTCCCACTTCCTGCCTGCTTGCTTTTCTGCACCCAGGGACTCGAGTCCTAAATTAAATTGCAAACTGAGTTTGTCATAAAAAAGAGTCAGGGCTTTTGAAAAGCGACAGAAGCAGAGAGAAAAGCCTTTGTCTTTGCCGTGTGATAAATTAAGTGGCAGGCTCAGAGCCTTTTTGCTTTGATCCCCCACTCACCATTTTTCCTTACTAATGACAGAACATAGCCCGCATATCATGTCAAATTACACCACCTGAAACGGAAACCTCACTGGCATTAATATATTTATCGCAACAAATTGTTGTTGTTTTTATTCGGATTCACATTTTTTTCTGTCTCTTCTCATCTTTTCACTGGGGCGAGTAGATTAATAAGGAAGCGAGCAGGTACTAATTGAGTGGAATTCCAGGTCTCTTGTTAGTTTGCTTGTTAGTGATGAGGACATGCCACATGGCATTTGATGTTTGTGTTTACACACAAGGCGATATTTGAGGCATTGTGCAGTTTGTCAAACAGAGGCCTGAAATTTTGATTAATGCTGAGCGATTCTCTGCCTGGGCTGAGCTGCCGCGCGTTGTTTCAGAGCTATTAAAACGCTTTTCATTTCTCTCTAATTCTCACTGTAACACTGGCTACCTAACACTCAGGCTTTATTCAGTGTGAAATTGAAGCCCTGCGACCTATGAAGTAATGATTATTCTCACTTTAAAAGCCCGCTATCACTTTGTATGAATATATAAAGCATGAAATGGATTAAAAGGTGAAGGCCACAGGCAGTTTCTGTGTGTCTTTTAAGTCTAACTAAGAGTGAAAACAAAGCACTCTGATGTTGATTTAAGCAAACCTTTAGAGATCCGTCTAATTATGGCAGTGCAGGCTGTGAGCACATGTGGACTCTATTACGTGGATCGGCTGACCAGTGGCCGTGCTTTTAGCAGGTTCAGAGTTCACAGTTGTCCTGAATTAGCCGCCCTCTTTCAGACAGAACCCCTACAACGGCTCCACTACTGCCCACCCCTTAATAGTCTTTTCCCGCAACTTCACACATAATATTTTAGATTTATTGACTATTACAAATTCTACCATGCCAGTAGAGTTTCCGTTTAGCAGAAAAAGGAAAGATCTGAATAACAGAGTAATTGGTAACGGGTCAGAAATGGATGCCAGAATCTTTTGAGAGTAATGTCTGATATTTTTGAAATTGAAAACCTAATATGAATCAAAGGTTCAGCATTAATTTGTTCTAGATTTGTATTTTTAAATGCTAAGGGCATGTTTTGACAGAGGCCATACATTAATCACATAAATCTCTTTAACTTTTGTTTTTTAGATTTTGTTTTCTATATTTTCTTTTTAGCACTTATTGAAAGTTCGTCTAAATATTTCCTAATTCAACCAGCATATTTTGGTATCTTTGTATAAAAAAATATTCAGATTAAAGAACTTTTTTGTTTGTGCTTTTCTTTTGTTTTGGCAGTTATTTCAGATAAACAATGTGATATTATTAGAGAAAGAGATCCCTCTTTATTTATTTTACATCATGTATTTTTAGCAGGATTTTGCATATTTTAAGACTGCACTGAAGTTGAATTGAAAGTTTCAATAGTTTTTACACATTAATAAAAATCGTATTAATCTCAGAGAGAGTGTGTTCGTGTCAGTAAAATCAATGTGTTGACAAGCACACTGAAAAGAAATACTCAATAAAAACATTTTTTTCCCTGGAAGATCAAGGTATTTTTGTTTTCTCTTTCTGAGATCCACAGTTTCTCTTCCGCACAGAGAATGTGCTGATAAAGTTATAATTGGCTTTTGGTTGGTGGAGCTGTTTACTGCGCTAGTCATTAAAAGTATCCAAGAATAGCGGATTAGGAGTCTGTTAATTCT